>NC_135714.1:206552963-206902129 GCF_964656455.1 Halichoerus grypus
ATATTAAAAAACAGTAAATAAAAAAAACAGTAATTAAGAAAATGAATTAAGATTTAAATTTAAGAAAAAAATGACATCTATGATGTTAAATAAATCTTGACAATTTGTGTAAAAACCTCATCTCTCTTTTCAAAGTCCTTAGCAGACACAGTAGCTGCTCGCACCATTTTCTCAGCAGGTGGATGAACATCTGAGTGATTTCCAGCAAATACTGTGTACCTTGCACGGTTCCAACCTGCAGGACAGATCTGCTTTGGAAATCACTTAGTGTTCCTTAGAGACACAGCAAGATATTAAAGTGGGAGTGAGGTGATATAGGTATCCCATAGTCTTCACTTAATAATAGTATTAATCACTAGCAAAATAAGAAAAATCATAAAATAAGTGTGTTTCAGTTGAATTACCCAGAAGTAGAAGGTGAAAATACACCAGAATTATGAGGAAGTCTCATGAGAAAAAAAACAAATGTTATGCTAGGAACTTTGTTATTAACATATAAGAAACTAAAACCATAAGAATTCACAAGGTACTGGAAAAACTGTAAGATATTGGCACATGAAAGAAAAAAAATATTTCACAATTATAATATTTAGAGTGTGGAAGCACTTTAATACTAAAGACCCTTCAAACAGACATAAAATATCCCCCATGTAGATATAAATAAAATAGATAAAAGGTTTAAATGCCAAGGCAGAATGGGAATGCCACTAGGAAATGACAAGATTTGGAAGCAGGCCATAGGACACTCCAGGCTGGTCTTACAGTCCCATCTAAACTGAAGAGAGGGACAGTCACCTGCGGGGTATGTCTTCCTGAAGGGACTCCATGCGGCTTCCTGGTCTACCTTCCTCTTTGTCACAGCCGTGAGCCGTGACTCTCTGGGCTGCTTCTGAGAAGGGAGCCCCAGGCGGGCCACCACCCTCGAGCAGCAGACCCCATGTGCACAGCGTTGTCAGATGGCCATTTCCTGTCTCTCAGACAGCCTCCACCTGGGGCGAGACCAGGCATTTCTCTGAGTCCAGGAGGACCACTGACCTATACTCTTCCCTCTTCTCTGGAAGGAGAGGATCAGGCAGCAGGTCAGCAAAGGGAAAGCATTTCTGCAGCAGCTTAGCTACAGCCTCTGCTCAAGCAATCCATTTTCCTAAGTTCCTTGAAGAGTCCTTACTGCCTGTCATACATCTGTGACTCAACACCCTCCAGCATCCAGATTACATAATCAGGTATGAGGCCATTTACACAACACAGCTTATCACTCTGGAACAAATTAGAGTCGCTCTGCATTTTCTTGGCTTCTCCCTTCCATAAGCCCAGATGCAGGAGCTCTGTGTGAAGGATGCCCCCACAGGTTGGCTAAACCATCGACAGATCACAAACTTCTATTACCACCCTGATAACAAAATAGGCCCGACTTCTCTCAGCAACCCAAGCGATAATTCTTAAAACCCAACCAAATACTTAACTTTGCAAATTCACGCTCTGGATGGGAAGTGCAGGAACTCAGCCCTCAGGCCTGCGTGGGGAGACTGAGGATGGGTTGAGAATGGAAATCAAGTTGGGACAGGGAGACTGTTAATATCTACGGGAACAGATTCCAAGATTTCACCTTTGCAAGAAGACATCTGATGTTTTATTCCGAGAAAGGGCAATCAGGACAAAAATGATTTCATGAATCCAAAACAAAAACATCATAATGAAGGGCTTAATTTTTGGAGATTTCTTCACCATATTTAATTAAACTTTCCAGAGCTTGGTAGGAAATTTCCAGTTAAGTCCTCATAATAACAAAGGGCACCCAGTACAGCTGACTTGGAGTTAGGTGGTAGGAGGGAGGGCAGCATGACTGACAAAGAGCAAGCCCACCAGCACCGGAGGGACAGCTCAGAGGTTCCTGACCTCCTCCAGGGGCCACAGTCCCCCGTCTCTGCATGGCATTCTGCAAGGAGAGGGAACGCCCTGGCCTGGGGGAGGCGCTACGCTTGAGTCAGCACCCTTATTTCCTGAATAGCTGTCACTTTGTGGCAGAGGACTGTAGACCTGTCCCTTCCCCTCTGCACGTCAGTGTCCCCAGCTGTTAAGTGGGCGTGATAAGGCTTCACTGCTCACCTTGTATGTTTTTCTTTCTTCTGTATTTTTGGTTTTGGGTTCCTTTTCTTTTTTTCTTTAAATCAAGTAAGGCCATGTAAGAGAAAGGGCTTTGAAATCTCTAAAAATTTAAACCAATGTAAGGTATAATTTCAAGCAAGAATTTTCTGAATTGTATTCTTGAAGTTCTGGTTGCAAAAGAAGAGTCAGGAAATGCTAAAGTTGCTACATTTTTCTTTTATTTGCTGGATATTTGATAGCATGATATAAAGCTTGATACACAGGTTGTGTCTTCAGGGGCTTCTGGGCTGACAATTCGAGCCAAATTGAGAACCCATCAGAACTCTTGTCAAAACACTGAATTTTTTGTTATGGTTAAAATAGAGATCTAGAATATTTACCACTTGCAAAAAGGAAAGAACACTGACACCCCTGAGCTTGGCCTCCAAGGGCAAGGGGAATGTATTCAATATTGAGGAAAGAGGTGGGGCTGGCCAGTCATCTGAAATGAAACTCTGATTTGTTTTGCTTATTTTGAGGGTGTGTGTCTGCAAATTTAAGGGCAAGCTCAAGTAAAGGACTGTGTTATCCTCCTAGTGACATGATTACACACCTACAAGCCCTGAGAAGCCCAAAACTAAACTTTCTTCAGGCAGCACAGCATGTAAGACCACTGACGGGTGAATTATGTGTCACCCTGGCTGGGCTGAGGGAGCCCCAGTAGCTGCTAACACAGTATTTCTGGGGGTGTCTGTGAGGCTCTTTCTGGAAGAGATCAGCATGTGAATCAGAAGACTGAGTAAGATCGCCCTCACCAGCGCAGGTGGGCAACATCCAATCAGTTGAGGGCCTGGATAGAACAAAAAGGCGGAAAAAGGGCCAGTTCTCTGTCTTCTTCCCCTGCCCTCTGACAGGGAGCTCCTGGTCTTGGACCTCTGAACAGAATTACTCCACCACCTGTCCTGGGCCGGCAGGTGGCGGGACTTCCAGCTTCCATAATTACGTGAGCCACTTGCTGTAATAAATCTCTTTCCCATTGATTCTGGTTTTTTTGTGAACACTAATACAGGATCTTTGAGGAAAGGCTACCATCTGAAAATATTTTGTTGACACCTTCTGTAAAATTAAGAATTCAGAACAGCGCCAGTGTTGAAATGTGCAGAGCCAGGGTGAGGGGTTTGGAACGGAATACTGAGACCCTAGTGAAGCCTTTTACAAAATGCCACATTTTCCATACTCTCGATGGCAGAAAACAATGGTATGTAACCATAGGGACATTAATGACTCTGAGTTAAGATTCAGAAAAGGCAGATTCTGTGAAGTTTTATCTGTACCTTTATCAATGTGTTATTGTATTCATACATATACCTATCCATGCAAAGAGCTATATAGATTAAAATCATTATCTAAATATGCCTTAAAGAGCTCTTTAAAATGTATAAATTACAATTTTGAGTGGTAAGGAAGCATCAGGTCATAATTTTTCTAGTAGCATTTTTCTTTTCTTAATGGTGCATAAAGTGGTGATAGGTCTCACATTTAGACTGAATGCAATAAAGTATGTCTTCTGGGGTTGGATCATTGCCTTACAGAGAAAATGTTACAATTTGTACAATCTTCATTAAAGGTAGCCTCAATTACCTCTAGAATTTTAAGGTTTCAGACTGAGTTTTCATCTCAATTAAAATAAATTGTATCCATCTTTGATTTTCAAAGAATTGCCAGTTAAAATTAAATTGGCATGGTGGCCAGATTCAGGTAATACAATTTAAATGCCTTAAAGACAGTACTTTTTTAAATGTGCTTTTTCAATATATACCACAAATATATGATATAGGGCTAAGAAGGCAGTCTCTACTCAATTAATGTTTGCTGATTGACCCGATCAGGAATTCGTTACCTGTTTTTAATTTAAATCTTTAAATACCAAATGATAAATTGGACAAACTTTGTAGAACTCACAAAACCACTTTTTGGTCTACTCTTTTAAAGGTCTTTTTGCATATGTAACTTTACATTTCCACGAAGTGGAAGGAGTCCTATTCATTCTGAGCCATATCTTAGGTGTTGAGTGAGGTGGGTTAGTTTTTCACCTGTTTGAAAGGGGACTTTCTGTAATACTGTGTGCAGAGGGCAGGGGAATGTTTTGCAGACGTTTTGGTGAATCCAAAGGTTTATCCGAGTCAAAATATCCATAGGGTCAAATCCAAAAGATGAAACAAACAACAGCAAAACATGGAACTACAGTGACCGAAAGACCAGGTCACTAGCACGAATGACGTGCTGCGGGATGCCCCTTCTCTCTCCACATGCCTCTTCCTGTTCTTTTTGTGCAGTCATGGGTGACGTTTCTTGGGAGGAAAAAGAAGTGAAAGCTTAATTCGCCCTAAGCTGAACCACAATGGCGCTGACCTGCTTGACTCTGTCGTAAGAGCTGAGTCACGTCGTAGTTGATGGTATCTCCTGTGGGTCCCCCTTGGGATGAGTAAAGCATTAATTGGGGATGATAATGGTGATATTTTCAAAAATAAACTAATGCTCACTTAGTGAGTTTATTTAACCTCTGAAAAAAAAAATTAAAGCCTAAATGAATCCAACTTCAGACACAACAGACAAAACTCTTAAATGGATTGAACTCACCCACTTTTGAAGACCGTTCTTTCAGCAGGCACTTACTCAAACGCCATGGAAATCAGCCTTTCAGCTGGATAAATATGGATCGTATGCCTCCTACTTCACTCGGATAAAGTTGTAGTCATATCAGGATGATTTGTGGAGATAAGTTTTAACTGTTCTTTTGGGTATGAGAAGTATTGACTTAGAATTTATGATAAGACAGAAATCGGCTTATAAAAATATGTAAGAACTGTCATATCTAGGAATTAATGAACCCACTGATAAATAAAACTTATTGATATCCACCTGCTAAAACAGTCTCTCAGGTACCTCTCTTGTTGACACAGATAGCCAGATAGTCACAAACAAAAAAATTTTGTGTAGCCCAAATACTATGCTTTAGGAAAAAGGAAAACAAACCTTTTTTAAACCTATTATGATTTACAATCAAGAAAGCTTGCCAAAATTCTCTCTCCTGTTTCTTTTACTATCTGGGCTATGCTTTAAGAGTTTAAGTTAAATATTTTAGTTTCTTCTTCAGATTGTTTGAATGTGGCATAATTCACGGGCATAACTATTTAATAATGCTTCACATAAAATTTCAATACTTATGTCCAGCTTGATAAGGGAAGGAATAAAATGGAATAAGCATCGCTAACAGGGTTATTTTAAACCCAACCAGGAAAACATTGAGGAAGTGAGGCTTAGGCCCATCTCCTGTCTCAAATTCTCAGAATTTTTGCTAAACTCAGCTAAAAGCCAAGCCATCGGTTACACATTAGAATGGACACCAATGGACTTTGCACCTGACACTGGCCCTCACGCCCAATCACATATGGATTAGAGTAACCATAAGCTGCACCAGCACCAATCCCATTTCATTCCAAACAACTTAAATAAATTCCCTCCTTCCTCTTTAAAACCTCTAACCTCCATTGTCTTTCCAGAACATTTCTCAATTTCAGCCGGTGTTGTGTCTCCAGGACTTCAATCCCTAAGACCCCAAATAAATGCACCTATCTTATTTTGCAGCTTGCAGTTTTGTCTTTTGTTGGTCAACAAGCTCTGAACAAAACTGCAAACAGGGAAAATCTCTCCCTGGCATCATACACTGTCCTTCTGGTGACCATTCACCTGTCCTTTAATAGCCAATGCTGGCTGCCCAAGACCCTCAGTCCCACCCCAGACCCCAATCCCATGATACCCCGGATGTCTCACCACAGAGCACACTCTTATACACATCAGTTTATAACTATTTATCAGAAACTGCCCGCCCCATGTCCCCTGCCCCCACCCTGAGTTCTGCTAATTAATGTTGGCTCGCCCATGCTCCTGGCTTGGCTTTACAAGACATGCATGTGTTTCTCCTGCCCAGATACATATGTGTATATTTACGTGCGCCTTCTGTAAACATCATCTCTAGGTGGTATTTCACAAATCTTCATAGCAAACTACAAAAGGCTCTGCCTACCCTACGCTTATTAGGAGTAACTGAGAATTTCAGTCCATTCTAATTTGCTCTTACATGTGGCTTCCAGAATTTCATTTACTCTCAGAAGGAAACAGCTACATTTCTGAGATCAAACAACCTTTTCCTGGAACATTGCTGCGTGTCCATATATGCAAATGACAAATGTCTTCTGCCCTTGTAAATTGACCCACCAGAAATATTTATTATTCCAATCAATAATGAGCTTGTGCAGTGAGACAATCTGTAACAATTTACATCACTTGTCAAAAACGTGCTAGCAGAACTTGGTGGGAATGCAAAAGGTGCAGTCATTATGTAAAAGAGTGCAGAGGTTCTTAAAAAAAAAAAAAAAAAAACCCAAAAACAGAATTACCATATGATCCAGTAATTTCATTTCTGAGTATTTATCAGAAGACTTCAACACAAGATCACCAAGAGGTATTTGCACGACCATGTTTATGGCAGAACGATTCACAATAGCCAAGAAGTGGGCAGCTCACTTGCACACTGCCAGATGAAGAGATGAAGATTATGTGATAGACACATAGAATAGAATATTATGCAGCCTTTAAAAAGAGGGACATCTTGTCCCATGCTACAACATGCATGAACCCTGAGGACATGGCCAAGTGAAATAAGCCAGACAAAAAGGGTCAAACACGGTGTGATTCCACTTCTGGGAGGTAGCTGGAGTGGTCAGATTCATGGACACAGAGCACAGAACGGTGGGCTCCAGGGGCTGGTGGAGTTTGGAAGGAGAATGAGTAGGGGGAGGGTCTGGAGATTCAGTGTTTCAGGGCCAGACATCTATCGTGTAACCGTGTACGTGCACTTAACCCTTCTCAACTACGTCCTCGAAAATGGTTAAAATAGTAAAGTAAATGTCATGTATTTTTTCCCACAATAAAAAAAGTGCTAGTATAATCTTATCCATAAAGCTGAGCAATGAATGTTTAGAGACTAATGTAGGTGTTTGGGTTTTAGTGGATTTAGGGATAAAAGTTGGGAATTTGAAAGAGCTAAAAGTTTATCAGAGCCTCTTTTTTTAAAGTAAGCCACATAAGCTGTCACTCTTTATGGGACCTTTTTTTATTCCCCTTAAACATGGCCTTGAAATTGGGTGTGTGGGAGAATACATGAATATTGAATCAAAGATGCATGGCTGGTGTATTTTATGAAGCTCCTACAATCTAACTATAAAGCAACACCAGGAAAATAAAAGATTACTTTTATTCTGCTTGACATGAAATTATGCAGCAGAGCCCCAGTCAAAACAGACATTGTTAGAAAATGTGATAATTTTAGTCCAACATTTCCTCCTGCTTTCAGAATTTTTACAAATATTGCTTTAGAAGGCACAACAGAGGTAAGCCTTCCAAACACGATGAACTGAGCAATTCCTAAGTAGAAATTGTAAAGGTGAAACCACCAGCCAGCTGGGCTTGGTGAAAGAGGCATGATGCTGTGTGAACACCCAAGAGCACAAAACGTCTATACAAATGTGGGAGGTCCGAGGAGCCTTCTTAGGCATGAAAGGCTCCTAATTACTTAGCAGAAGGACAATTCAGAACAGCCTTCCGATCCCGATCCCGCTGTCCCAAGCAGGATGCGCGTGGAGCTTCTGTGCCCCAGTGACTGAGAAGGGGAAGAGGCTGTGGTCCCCGCTCTCCCCACGCTTACAGCTGGGTGGTCAAGTGGGCACCCGGCTCGTAATTAAATTAAGAGAAGAGGAAATCTTGTCAAAGCACATCTGTGGAGGTGCGGGTATACGGATTAGGAGTTGGAGGTGCAGAAGTCCCACGCACACAGAGGGCGGGAGGGAGACAGGCCTGGAGGAAGGGGCTGCCCGTGTCGAGAGCCCAGAGGCTCCGAGCCGCACACCTGGGCCACTGAGAGCAGCGGGGTGTGGACCTCGTGGGGCGGCAGGCTGGGGGACTGACGCTGGGGAGGCGTGCGGCCAGGAGTTTGCAGTGGCCTTGGTGAGCTCTCTCAAGGGATTCGGACGTGTTCCTCGGGGCCAATGAAAGCTAAGAACCGTTTTTCAACATAAAACCATCACTAACTGTGCATTCTCAAACGGTTGCTGCGATCAGTGTGTGAGCTCAGGAGAGCTCGTGGTCGGCACTGGAGACACAATGACAGCGGGGGACGGTCACCACCCCTGGGGCAGGTTCCTGGGCAGGAAGGACAACTCAGAGTCAGCTGCACTTGGGAAAGACGTGTATGGATGAGGGGCCTCACTCAAAAGGCAACAGCGATCAGGTGCAGTCGATCTAAAGGCAAGATGGGTCGGGGTCCCACCTCTAGGGGGGCTAAGCACACCAAAGGGTCCTGGCGCCAGGCCATTTGAGAAATGGCAGGAAAGGAACAGTCTGGGGATCTGGCACCAGGAGATGATGTTGCTTTGGGGGCGAAGACGCATGACCACTATCTACAAAAACTGGAAAAGCTGTCCTGTGAAGAGTAATTTTACTTGAACTGGCTTCAAAGAACAGAGCTGGGACCTCAGTGTGGGGAAGCAGCGGGAAGGAAATTTTGAATAAAACTTGAGGAGAGTTTTCTAACAATTGAGGCTGATTGATTAGGCCTCCTCACAAGGTTTGCTCCCTCAGTGCAGGTATTCAAGTAGAGAGCAAGCAATCACGTAGCAAAGATAGGAGAGTTCAAACATCCATGAATATTTAGCTGAAAGTCAAATACTTGGCTCAGAGAGAAGACAAAATTAGGATCTGGGCAGCAAAGACAAAAAAGAAGAGGTTCCAGAAGTTCAGCATCAAGCAGTCTTTCTAACGGTCCACGCAACCAAAAAGAGAAGGCTCTTCAGAGGACTCCTGTGATTTGGGACTCCTGCCACATCCGACACGATGGCCTTCTGATGCCAAATGAAATATAAACCATGACAACTTTTGGAAATTGCGAATAGGAAATCAGCAAATGCAGGGCCCCCGAGGGTGCTGACGCCCAGGGCAGCTGCAGCCAGCTGAGGGGGACTTCTCCACGGCAGCCGTCGGGGTCTCTAGTGGGAGAGCACCAATCGCCACTCACAGTCCGACGTACCTGAAAGCGTCTCAGGCTGCAAACATCAAAAGCACAGGACACACCGTTGGTGCTGCTGCGTTCCAGAACCCACATGCCGCAACCCGCCTTGCTCAGAGATTTCCTGCAAAGCTTGCCGTCTTGCAGCTTCTGGCAGAGGAAGCCCTCCTTGCGCCCTGTCCCCGGCCACCAGGTACCAGGGGTCCTGCTCCGTGCCCAGTGCATCACGGGCCCTGCTCTGCTCCTTCTGCTCCTGCAGAGTGAAGAGTCCCTTGGACCACAGACAGGCCCCCACCATGAGGCTGAACCCTTCCCACAGAGCTCGTGGCACTCCACACACCAGCACTTGCGCTCAGCACCAGACTAGCTCCCGGGATCTGCCCCCTCGAGGCCTCTCTCCGGCCTCAGGGGCGCGCCCGGCTCGGCAGTTCACAGAACGGTGCGAAGGAGCTGGATGTGTGGTCTTGGGTGGGCGTCTGCACGCGGGCACACAAGGCCCCCTGGAAGGGCAGCAGCCGGGTGAGAAGGGGCAGGTCGGGGGTGAGGGGTAGCCCTCCCCAGACAACCGCGCTCTGGCCCCAAACTCTTAAGGACCCAGAATGTATATGCAACCCTAACCTAGTGCAGGCTTGGCAGACCCTCCGTCGAGTACTGGATAGTAACTGTGTGAGGCTTCATGAGCCGGTGTCTCTCTGGCAAGTCCTCGGGTCTGCCCTGTTCGGAAAATGGGGCCGCAGAGAGGGAAGCGAGCAAGCATGGCTGTTTCCACACACACACATGGTGGGCAGGGTCTGGGCCGTGGTTTACGAGTTCCTGTTCTGAGTCTCTCCGAAGGTCAGGGAGTAGAGTGTACATAACAGTTTGCTGACATAGCTACAAACTTGCAAACTATGCAGACGTTGTAGGGGGGCCCCCATTTTACTTCGCCCTCCCCCTCCCAGATCCCCAGCATCTCTCCTTTTCTGGACCCGAGTGGCCAGCTCACGGGACAGTGAAGGAGAGCTTCTCAGACAAAGAGGAGAGCTGGGAGTCAGAGCCCCAGACATTCCGGGGCTAATCAGCCCGCGGCCCTCAGAGGGGAGACTGACCGGAACAGGAGCCGATGGGGGCCACAGAGGAGACACGCGTGGGTCAGCTCTGCGGCTTGCTCCCACACACGGCGGCGCTGATCCCGCAACGCCCACCTGGCCTCCTCCCCTCCGCTGCCTTCCAAGCCGACCCAAACCGCAGGGCTCAACTCACGTCCCGAGTTGAGGGCCAACAGCCCCCAGCCCCCACCCGCTTCTCCCTCTGCAGCCTCCCGCTGCCTACACTCGGGCACGCGCCCTGCGTGGTGTTACCAGTACACCCGCGTGCACCTGTCCTTCCAGAGACACCGCAAACCCCTGCGTGTCCCTCACAACCGGATTTCTGTCTGTTCCTGCCTCCCACCCCTCTAGCAAGCCCAGGGCTGCCCTACATGCT
Organism: Halichoerus grypus; assembly: GCF_964656455.1. Lineage (NCBI taxonomy): Eukaryota > Metazoa > Chordata > Mammalia > Carnivora > Phocidae > Halichoerus > Halichoerus grypus. The sequence goes on from NC_135714.1 coordinate 206,563,636, forward strand.
TACTGGGCTGCCGCTGAATTCCCACGGGAGGAAACGCACCGTGTGTTAAGGGCAGCGTGGACTCAGCCTCGGCACTGTCTACGCTGTGTCCTCTACTGTTGGAATGAAACGGGATGTGTGGCTGACGACTCAGAGTCCATTTCTTACACATATTCAAACATCATTAAAATTCTGTTTCTGTTCCAAGGAACATACACAAGACCGGTTCTCAGACACATAGCTTCTCTCTTCTCTTTTTTGCATAAGCGGGTAAAACCCATCTCCTGCCAGCCGGCTTACTTTCTCCATGAGACGGACCCATCCTTTAAATGACAAAGGTGATGCGTTGCTTCCCCACAACCAAAATCAATCCCTGCTTCAAGGAAAGGTACAGCTCTGCAGCAGAGGATCTGGCAGAGTGTGTCCCCTTAATTGTTACTAATTACTGCTCTTTAACCCCAGCAGTGCAATCTGGCCTTTGGCCCAGAGCCCACTTTGCGCTGTGTTTTTAGTGGGAATGAGCTGTTAGCTCACTCTGTTTGGAGCACCACAAGCTCTCCAAACAGCTCACCCTGTTGATAAATGACCTTGTGTCGAACGTGATTACCAAGGGCAGAAGGAGCACCCAGGCTGGAGGCTGGGGCCCATGCGGCTTCGTCGAGTACACCATGGCTCTCAGTCCAGAGGAACGGGAAAAACGTCTTCATTTGTACAGACAATCCTCCTGTGAAAACGCTGCACAGATTTTAATACTTCTTCCGGGCGAAATCCCCAACCTGATTGTCAGAAGACAGAGACCAGAGGGGTGGGCCCTGCCGCTTCTCCCGCTGCCCCCCTGCCCCCCACGGTGGCTTCTGCAGGCCGTGCCCTGTGGTGTGGAGAGCTGCCCTGGGCAGGAGGGTCACAGCCCCCCGAGGGAACACTGGCTGGCTTCAGGTACAGTAACCGGTCACCGTGTTCGCAGGCGTCATAGACCGGGCCTTCCCCCCAAGGACATTACTCAGCTGAGAGTAACTCCGGATTCCGTAGGGAGCGGTGAGGGGGCAAATATCTACAGGTTTTCACAGGTTACAATCAGGTGACGGTTCTCAGCTAGGTGATGAGCCCGTCTCTTCCCGCCAAACCATATTCCCTCCCATCTTTAGCACAATTCTCGTCCATTCAAGGGTGAAAGAACAAATTACAGAAAACTCCCCCATTTCTCCACAGTCACATCCCTGAAGAAAGGCATTCACGTCCCGTTTGTGCTCATTGTTCCCATCCGGAGCCCGTCACGTCAACCACACTCCGTGGCGTGTGCCCTGCACAACCCACAGCCCCCTCCCCCCGCAGCGCCTGCTCAGCCCCCTCCCCCCGCAGCGCCTCCTCAGCCCCCTCCCCCCGCAGCGCCTGCTCAGCCCCCTCCCCCCGCAGCGCCTGCTCAGCCCCCTCCCCCCGCAGCGCCTCCTCAGCCCCCTCCCCCCGCAGCGCCTGCTCAGCCTCCTGCTAGCCTGGGCCCCCACTTGCGCTTTCCTCACCCAACCCACTCTGTCGGTAAGCAGGCTCTGTGCCCGGGATCACCAGGGCACTGCCAGGATCTGCGAGCATGAGATGTGTGCATGTGTGTGCATGTGTGCATGTGCACGTGTGTGTGCATGCGTGTGTCTGCACATGTGTGTGCATGTGTGTGCGTCAGTGTATGCATGTGACTGTGTGTGCTTGTGTGTGCATGTGTACGTGTGTGTGCATGTATGTGCACATATGTGCACCAGTGTGTGCATATGTGTGCATCCGTGTGTGTGCATGTGTGTGTGTTTGTGCGCGCACATGTTGGTGTGTGCATACGTGTGTGCATGTGTGTGCATGTGTGTGCGTGGGTGTGTGCATATGTGTCTCTGTGTGTGCGTGTGTGTGTGTGCATGCACACATGTGTGTGGGCACACTGAATAGTCGATCACCTTCTCATTGCCCTGCCTGGTTCCCCACCCACACTGTGAGCTGCCCAAGGCCAGCCCAGGACCCCAGTTTCCGTACCACCTTCAATGGCCAGCACAGTGACCTGCACCCAGCTGGCATCTGGAATGCCTCTGTTGGGGAAAAAGTCAGACAGTCTGCATGCCAAAGTCAAAAGTCAGCATGACCCAGGAACGCTCCCTGGGTGCTTACATGTCAGTGCCGCATGAGTGAGTGCCCGGTGCCACCCTAGCGGCGACAGATGCACTGGCTTGTGTGAGCCTCGCCACCCCAGTGAGGAAGGACCTCCATCCTTGGCTTCTTTTCATTTATGAGATGCTGAAGTTCAGAATGGGTAAGTAACTGGCCCAGGGTTTCCAAGCAGGAACTGGAATTCCAGGGGAAAAACCCCTGCAGTCTCTCTAGAGAGCACGGTCTTTACCTTGGTGCTGGTCTAGTCCTATATAAAGCAGAGCTGAAATCCCACAATCACCCCTTCCTGGCTGCCTGGCCTCAGCTCCCTCATCTGTGCAATGGAGTTAACAGTGCCCACCCCCACGGGGCCATGCTAAGGACAGTGAGCCGGTATGAGGAATGGAACCCAAAACTTCATTGGCGCAAGACATCCCTCTGCACTTTGTCTAATGAAGGCTCCAATTTATTAGAATTATTATCCCCAGATTCATGATTCCCTTGAGGAATAAAATGTCAGATGCAACACTGAAGAAGAAATACATCCCTTTACATATCACAGGAATCGGAGTCAGTAACTCATAGATACCTGTCCCCCACGCTCACTGCAGAATTATTCACTGTAGCCAAGACCAACAACCTAGGTGTCCCCACTGGGTGAACAGATCAAGAAAACACAGCATATACCCACGCTGGAATATTACTCAGCCATAAAAAAGAAGGAAATCCTGTCATTGGGGACAACATGGAGGGACCTCAAGGGCATTACGCCAAGTGAAATAGGCCACACAGAGAAAAGGCAATAGCGCATGATTTCACATAGATGTGGAAGCTAAGTCAGTCAGACTGAGACGTAGATGCTGGGATGGTGGTTGCCGGGGACCAGCGGTGGGGAAGTGGACAAGGGGTCTGCGGATCAACTGTAACCATGGTAACTACACTCAACAACACTGTAGTGTGTACTTAAAATTTTCTGAGTTGATTTTAAGTATTTTTACCACAAAAAAGTCACTATGTGACGTGACGAATACGTTACTTCGGCCTGATTGCGGTGGTCATGTCACGGTGTGTACTTAAACCCAAACAGCGTGTCGTGGACCTTGAACATAGCCAAATCGTATTTGTCAAGTATACCTCAATAAAGCTGGAATACATTTTAAAATTAAAAGTTAAAAAACTAGAAATAAAAGTGGTGATGTAGCTAAAATTTTTTTGAACGCTTAATAAGAAAAAAACTTGAATGCTTACTAAACACATGGCAATAACATGGATTATTTGTAGAAATGTCAGTAAACTGCTCTATCTTAAAAAGAACAATAAACAAAGACATAGGTCCCTTTATCAGCTGGTGAGAATTTCTCATGCTGACATGACCCAGAGGTGACGGAACATTCTAAGGGGGAGATGCATCCTGCCCGGGGATGTTTTCCCCATGACTCTTGGAACCTGACTGAGCTGACGCAAAGTTTATGCTAGAGGGATTCCACCAATATCACTGAAGCTTAACAGAGAAACGAAGACCTGGGAAGATAGTTTGGATCCGCTGTTCAAAGGGTCTACTTCCCTTCTAGACAAATTATAATTCCGCACAGATTGGAAGCTGGATCAGGCTAAATAAAGCCTTGGAATGGGAAGGCTGGGAAAAGCAGAGCAGATCCACTACTGAAGGTCCTTTTTCCAAGAGAGCTACAAAGCAGAGGCATGCCACGTGATGTTTCAGGGGAGCACAGGTGACTTCTGTGTTGTGGATGAAATGGGGATGGGGGGTCCTCTGGACCTTGCGTTCTCCCAAAACATGTTCCAGACTTTTCCAAGGAGCTAAATACTCTTGCTGCTCCTTGACCCCATGCTATGTTTGTCCACCTGTGTACCTGAAAGCCCCTACACATCCCAAGACACACAGTGCTTATGAGGCTCTAAACAGAGAGAAGGCTGGTTCTCACAGCGCCCTAAAAGTAGCCAGAGGGGAAATAAAGCCCGAGGGGACATCTGTGTGGCATTTAGGGCAGCAAATGCAGAAGGTGGCGCCAACACTGCCGAAGTGGGCAAGCCTTCTGAGAATGTGTTTAAGGTGCTCACGTGCCCCCACGTACAGAAATCAAACACTGGCCACCCAGCCTTGTCCGTGTCTAAGAACACTGAGCAGCAAGCCAAGAGGTAATTTTCCCAGAGACAGGCATTTGACTGGTTTTATTCCCCTTGGTATTATCTGTATTAAGTTGGCTCGGGGATCAGTAAAGCCCAGTGCTCAGGGCCACACCAAGCACATGGGGGTTCCATCAACGTCACTGAACTAGAATAAACCTTCAGAGACAAGCAGGAGTTTCCTCCCAATTGGATGGAGCCGCCAGCACACTTTCTAATACTCTCCATCCTCTGTGCTGGCATAGGGGTGTGTCATGGAAGTACACGAAGGGCACGCCTGCCCATCCTGGCCTGGCTTCCCGGAGGACCTTATGACCACCCTGTGTCCTGGAAGATAAGCAAGAGCGGACAGGTGAGCAGGGAAAGATGAAGGAGGGGTAGCAAGGGGAAAGCTCCCTGTGAGCCACCTCCCTCTGCTGGTGACACTTGATGGTGGCAGAAGGTTCCAGAGTGAACTAACGAATCCAAAGTTGTCAATGTCTGTCTACCATGGGCCAGTTTGCTTGACAGACTGCCATCCAATCTGACTGACATTGTTCCTTAACCCTGGGCACACTCGGATAAGCACTCTACTGGCCAGGAGTAGAGCCGGGAAATGGGGGATGCACAGTCAGCATTTGAGAACAACAACCCAACCTTCCTGCCGTTGAGAGCGTGAATAGAATGATCTCTCAGGGCCGAGGCATCCCACTGAAGGAATTCCCCGGGGCGGGGGTATGTGTGCCCCATTGCCATCCCTTCTGAGCGGAACAGAGACGCGAAGGGGCGTGCCCTGCAGGGCGGGCCTGGCCTCCTACACTCTCACTTCTCACACATCGGGGCCGGCCTGGCAATGCCAGCATCTCTCAAACGCCCGGTTTCTCAAATACAAGCAACCGACAGGACACTTTAAAGAGACATAAGTTATTCTGAAAATGCATTTTCAGGTTCCAGTTTGAGGAACACTGACCTAAGAAGCTAAAAATATATCTAGAGGGGGAAAAGCACATTTGCATTGCAAATTACCTCTTCCAAAGTGATTAGTTGTCTTAACTGGTAGAAGAAACTGTTGGACTATCTCTGAAATGTAAACACAAAACCCTCAAAAGAGAGTCTTTTTTTTGGAGAGTCTGAGCATTATAACGCAAGAGCCCCTGAGCTCAGAGGCAGGGGGCCTAAGACCACCTACGTGGCATCATGCTAGGAGAAGAGAGGGAAGCTTTGTGCCAAAGCAAAGGGATTCCTGAAAAGGGAAGGGAGATTTCTAGTAGACTACACGTTGTCATTCGAATGTCCTCCTTTCTGCTGCTGAAGCCCAGCACCTGTGGGGAAGGGTCTGCCATGAAGGTGAATAAAGACAAAGGGTTGGATCGCCTGATCCCAGGAAAGCAGATCACAGCACAGCCCACAGGAGGCATGGTTCACAGATGGGACCAGCAGAAAGTAGAAGCCTGGCCGACATCTGGGTGAGGGGGGTTGGCAGGGCTTCATAATGTTTTAGAGGTTTGTTAGAACTTCTCAGGTTAATGACAGAAAGCCCACCCTGAGAGGTAGGTTGTTCTTTCCCTTTTGCGAGACAACAGAAATGGAGGTAAAGCTTGTCAACTCACTAATTTGTGAAGGTTTGGGGACTGGCTGAGCGCATAGACTGTCTCTGGTCAAGCAGAGATTTTACAGGGACATGAAAGTGATCTAAGATTTAGTTTGCTGATGTGGCACTCCGGGCAGGAGTGGCTCCATCTCTTGCTAGAAATTCATTTAAATGTTATCTATCTCTCTATCTCTCCTTCTATACACCCATCCATCCATCTATGATCTATCTTCCATCTATCTATATATCATCTATCATCTATCTATCTATCTATCCATCCATCTATCCCCCCATCCATCCCTCCATCCACCCATCTATCCATCTATGATCTATCATCTATCTTCTGTCTATCTATCTATGTATCATCTATCTATTTATCTATCTATCCATCTATGTATTATCTATTTCTATGAGAAACCAAATCTTGCCCAAGTCAATGAAGAAACACGTTACTAAACTAGAATTTAGGAGACATGGGTTCCCACTCTGATTGGCTCCATCACTAGTTGTGTGTCCTTGGGCTCAGTTGTTTTTTGTTTATAAAAGACTAGGTTGGGGGCACCTGGGTGGCTCAGTCACTTAAACATTTGACTCTTGATTTCAGCTCAGGTCATGATCTCAGGCTTGGAAGAACAAGCCCCATGGTGGGCTCTGCACTGAGTATGGAAACTGCTTAGGATTCTCTCCCTCAGGCCCTCCCTCTCCCCGCTCATGCTCTCTCTCTCTAAAAATTCAAAATAAAAAAAATAAAAAATAAAAGGCTAGGTTGGACTGCCTGAATTAGTCCTAGAATCTAACCAAGTCCATTCACTCAGGTACCCAGTTGGGGAAAGGTGGTACATTGTTCATCCATGGCCTATTACATCAAATAAGAAAGTTGATATTTTTACAGTATTTCTTTGTACTCTTTTCAAACTGGTTAGAATTAGCATGTATTGTTATTTCTACTTTTTTAAACAGAGAGGCAGTTCCTTATTAGCTGTGGTACCAGTGACGAATCCTAACACCCAAGATCAAGCTTGGGAATCTGAACCTTTCTGATAGACCTGATATCTGTTCCCTTATGTAACTGAGAGTCACTGAGCCAGGTGAATTCAGTTCATTTTAAAAAACAGGGCAAATGCTGATTTCTTGCAACTAGCACCGCTTCCCCCTTATCGACTAGGCGACAGAAGCAGGTGGGACACTGACACGAGGAACCAGACTCGTAACCTGGTCCCCAGGCAGAGCTGCGGGCGAGAAGGCACTGTTTCAAGGAACTTATCACATGTGGAAGTTTATCATCTTTGAGAATCCTCAAGCAGAAAGACGCCAACAGTGAAGGGTAGTGGAACACAAACCACCCCAAAATATGCCTCTTGAGCATCAGGATTAGTGTAAGCTGTTTCTTTTGAGAAACAGGGGACACAGGAGAAGCTCCTAAAACAAGAGTAGAAGGTACCTCTTTGTAGGCTGAATTTACAGTTACACAGGAAAGCTCCATTTGAAGGGTGTCTCCCTCTGCCCCGGGAAGAGAAGAGGACTCGAAATCCAGAAAAACCTATCAGGGAGAAGGCTCGTCTTAAATCCGCATAACAAACCTTACCTTTGTTGACCAGGCTTTTCCTGGACCCCCATAACCGGCCTCCCACCCACACCTTTCTTCCTTTTGTCTTCAGCTGTAGCTGATATTTGAGCTGGTGGGTTAGGATGCCTCAGGGAGCAACTTATTTTCCGGGGTCTTTCCCATTGATACCTGAGGTATACATGTCAATAAACTACTGTTGTTTTTTCTCTTGCTAATTTGTCTTTCATTAAGGGGGGTCTCAGCCAAGAAAATGATTTTCCTTCCTACATAGGTCTTGGTTTCCCAAAGAAACAACTGGTCTAGAATCAACAGTAAGTAGACATTTACAGAAGAATTCAACAAACATTGAAAGAATTCCCACTGTAGGAAAAGAGATAAATAAAAATTATTCTCTGTAATGATGAGCTAGAATCACGGGTGACCCAATGACTGAAGGAAAGCATTGTTTTTATAGCCAGACAGGCTTAACACCAAAGGTGGGACGATTGTAGTCACAGCGTATCAGATAAGAAAAATGCCAATCATGACAGGTCCAAAGAGACCGGGAGCAGAAAACATGTCTGCACCAGTGCAAGAGGCGCTCAAGGGCTGTGTGGTCACACCAGGAATCTGAGTCTGACACTTAATCACTCTTAGTTAAGCCCGCTAAGCTCCACGTGATGAGAGGTGATGGGGTTCCTTGTTAGTTACTGCATGACTTGGGATGGGGACTCTCCAAAGCCTGATTAGGAAAAATGCAAACTGCTCTTTGGATAATGTGACAAATTATCTGGCAACATAATTAAATGTGCATTGTTTTATATGGTCAAGAAATCTGAATTCTACATGACCAACCTCTTTGTTTCTTTTGGAGTTTTGCCTTTTGATTCTGAGTCAGCTAGAATTACTAAGAAAAAAAAACGAATGCCTAAAGACATCTTAAATGTATATGATTCACAATACTGATCAGGAATAATGATGTCACAATAAGATCTTGAGTTGAATGCTAGCATCTTCACTAAGAGGCTACATGAGGAGGGATTAGAAGGAAGTCATGTCTTAGCTCTTTCCAGGTCAATGTAGAAATGGTCATCATCAGAACTCACTTTGCATATCTACCTTGGAAAAGTATTAAATGCTTAAGGCTATTCTTGGGGAATTTCTAAAAAAATGCCAAGGTGCCCCCATCGAAGGTGGGGCTTTGGGAGAAGGGCTTGGAGCACCAGTACTTACCTTGACACAACACAGAAGGTAGCTGATGGGAGAAAGAGCGGATGTTCAGATCTCTGTTCCACAGATGTAGCCACGTGACCTTGTGCAGGATGATTAACCTTGATGGGCTCTTTTTTATCACCAGTGAACTATAGCTGAATTCCTGCTGGCAGGGCCAGCTTCATGGACATGAGAACTGCCCAACCTCCCAGGACCCCATACTCACTCAGAAGGGACCCCACACCTGAGTTATTGCCCTGCTGTCACCATCTTGACATTCTTACATTTTGAATAAGGGTACCCCATTTCCACTTTTCACTGGACCCCTCAAATTATGTTGGCATCCTGCCTCTTCAGATGGTGGAGACTAAATACATACCATTTGATGGCATTTAATATATAGCCTGGCACTTAGAAAAATGCTTGACACATCGTTAATGCTAAATAAATGAATCTTATTATTAATATTGCCTTAGGTGATCCCTGGATGGTCCCCAGGCTCTGAAAGAAACACATACTCTAATCGGCAGCTACTAGTGAGAAACACAGAATGTCACACGTGGAATGTCCTTCCTTAATGTAACTCTGGGGGGTTTGAACAGTTCCTATAAAAAGCTCTTTATTGGCAGAATTGGGTAACAGTATTAAGACTTCTACAAGGCTCAGCAGAGAAGGTATTATGGGCTGCACTCCCCACACAGTGCTGAGTACTGCTGAGCTGTGGCTGAGCAGCAGCTTCCCACTGACCTCAATCTGCAGTAGGAGATGCATTTCCTACAGTGGGCCTGTGCATGCACACAGGGCTGCAGGAAGCAATGCCCATCTTCCCACGCAGAATGCCACATGGTGGCTTCAAGACCGGCCACCACCCTCCCAACTCCCTTCCCCACACACAAGTGCATTGCTTCTTGCAGCTAGGAACCATTGCTTATGACAGCTGCTTAGGTTGGAGTCGGCTGGAGAACCTGCAAGATCTTAGGGACCCCTCCCAACTTGTTTCTTGGGAGCCTTGCCTTGGAGAGCTGCCACACCTCAATGCCGCTCCAGGTAGCAACTGATGAAAGATGTTCTCTCTTTGGAGACTCAGTTGCTGTGTCCAGGAGGGGGCAGACAGGAGGCCCTGTGACTTACATATTGCAGAACGATAGGAGACTGGTCTCTTGTGCCTGAGTTTGGGGCACTGATGTGACTCATCAGCCTTTGGGGTTTGCTTCTTCTGGGGACCTGGTAGAGTTGTGTTCTTGTCAGTTTGAGGTTGGGCTCTGCTGTGCAACGTGCTTGGCCAGTGAATGCAAAGCCATGTGTCAGTCATAGAGAAAAGCTTCAAGAGTGCTACCCAGTTGGCAGGAGACCTAGCACCTTAGCTCCTGCAATGTGTCGGGGGGGGGCCCCAACATCAGAGACCCTGGATCAGGAGATGTAGAGCAGAAGTCCCGCGGACCACGCACACCCTAGCCTGTCCAGACAGGAGGTCGCCATTGTCCCGAAGAGACGACCTGTTTCCTGTGAGCCCCATGTGACTGTGCAGGGGGAGGGGGGGAGCTGGGGGGGGAGGGGGCGGCGGGGAGCAGGGGGCTCCAGGGAGCGACCGCATCCTGGTCCAAGGGGCAGATCTGGACCAGGCAATGCCATAATTAAGACAGTCTCACACGTAACTTTCTTAAAACTCACCCATAGTATGGTTTTCTAATGAGCCAAGAGGCTTAGAGAGAGGTACGCTTATAGAGGCAATTTATAGAAAGTTAATTTTATATAACACTTTTAGCTCAATTAATAGTCGCCATTACATTTTATCTGCTGATAATTCTGGCAAACTTCCACCTTCACAAAATATTGAGTTGACAGCCCTCATTGTCTCCCAAAAGGGAAAGAGCCATGCATTAATTACCTGTTTTGATTAAGGAGTTAATAGGCACAGAATAAAACCACACACTTTTCCCCAAGGTTCTAAAGGTTGATTATACATAATGCTGTTTATAAGATGATGGCCTCCTTTGAGATGAGTTTGGAAATCTCTCTAAAGCATCCATTTACACACAATACCTTGAAACCCTTAATTTTGTTTAAATTTCATCACAGAAAGAGTTCTTTCCCAAAGACCCATTTAAATAAATAGATAAAGGGGAAAACAGTTTTATTCCTTAATACGCAGGAAGCAAAAACTTACTGAATGCCTCTCCTTCCCAAACACTCAACTACTTCAAAACAAGCAGAAGCATCTGAATATCTGGATGTTTGCAAGCTAGTCCAACAGCCCCTAATCAGAGCAAAATAAGTTTCACACTCTTAACCTCCCCGGACATCATTGCATGTGTTAGAAATAATATGCATCATTCAAGCAGAGTGCTCAGGGACCGAAACTCTAAATCCTACAGAAACAGTGCCTGCCCCGAAGCCTGGGACCTGCATGGCAGAAAACATAGAACAAGAGAGTCACCTAGTGGCTGGATCAGTTCATTGTTGTTCAAGAGATGCACCTGTTCTGTTTGCTGCTTTCTCTTTCTCAGGCTGCAATACCCACCTCACTGCCCCACGGGCCAGGGTGCAAAAGGACGGCAGGGGAGCTCTGGCCTTACTGAATGCTTTCCAAGTATAATTTTTAAAGTTATGTTCTTGATTCTTATGCTACAACTTATTATTTTAATACCGTTATATGAAAATGGTAAGAAACTATTTGAATTATAGTAAGGTCCTTTCATTTATATAAAACTGAACACCTCATTAGAGAGCTTGGTACTGCTAAAAGAGCACCCATCTCAAGGCATCCTGCTGCAGTTACGTCTCCCGCATACTTACTCTTTAAGCCCAAACAGCATATCACAGATAATGTGAAGCCTTCAGCCAGAGGGGCCACTTATAAAATTCTACAGAGATTCTAAAACATGCTATCTGATAATGTAAAGAAAGGTGTTTTGTCTTATCTTAAAAACAAAGTAGGAAAATACCAATGTTGCTTTGTAGATGTTGGGTTAGGAAGTATATGTGATAATTACTTTTTTGTTTTTTTGGTCTTATACTACAGCGCACAGCCTGAAGAAATAAAATCTACTCTCCCACTTCATCATATTTGTGGCAAACAAAACCGTCTTGTTCCCTATAATCACAAACCGGAGGGTGAGGCAGCCACCCTCTTCCAGTTGAGACAGACTGCAGACTGGCAGGAGCGGAGGGGGCTCTCGGTGACACGCGTCTCCTTCCCCCTGTGGGGACCTGCGCAGGCACGGAGGGCCCGTGGAGAGGCCTGCAGACCCAAGTGCCCGGGGCAGGGCTGCTGTAGGTGGGCACAGGTGACCAGAGCGCCGCTCCCTCTTGACCACCTGCACGTTAAAGGCAGCCACACTCTGAGCTTTCCTTCAGTTTCGCTGCTCAGATTTCTACATAAAAACTTTGAAATGTTCCAGCAAGAATGCACACCCTGGTTTCTGTGGCTTCGCTTCCACAGGAGGTATGGTCCTCCACAAATATGTTTTATGTAATTTAGGACCAGACTGTGTCCACACAGTTACATCCTTTCTGTGCTTCCACAAGCAGATGTGTGTGTGCACCTGTGTGTGTAAGCGCGTGTGTGCATGTGTGTGCATGTGTGTGCACACATTTGTGTAGCCATGTGTGTTGTGTGTGGATGTGCTGTGTGCATGTGTGTGCAGGCATGTATGTGCGTGCATGCATGTGTGCACACTTGTGCATATTCCAGTCATAAACATGTGCACAAGTGTGCATATGCATGTTCGTGTGTTCATGTGTGTGCATGTGAACATGTGTGTGCACACCTGCGTGCATGTGTACACACATTTGCACAGGGGTGTGTTGTGTGCATATGTGTGCTCATTTGTGCACATGTATGTGTGTTGTGTACATGTGTGTGCGCGCGTATGTATGTGTGCACGGATTTACATGTGTGCGTGTGACTCCATGCATGTTATATGTGTGTGCACATGTGTGCAGGTGTGCGTGGGTGTGTGTTATGTGTAAACATTTATATGTAAACATGCATATGTGTGCCTATATATGTGTGCACCCATGTTTGTATGCATGCGTGTGCATGTGAGCTCCTGTGTTATGTGTGTGTGCATGTGTTATATTCACACGCACACGTGTGTGTGCGGGCGTGTTTGCATGCATTGTGTGCAGGTGCGTGTGTATCGCAGTCCCGCGTGCACACACGTGCTGCGGGCATGTGCGTGTCTTACCTAGCGCGCGTGCCGTGTATGACACACCTACCTGTGTCGCTCTCTCAGATGTGCAGCACTACCCACTGTGGGCATCGCATACACGACCGTATCTATTTCTTTCCTCCATTAAAAGATGTTTTCTAAAAAACAAGATCAGAGGACTTCGCAAGAATGGACCACAGATCCCAGGCCGGTAGAACACAGTGCTTTCCCTCAGACTCATCTCAGCTGATGACTAAATCTCCGTTTCTCTTCCATTCCATTCTATAGGATGGAAATAATTCTGCTTATTCTATCTAACTCCGAGTGCTGTGAGGATTAAATTAGACAAGGCACATTGAAGCACTACCTACACTGTGATAAACCATCAACACAAACCATTATTATAACCACCAGATGCGAATGCGTCCTGTGCCTCTCCCCTCCTGGCCTGACAACACGGTGCCTCCTCGCCTGGGATCAAGCACACGTTCCGCACCGGGCACGGAGCGGCGTGCACGTCACCCACACAGAACTGCTTCCTGCTCTTCTCTGAGGCGAACCCACACACCCAGCTCCAGCCTGTCTCCCTCCCGACGGCCCAGTGCCCTCCTCACCGTCCCTTCCTCAGCCCACACGTACTGGGTGCCTCCTCCACGTGGGCCTCGTGGCCCATAATGATGAACCTACCGCCAGGCTGTCTGCACTTTGGGGGTTTACATCGCGGTCCACAAATAAATAAACGCAGAGAGACAATCAGTGATACAATGTCTTGTGTTGTCACTTGATTGCTCCCTGTTTGTGTGTTTTTCACACAAAGATGATACGTTCTTTGAGGAAAGAATCACATTTTGCATTTTTATATCTTTCATGGGTGTCCATGGCTGTTCACTCATTCAATAAGTGCTGAATATCTAATAACGTGTTAGACCTTGGGAATAAAGTAAAAACAAGACAAGATGATTTTTTTTTCTCTGCTGGAACTAACTGTAGAGCAGGAAATATGAGTAACAGCTGATCGTAAGACCAACAGGGGGGCCCTTACCCCGCACCTGCCTGAGCTTTCCTGTGTGGGAACGGTCTCATCTGCCCCTCGGGTGCATGGTTTCTCTCAGAGATGTCCCGACGTCACTCCCTCAGAGAGCTGCCACCTTCTCACAGCTTGTCTTCGAGACGTGGTCAGCTCCACGTGCTGCCACCCTGGCTGGACAACTATTTTCACAAGTCCACAGGGATAAGTCCAGCTCGACGTGTGTTAACTACAAGTCTCCCTACTCCGTGTCAAACCACCCTTCTTTAGAAACCGAGATGAAAACTATTTGCTCCTGTCCTCAAAGAAGGCACCAACTGATGTCCCACCACACCCAAACCCAACGGGACTGGAGCTGAAACTTACCAACTTTGCAAACTCTTGCACCAACAGAAATTCTCTTCCTGTTTCTCCTGTTTTCCACGGCCGCCATTCTCCCACATTCTGGGCTCACAGACCTGGAATCATGACTCTTTCTACTTGTTCTCTACATTCAGCCATCAATATGCTGGCCTGGGGCAGCTCACCCCCTCCAAAATTGATTAACAGAGATAGTAACAAAACCCGTTTCTTGCCTCTCTGTGTCAAGACGTCCTCTGAGCATCTCCAGAAGACACAGCCTGCCCCACCTCCATGCCCAGCAAGGTCACCTTCCAGGACGCTCAGGCCAAAGTTCTGCTGTCTGCCTGTTTCTTCAACATCCTCGTCTATCTGCCAGAAGCCCTGGTGGCTCCAACACCAAGGCAGCCAAAATCTGATCGCTGCTCACCACCTCTGCCCTCTGCCACCACGTCCTGTTCCTGGGTTACTGATCCCGCCTCCCTCCATCCACCAGATTCCAGCGCAGACACAAGAGCCTACGAACGCATCGGTCAGTCACATCACAAGTCTCCACTCCCAACCCACTCCCCTTCCTTGGAGAGGGAGCCGTATCCTTACCCGACCAGGAACGTTGCGCATGCTCCCTGCTCCTCCCGCGAGCCCTTCCTTCTCCTGACATGCCCGTCTGTCCCTCCACAGACCCCATGCTCTGTTACAGACACACAGACACATTCCCACCACAGGCCTTGGCATACGCTGCCCTATCCTTTGGAACGTGCTACGATGTTATATCCCCAGAAGTTCATACGTCAAACGGTAAGCCCCAGTGTGATAGTGTTTGGAGGTGAGCCTTTTGGGAGGTGAATAGGTCATGAGGGTGGGGCCCCCATGAATGGAGTTAGTGCCCTCACGAGGGAGACCATGAAGGACTCCCAGCCCCCTCCTCCATGTGAGGATACAGCAAGAAGGCTGTCACCTAGAAGGGAGCCCTCCCTTGCCCACGTTGGCACCTGATCTTGGACTTCCACCCTCCAGAACTGGGAGAAATAAATGTCTGTTTCTAAGCCCCCTGGTCTGTGGGATTCTGTTACAGCAGCTGAACAGACTGAGACAAAGGGTTATCTCCCATGCACATGCTTGTTCCCTCACTTCGCCCCCATCCTTCTCCAATGCCCCTTGTCACTGAGGTCTCTGCTAACAGTGACCCCAAATCTCTTCCCCAACCCACCCAGCCTGCCTGTCCTTCTTTCCTGCCTTATTTTTGCCTCTTGTCTCCACTGATGTACTATATAGGGCAAACTTATTTATTGTTTGTCTTCCTTGAACAGATGGAAACCTTCTGAAGACACAGGGATCTTCTGTCTGCTCACAGCTTTACCCCCCGCTCTTAGAACTGATTGGTAATCAATACTGCAAACACTTACTATGTGCCAAGTGTAAGAATTTTACCTCTATTTTGCCAATTAGCCTTCACAATAACTTCAAGATGTGGGTGTTAGTATTATTATCCCCATGTTCCAGATGAGAGACGGAGGCTGGAGGTCAGGCGGTCTGGTCAGTTTAGGATGTGGGAGGGGAGGTCTCTAGCCCTGCAGAGCTGCGTGGTGACCCCCATCCTCATGACACTAAACGTCACCCCATCCTCTCTTGAGTCCAACCTGATCCAACCCGTTCTGCACAGAATCACGTTGGAATCATCTTAAGGACACTTACTGTGAATGTGCACCCACCCTCTAAATCTGTGACTTCCCAGCCTGAACAAATCAGTAAGAATAAATTCTGGTATTTACTAGACACTGTCCTGTCTTCCTGCCGGCACAGACATCGGGTTCTGTTTCCCTTTCTGTGTTCTCCCTCCACGTTTACCTTGCAGCAGCTTTTAGACCTGATTCCACCTTCACTTCAGTGTGAAACCTTCAACCTTGGAGCAGGTAATTTATACAAGAATAAGTTAGACAAGTAGGTATATTCCGCAGAAAGGCTCTTACACTTTATACTTCTGGGTATTTTTCTGACTCGAGAGCTGGGCATCTTCTCCTGAAAGCACTGCCTATTGAGTTGCTCTGAAATCTTGCAATGCCGTAAGCGCCTCCCCAGCATGGGGCCCAGGCTCCCGACCCAGTCCAGCCTCGGGGCGCCAATACTCACACCCTCTACCAAGTGCCGGTGCAGGTGAGGACAGGCTGAAGCCCACAAATCTGCACGTTTATTCTCATGTGATTACACAATTATGCCTTTTAAATCAGCAAAAGGACATTATACAAAGCAATGTTCCTCCTCCCCCAAATCGTTCATGATATATTTTTTCTGTCTTGAAACGCGTTGTGTGTTGAGGTAGCGAAGGGGGGTGTCCTGGTGTGCTGATGGGCTCCAGCTGGTTCCCAACTGTGAACCTTGGGCAGGAAAAGGGCGCCTCAAGTCTTCCTGATGAATTTAACTAGTGGAGAGTCCTCCCCTCTATAAAGACATGCATTTCATTCATGTGTGCCTGAAGTACGGAGGCAGGAGAGGAGGAGAGAGGTCTCTAGCTCTCTCACTAACTGATGAGGTTCCATCTCGTTCCGTATAAACCCTCTCCTAGCACTTATCTGCCTGTTTACAGGCCTTCGTCTGTGTGCGTTATAGGTATTTCTGTGCCCGTTTCTCCCACTGGATCAGGACCTCCTTTAGGCAATGTATCACAACTTTATCTTTCTTAACCTAGTAAAATGTCTAAGAGCAAAAAATAGCCGTCGTTCACTAAATGTCTACTCCGTGCCAGAAACGGTGCTCTTCTACCTCGGGTGTCTTGAGGCTGAGATGCGGTACCGCCCCGGCCTCGTTTTGCAGATCTGTGCTCTGAGGCACCATGGCAGGAACAGGCGTCCAAGGCCGGGGTCCCCGCGAGAGCCCATCCCGTCCCCCAGAGAATGAGCCCCCCCAGCGCACGGTCTGAGCAGCGTGCCGAGCTTGAGTAACTCTAGATCCCTGATGCAGGAGAGTGAGTATTACAGTGCTGGTTATTCCAGAAGACACGGCTGGACCGATGGTGGAAATTGCAGAAAGGCAGCTTCAAACCCAACGTGGAGAAGGAGCTGATCCAAAGCAGTCCATCTTCTGCCGTTTACGTCAGATATGGTCAGGTCCCTCAAAAGCCCCACATCACAGACTCCTCTTCCTGTCTGTGGCATCCTACGAGGGCACTTTGGTAGATACCTGCATTCCAGATATGGTCCGGATGTGGTCCAGCCAGCCCAGAGGACAGGGGAAATGACTTCCCCTGTTCCACAACACGAGCATTTTAAAGTAGAGAACAACGGGGGTGAGGGGCATAATGATTATAGGAAACACCTCAATCCAGATAATGGCAATGTAGAGAAAAATTATCTTACAACTATGTCCCACGCATTGATTACATGTACATAGCATCATGTATGTCTTTCAAACTTTTTGTTATTTTGTTGTTGGTATGGAATACGGTTCTCCCCACGTGAAGGATATTTATACAAACACTCATTTTCCAGTGGGGAAATGGATTGAATGCCTGCTCTAGATCTTCCAACATCCTGTTATGTGTCAGTTAAAATTATTAAGATATTTCATAAGTATCTGACCTTTCAAATACATATCAGGAGTAAAACCCTAAACATGTATTTATTTTGAGAACTTTCTTGTTTAAGTATAATACTAGTTGCTAACCGGCGCGATAAAAACACTAGCCATGTGGGTGAGCTAAATGTTCAGGACCATAAGTGCGAGCTATGCTTCATAATTTGTCTTGTATTTTCCCTCATATAGTGTTTAATTAAAGTGGCCATGGTTATTTAGGGAAACACCGCACTAATTATCCAATCACCCAGATGGTTCAGTCAGATACAGCAATGAAATGCTCTAGAGCCATACAGTTTCACCGGATGGGATTTTACTGAAGCTGAAGAGAAAATCGCTTCCGGATGAAGTCCCCGCGCATCCTGCGGTCTGCACTCAGGAAACTTCCCTCCTCCCACGTTTGCTTCTCCACGGGAAAAGGAATCCTAAGCACTGCGGCCCATTGTATTGTCTCAGAATCATGGCTTTAAAGCGCAAAGGCCAATCAATTTGTCTGCCTGTCACATTGCTCAGTAGGTAACATGAAATTACCTAAATGATTGAATCTACTCAGAACAATAAATACAGCGCGGTTACTGTGCTTGGGCTGGTAGGCGCCGGCTGCCGGTGGGACACGTGAGGGGACAACCGTGAGCACAGCGCTGTCGAGGAGGGCCACCTGGAGAGCTGCCGGAGCCTTCCTCCCCTTCACTGGAGTCTCCATTACACTTAACTTGATTCCCAAGAATCAAATTCCTTGAAATGAGCCGTCCTTCATGTTCTTCCATTGGCTTTGATCACTTTTACTTTGTTGTATAATGTTTAATTCTATCAAGATTGATTGAAACAGTCCCTGGAAATGAACATAAAAAAAAAAAACAACCTAATAGCATAGGTGGCTCTGGAAGTCGACGGAGGCTGTGTCTTTTCATTTCCTCTCTATGGTCATTTACATTTGCTCGTTATTTCATTTCAGGGAATATGTTTATAGACTCGGCACATGACCGAGCAGTCCTCTGCTTAGGAGGGAAAAGGTTTTCATAGAAACCGACCCAGAGGATTGCGCCTGATTTTATTCAGGGGTGGTCCTGGACACACACCAGCTGCAGGCTATTCTGCCAAAGAGGAGGTAAGTCGGGGCCCTTTTGCAGGTGGATTGCTCAGGGGAGGGAGCAGCTCAGACTCCACCACAAGGGGAAACTTGAATTTTATCATCTGTCACTGTTTTGTGATCGGGAGATTGGGCAGGTCCAGCTGGGGGTCTCAGTTTCCCAGGACAAGGAGGAGAAAGAAGCAGGTGACATTCATATGGCCAATGGGCTGGTTTACGGGGCCCATGATAGGATTCCCAGCATGGCACTAGGTCCCCGACCCTCAGATGCTTTAAATGGCACCCCAGGCCTTTAAGAGTCAGTGTTTCCATGAACAAGGCAGAAGGGAGGGTCCCTTTACTGGGCTCTGTTGGCTCCGGCCCTCACAGGCCTGCCAGGGTCTGGGAGCCATGTTGTAAAACCATCTCACACGGCCCCTTGGAACTAGGGCCCAAGATGTGGGAGGCACCACCGAGACAGGTCTGTGTGGCCCAACAGGGGCCTCGCCAGGTAAGCATGCAGTTATTAGGCATGAAGAGAATGACTCACCACCAGGCTTCCAGAGGTCAAGGGCAGAGAACATCCAGGAGAGTAGGGAAGAGCAAGGAACGTGCCCCCGGGTCTGGCCCCAGAGGTCCCCACGGGAAGCAGCACAGCAGAAGGGAAAAGGTGTGGGCTCGGGGCCTCAGAGAAGCTGAATGGTCACTGCAGGGAGAGGGACATGCGGGTCGGCTGTGAGGTTACCTCGAGCAGAGGAATGCAGGCTGTGGTTGAGTGGGTGAGCCTCTAGAGGACAGGATGCCCCCAGCTGTGGCTCAGACTCAGCGGAGGGTGAGCGTCGGCGCAGGTGGGGACACTGGCCCTCATTTCCCACTTCCCCGAATCTGAATGCTTGTAAAGCATGAGGCCCTGGGAGCAGTGGCGGCTGATTTAGGGTCCCACTGATAGAACACTCAAGGGGCGGAGAATGCTAAGCCTCGGTCTCTGCTAACGGGCTGCCTGATGTGGAAAACAACTACCCAACAACTCGTGTGGTCTCATGTGGCTGCACACACTCATTTATCAAAGTATTTATTGTAGAATATAGAGAAGGAAGAGGGGCGAGCATTAGCCTCAATGAACAGGATACACTATTTTCTGTCATAGCTGAGAACAAGCATTGCCCAGGGAAGCCTCATGCGGCCACACACTCTGGGCTGGACGGAGTCCTCCTGCCCGAGCCCTACAGCAGCCTGTTTGTCCATCATGGCGCCAACAGCCGGCCCTCACTGGACCTCACCCTCTCTTCACCACTCGCTCATGGCCATCTCCAAGACACAGAGCTGCCTCTGGTTCATCTGAGTATCAGAACGGGTCCTGCCCTTATCACTCAATAGGTACACACTCATACGCACATAGGGACAGGTTGTCCTTCCCATTACCTTTAGGTAGCTGCTATTTTGAATGGGGATGCTGTTCCTGCCATCCTACCAGCAGAAATAATTGGTTATCCATCGTGACCTAGCCTAAGTGCCACCTCCTTCATGAAGATGGACTGGTCACTTCACCCAGAGACCATTTCCTCCTCCTCTCAACCCTAAAGAATCTTTATTGTTACTAACCTGTATTAGTTAGGATTAGATGTGGTTCCACATAACGGAGAAAAATCATGGTGGCTTGAGTAAGATAGAATTTTATTCTCTCTCACTTAAGAAAATCTGGAGGGAAGCAGTCCAGAGCAGAATGGCCATTCCCAGAGTCGCTGGGACCATGACACTTTCAGCTCCTGACTCTGCCTTGCCTTGCCAAGGGCACGGCCCCACCCTCACAGTCTGGTTCTAGACCCATAGGCATTCCCACGGAGCTCCACAGAGCAGACACAGGGAGACTTCCCATGAAGCACATAGAAAAAGTCTGCTTATGTCCCAATGTCCAGAACTTAGGTATGCAGTCACCCTCACCTGAAAGGGAGCAAGGGTAACTGGACGGCATGAGGCTGGAAGGAATGAAGAATGGGTCTTGAAAGGCAGCTGAAAGTCCTGCCAAGCATCTCATTGTGTCCAACCACACTCCTATCACTCTCCCCATTCCATCCATGTCTATCTCTGTCATGCCGTTCTAACCCTCCCCCCTCATCACTATGATTTCTGGAGCCCCTAGCACAGAGCCTCATGCACGGTGGTGTTGGATCACCACACAGAGGGGATGAGTGGGTGACTCTGTCCGCATCTGTTCCATGAAGGCTTGACTGCACATTCTGTCCTCAGAAACCCTACAGCATGCCCATCCTGTATAGAATTTTCTACATCAATATATGTTATGTCATCTTGTTTGCTGTGGCTTCCTTTGAAACAAGGAGGTTTAAGAACTCACTGAAGACAAGGAGCATGAGATTTATTGGGTTTTGAGAATGATAAAGCTGGAAATCAGTTGTCTTTTGCCTTCAATTATATTTTTTCATGAGCCACTATACTTATGGGGTGATTGAAAGTACAAAGAAAAAGCAGAAGCAGCAAGAAGCTGGAGCATCTGGCTAATCGCCCTCTGGCCCCAGGAACCTGCCAGATAACCCTCCTACACTCCTGTTCCCCATCAAGTGATAGATGATACCAACACCAATTTCAAGATTGTGGCAAATGGAAACAAGGACCTACCATTTACTGATCAACTACTATGTGCCATGCACTAGGAGGAGCTTGTGCTAAATAAGAGCATCAAAAAGCAAGGTCACTAAATTATGCATAAATTGTGAGAATAATAAAGTACATGCATCCTTCTAAGGCAGATTTTAACACTCAAATAATCCCTAAAAAACTGATTGGTCAGCACACTTATGGGTTGATCAACAAAAATATTTCTCTACATCAACTTAAGCAAAGATTTATTGTTAGAAAAATATAATTTTAAATTATATAAAGTTATTTTGAAAAAGTAAATAGTGACATTGAATTGCAATGACTTTAAGAAAGTTTTCTGGTTAATTCTCCACTTATTTACTTTCTTCATAAGCTTATTTTTTCCACTACTAATTAGAAAATAATATTTCATTTTATGCTGATATCTCTGTTCTTGACCCTGGTTTGAACAGGATGAGAACTTTTTCTTTAAATATTAATATTTGTTTTAGAAACTAATATGTACAGCCCTGGTACATCATTGTGTCCCCTGACAGGAAAATCATCAGATTTCTTTTCAAATACTACATTAGTTGCTTACTGCTGTGTAACAAACCACTCCAAAATGTAGTGACATGAAACACAGCTCATGTATCAGGGAGTCAACAGGGCAGGTCAGCCAATCTGGTCAGGCTCTGCTGATCTCAGCTGGGCTCATTCACTTATCTGTGGTCCCTGGCACATCACCTTGGAGCTGCGTGATCGAAGATGACCTCGTCATATGGCTGGCAGGTGGCTCAAAGGCAGCTGGAACAATGGGGCAACTCAACACATGACTTGCCCTCCAACAGGCTACTCTGGCCTTGGACACATTATTGTAGCAGCCTGTGACACTGGGAAATCACACAATGCCCTTAGTCCTTGCCTTAGAAAGGGCACAAAATCACCTCTACCTCATTCGGTTGGCCTAAGCAAATCACAAGGACACCTTGACTCAAGGACTGGAGAAGCAGACTCCAACTCTTCATGGTCAGATTACAAAGGGAGGGGAAGAACCCCAGATATTTTTGCTGTCTGTCTCTGTCTATGTGTTGATCAACACGATTCACATTTCTCCAAATGCAAAATGCACTCAGTTCCTCCGCTCACCCACAGAACTCATCCAGTTCCACCACCTGACATAGAGTCCAGGAATTCAAGATACACTGAGGCCCCGATGGGGTTCCTCTTGCTTTGGACACCTTTCAATTCAAAACGAAAGATGTCTGTGCTTCCAGAAGAAAATAGGAGAGTATCTCTGTGACATCTGAGCTAGGACTGGGGAAAGTACTGATCATAAAAAAGTTGATAAGATGGACTTCACTAATCCCACTTATTTCTATTCATCAAAAGACACATTTAGGAAAAAAGAAAAGACAAGACACAGATGGAAAAAAAAATAACTCTCCCCAACACACACACACACACAAGACATAGATCTAGAATATTAGTACTCTTACAGATTAATAATAAACAGATGAAAACCCACTTTTTGTAAATGGACAAAATATTCTAAGACGTTTCAGAAAAGGAAAGATGAGTGGAAAATGAGCACATGAAAGACTATCGACCTCATTTTCACCAGGGAAATGCAAATTATAGCCACATGGATGCTGTGTTCTAGGACCGCCAAAATTAGGAAGACTGACAACACCAAATGTTGGCAAGAAGAAGGTATCCAGAACCATCCTGCATCACAGAGGGGAGTGCACCCAGTGCAGACACCTTGGAGAGTGCTCGGCCCATCTCTCATTAAGTTAAAAACATGCCCTTCCTATGAGCAGGCAAATACACACCTACATATTCACTCACCAGAAAGAAAACTTATTTCTCCACGAGACTTGTCAAGGACTATGTATAAGAGCCAAAACCAAGCAAAGATGTTCCTCAGCAGGTGTACCTTTCTTGTCATTAAACTTCCCTATTTCATTCCCCACCCCCAAATAACTAAACATATGTACAGTTAAATCAAGTGTGTATAATCACACAACAGCACCACTCCACAATAAAGAAGAAAAATCATGAATGTAAATGAGAATATAGACGTATCTCAAAACATGATATTTGAGAAAAGAAGACACAAAGGAGTAAATGCGATGTGACTCCATTTACCCAACATTTAAGAACAGGAAAATCTGATCTCTCATGATATAAATCAAAACAATGGTTAATCCTGGGTCCAGGGGCTGTGTGGAAGGTGATAGTGTGAGATGATTGTGTGTGCTTTTATGGGGGTGATGGTTACACAAGTATGGACAGTTGTCAAAGCTCATTAAATTTATACTTAATTTCTCTGCACTTTACTCTGCATGAAGTTTGCCCCATTTAAAACAGAAAGTCCCAACAGACGTTTTGTAGAAATTGAGAAGCTGATTACAAACTCTGTTTGGAAATGAAAAGATCTTAGAATAGCTAAAATAATTTTGAAAAAGGACAAAATCAGAGGAATTATGCTAAGGTCAAGGCATGATATAAAGCTCAGAAAACAAGCCAGTGTGGTATTGGTGAAAGGACAGACAAATAGATCATGAACTCATACATACATAGTTCATTGAGTTTTGGGGGTTTTTTGGTATTTTATTTTATTTTATTTTATTTTATTTTATTATATTATGTTAGTCACCATACAGTACACCATTAGTTTTTGATGTAGTGTTCCATGATTCATTGTTTGCTTATAATACCCAGTGCTCCAGGCAATACCTGCCCTCCTTAATACCCATCACTGGACTAACCCATCCCCCCACCCCCCTCCCCTCTGAAACCCTCAGTTTGTTTCTCAGAGTCTATAGTCTCTCATGGTTCATCTCTCCTTCTGATTTCCCCCCCTTCATTTTTCCCTTCCTTCTCCTAATGCCTTCATGCTATTCCTTATGTTCCACAAATAAGTGAAACCATATGATAATTGACTTTCTCTGCTTGACTTATTTCACTTAGCATAATCTCCTCCAGTCCCATCCATGTTGATGTAAAAGTTGGGTATTCATCCTTTCTGATGGCTGAGTAATATTCCATTGTATATATGGACCACATCTTTATCCATTCATCTGCTGAAGGGCATCTCAGTTTGGCTATTGCGGACACTGCTGCTGTGAACATTGGGGTGCATATGGCCCTTCTTTTCACTACATCTGTGTCTTTGGGGTAAATACCCAGGAGTGCAATTCCTGGGTCATAGGGTAGCTCTATTTTTAATTTTTTGAGGCACCTCCACACTGTCTTTCAAAGCGGCTGTACCAACTTGCATTCCCACCAACAGTGTAAGAGGGTTCCCCTTTCTCCACAACCTCTCCAACATTTGTTGTTTCTTGCCTTGCCAATTTTTGCCATTCTAACTGGTGTAAGGTGGTATCTCAGTGTGGTTTTGATTTGAATTTCCCTGATGGCTAATGATGATGAACATTTTTTCATGTGTCTCTTAGCCATTTGTATGTCTTCTTTGGAGAAGTGTCTGTTTATGTCTTCTGCCCATTTTTGGACTTGGTTATTTCTTTTTTGGGTGTTGAGTTTGAGAAGTTCTATATAGATGTTGGATACCAGCCCTTTATCTGTAGTGTCATTTGCAAATATCTTCTCCCATTCTGTGGGTTGCCTCTTTGTCTTGCTGACTGTTTCCTTTGCTGTGCAGAAGCTTTTTATCTTGATGAAGTCCCAAAAGTTCATTTTTGCTTTTGTTTCACTAGCCTTTGGAGATATATCTTGAAAGAAGTTGCTGTGACCGATGTAAAAGAGGTTACTGCCTATGTTCTCCTCTAAGATTTTTATGGATTCCTGTCTCACATTGAGGTCTTTCATTCATTTTGAGTTTATCTTTGTGTAGGGTGTTAGAGAATGGTCGAGTTTCATTCTTCTGTTTTGGTAAAGGTAACAAGGCAATTTGAAGTGGACCACAGTCCTAAAAGAACACTAAGATACTTTTAGAAAAAAACAAAGAATATTTTCATGATCCTGGCATAGACAAAATTTTCTTGCATAGAATTACTAATAATAATTAAATTAAACTAAATAAGGAAATAATAATAATAAAAGCATTTAGAAAAGAGAGGAAAATGATAAATTGGGTTTCATCAAAATTAAACATTTCTGCATATTAAAAACACTATTCATAGAATGAAAAATCAAGCCAAAGAATGGAGAAAATATTTATAAATCATATATAACAAAAGACATTTGTGCAGAACAGTAAGAAGAAATATAAATCAATCTAATAAATAACTGGCAAAATACCTAAATTGGCAGTTCACAAAAGAACGTACAGATGATAAATGAGCACATGAAAAGATGTGTAGAACCACCAGCCAATGGGGAAATGCAAGTTAATAGAGAGTGACACATCACTTCCACCTGCTAGAATGGCTTACAATTAAATGGATTGGTAATACCAAATATTGTCGAAGGTGAGGAGCAACAGGAACTCTACACATGGCCGATGGGAATCAAAAATTATACATCTATTTTGGAAAATAGTTTCAGAGTTTCTTATAAAAGTAAACATATGCCAGCACCCTTGCCCAGCAGCTCTACACCTAGTTATTTACCCAAGAGAATGGGAATGGAAGTAAATATTTGGAAATTTGTAAATAAAGAAATAAATATTTATCAAATGATGTGTTCAAGAAAATTCATAAGAACTTTATGCAAAATAGCTCAAATTTTGAAATAACTCACAGGGAATAACTCAAACATCCATCAGCAGAAAAACACGCATACGATAAACTGTTACCTAGCAATGGTGAGGAATGAACATCTGGTTCTTGCAAGAACAAGGTTGAAAAACAAAATAATTATGCTAACAGCAAGAAGCCAGACATGGAGGAGAGCGCCCTGGATGACTCCACTTACACAGAGTTTTAGGACAGGCAACAGGAATTTCGGATGAGACGATCCAGAGTGGTTGCCACAAAGTCAGAGAATAAACTGGAGAGGAAATCGGAAACAATGCTGCAGGGGTAGAAATGTTATGTCTCTGGATTAAGGTAGTGATTAAAATCATATTTATTTTTGTCAAGATTTATCAAGCTGTCCACTTCTAATCTCCACACTTTATTGTATACAAATTACATGTTAATTTTTTTAAAGCAGTTGAACAGAAAAATACATGTGATGGTGGCACATTTGGTTGGAATCTACTCTACTGGGTGTGGGCCACACCTACAGACATTT
Organism: Halichoerus grypus; assembly: GCF_964656455.1. NCBI lineage: Eukaryota > Metazoa > Chordata > Mammalia > Carnivora > Phocidae > Halichoerus > Halichoerus grypus. The sequence goes on from NC_135714.1 coordinate 206,590,168, forward strand.
TTGTAAATGCCTTGAACTCTAGACCTTTAGTTATTTTATAAGGCATGTCTGATGGCCGTGGGATAGCACTTCACGTTTTAGAAGCTCTTTCATCTAGCTGGGAGGATCCATCAGGCACGGGATTAATTATCTCAGAGTCTAAACAATAGTCTTGCAGCCACACCCTTGAGTGGATGCCCCCACCTGTTCTTTGTTTGGAGGTTTGCTTTGTGTTGTTTTGCTCGTAGAATATTTTACTGGATGAGGAAACTGAACCAAGTCTCCTCTTACATCCTAGCAAGTCGTGGCCTCTCTGTCTTCCCTCTGAATTCTGCCTGCCAGCTGAAGCTCTTCTCTTCTTCCCTAGCTTGTCATACACCCCAGAGGTGCTCAGCTGGAATATTAACATCTGTTTGGAGCTCACCTTTGCCAGACAGAGCTCACCAGGTTCATTTCTATCTTCCCAGTAACTGCAGGGAGCAGGTGCTCTTGGCTTGGATCTATGTAGCACACACCTACGCTTTTCCAGGTTCTCATATCAATTTTCCCTGCGCTTGCCGACCCTTTGCTTACTGCCTCGCTGGTTGCTACCTACTGCCCTGTCCCAAAGCCAAATTAATGCTGTGGATGTCAAATTGTAGGTTTTAGGTTATGACAGTAACCCACTCCAACATGCCAATTTCTGTATCTGTTGCATGTTGCTGTTATTCAAACCATCCTGAGAGTACTTACTTCTGTATAAACTAGAAGTTAGACAAGGACAGGAGATATGATTACCTTCCAGACTGGTGTATCTCCGGTATGTGCCAAGATGCCTGACGTATGGCAATACCCAGTAAATATTCTATGAATGTTATATGAAAGAGCCATTCATGGTTATAGACCCTGGAGTAAGTCTTTTTTTTTTTTTTTTAAAGATTTTATTTATTTATTTGTCAGAGAGAGAGACAGAACACAAGCAGGGGGAGAGGCAGGCAGAGGGAGAAGTAGGCTCCCTGCCGAGCAAGGAGCCCGATGTGGGACTCGATCCCAGGACCCTGGGATCATGACCTGAGCCGAAGGCAGACACTTAACCGACTGAGCCACCCAGGCATCCCATACACTGGAGTAAGTCTTGAGTGGTGTTTGGAATCTGCATGACATTATTAAAATCAGAACGCTCCATACCAGAGTTCAGACTGGCAAATGTTTTGTGAGGTGAAAGTCAAAGGACACACACTTGTTCTGAAAAACCAGCCTTTTCTTCCAATATACTCAGCTACTGTTTGTATTGGGAAGAACACAGATGGATGTGATCAAGCATTTCCAATAAATTTTCTAACCTCAAAAAAAGAAGAAACATAATTCACATGTTGCCTCTGCCAACACTGTCTTAAAAAATAAAACTTCAAATAAATTATTGAGAAGGGGAAAAATAACATCTCTGAAAATACAGTTCTCCTGGAAATTATTCCTAAAATTGTGTGTGTGTGTGTGTGTGTGTGTGTGTGTGTGTGTTTTGGGTGTATGGGAAAGTGGGAGGGAGGGGGTTTGATTTAGGAATGTGTCCTCTGCAAAAAGAAACACTAATCAATGGCTTAATCAAGATACTAGAGCCTATTTTATGTAAGTTTATCTCAGCAAATGTTTCACGAACTCCAACTTTAAATGGGCACTAAAATCTCTAAATGTATTTTTTTTAAAGATTCATCCTATTTTGAATCAGGCAAACAGATGATCTAAACCAGCCAGTATTGGTGGAGAAATAGGAAGCAAGCAGGCTGTGGGGTGTGGGGTGTGGGCTGCATGCCCCCCAAGGACGGAGGTGAGGAGAGGAGTGTGGGTGGGATGATACAACCCAAGATAAGAAGTGATTTGCAAATTCATAATTCTATCTTTATAGCTTTGTTTTAAAAGATAATTATTCAATTAATCAAGGCGCTGCTTAAGGTAGAAGTTACTACTTAAGCTGGAAAAGTGTAAAAATATTACTAAGACCATATAGAAATATAAGATTTTCTAACTTTCTTGCAGATCTGTTACTGACATTTAATGATGATTATAAAGGGAAACTTTTGTCTAAACATACAGAATTGACAGTAGAAATATACTGGTCCAACCAGTAAATCTCGTAAATCTGCCCTGTTCAAAAACCCAAGATATAGGCAAGGTATCAATGTAAATACAGATATGGTAACCCAGTCCTGAGAATAAAATCTACATTTCATATTTGCAATTTTCTAAATGTATACCAGAAACAGAATAAAATACACCTGAAGACAGATGTTTTTGTTCTTAGACAAATGTTTCTAAGTCATGACAATGCATCAAAAAGTCAGAAGGCCTGAAAAAAAGAGCTTGAATTTCCATTTAAAACAGCTTTTGATAAATGCTGCCTCTCATAAATAGTCTTTTCCTATATAACAACTACACTGAGACAAATGCTTTTATCCCCTTTCAGTGTATAAATATGGGTTTAAAAATCTGTTAAAAAACCTTATCATATTTGAACTCCATATTTTCACATATTCCTGTGATGGCCACAGTGCTCATCAGAATGGTAAGTGAATATCAAGTGCTTCAATGTTTGCCTGGGGTAAAATTTATTTTCATAAGGAATATAACATTTCTATTCAAATGGGCCATCTGTTCCGAACTTACAAGGTTAGCAGCTGAACATGGTGTCTTGTCATTCATTCCCCTCTGCCCTCATGTTCTCGTTCACCCTGGACACCTTCAAATTCGCAGGCACAAACCAACTGCACAGTTTGCATTGATGACTAAAATTAAACTTGGGGAAGATGGTACAAAAAAAAATACATATATATATATATATATATATTTAATTAATATTGATCCTTCTGGATCTGACCCTCAGTCTATCTGGTAATATCACCAACAAATCAAATATGAGAACTCTAAGAGAAATATTAATCTTATCATATTGCAAAGGATACCCAGACCCCCCAGACTTCTTCCTAGTGACTTACAAATGGCAACTGATATCCACTTGACTGTCATTCACTGAGGCCCTTTCACAGAGACAGTGTATTGGTCTGCTTGCTGCCATAACAAAGTACAACAGATGGGCAGCTTACACAACATACGTCCTGGAGGCTGGAAGTCAGGAACCAAGGTGTGGGCAGGGCTGGTTTCTCCTGGGCCTTTCTCCTCGGCATGTAGACACCTTCTTCTCCTTGTGTCTTCACATGGTCTTCCCTCTGGGTGTGCCTCTGTCCTGATCTCCTCTTCTTATAAGGACACCAGTCATATTAGATCAGGGCCCCACCTTTATGGCCTCATTTTACCTTAATCACCTCTTTAAAGGCCTTATCTCCAAATACAGTCATGTTAAGGGTTAAAGCATCAATATATGAAGGGGGGGACAGTTGAGTCCATAACAGCCAGTATTATAATTAATGATGACAAAAAGAAAATTTGGCAATGATTGAGCTCTTCTCAAGGAGTTCAGTCTCATTTGGGAAGCCCCTTGTGTTCAAGTATCTGTGTAGAATGCAAACCCACATAGCCACGATAATTTCATGGGACATGAAGGCACAATCATCACAGAAACCTCCATGTCTTCTTCTTTTTTTTTTTTTTTGGTTTGTAATTGTTTTATTTATTTTTTTATTGTGTTATGTTAGTCACCATACAGTACATCATTACTTTTTGATGTAGTGTTCTGTGACTCATTGTTCGCATATAACATCCAGTGCTCCATGAAATACATGCCCTCCTTAATACCCATCACTGGGCTAACCCATTCTCCCACCCCCCTCCCCTCTAGAACCCTCACCTTGATTCCTGGGTCCATAGTCTCTCATGGTTCATCTCCGCATGTCTTCTTATGGGGGTCTGGAGGGTCTGGTTCCCCAGTTGTGCTTTTAAAAATACCAGTAAGGGGCGCCTGTGTGGCTCAGTCAGTTAAGCATCCAACACTTAATTTTGGCTCAGGTGGTGATCTCAGGGTTGTGAAATCAAGCCCTGCTGTTGGGCTTCTCACTCAGTGGGGAGTCTGCTTGAAGATTCTCTCCCTCTGCCCCTCTCCCCACTCATGCACACACATGTGCATTCTTTCTCTCTCTCAAATAAATAAATAAATCTTTTTAAAAAATGCTGGTGGAAAGCAGGAGAGCAATTTGGGCAAATGAGACAAAGTATTAAAATCAAAGTAATATTTGTTGGTTTCCAATAAGCATGACTCCTGGCACTAATGCCTCATGCCTACCAGTAGGCCTGAACTGGCCCACAATCTGCCTGAACAGAGAATACAGTTGAAGCAATGTTGTCCAGTTCTGGACCTAAGCCATAGGAGGTCTGGGCAGCTTCCCCTTTTACACTCTGTAGAATGCCAGCTACCTTGGGGTTGCCTCATGGACAAGAACAAAGGCCCTGTCACTAGCCCCAGCTAGCTCCCAACCCAACGAGACAGCACCAACATGGCAGCTTCTGGAATGGGTCATCTTGGAAGTGGATTCCCAGGCCAGCTGGTCCACATGTTACAGTGAACAGGAAACAAATAGTTGTTACTTTAAACCATGAAATGTGAGAGTCGGCAACAGATAGCCAAGGTAGATGTCATGGCAGATGAAAAAAATATTGAGAAGCTCACATGACTAAAATCAAGGCTAAAGCTTTGGTATTCAGTTGAAGGCAAAGTTAAAACCAGCTTACAGCAAAAAGTGGTAACCACAATAATGATGATGATATGCAAAGACATGGAAACTAGCCCAACTAATAGATGATATTTAGCAATTCTCAAGGTCTCTGGCATTTTGACACACTACTATTGTTTTGAATTCTGTGGTAGCAGCAAGGTGTCATGTTGTGATTATAAAACTAACTCTTTTGAAGCAGATTATCTGTATTCAGGCACTCTGTTTAAAGTTTTCTATGCTCCCATAACGTGCAGTATGAGAAGATTTGCTTACAATTCCAAATGAGTTTATTTTAAAGAAATTCAATGATTCAGAGAAGTCATGTAGGCAGGCATATCTCTACAGAGCACCTATTTTGTAGAAGACATTGTGCTCAAGGGTGTAACAAATCATAAGGCGAGTGGAGCCCAGAATGTTGAATACTCAAAGTGATTATCAAGGACTTCTGTTCTTGAAAATAACAGCCATCTCTGAGATGCATCTTCATACCCTTGGCAGGCAGAAGTAATGAAGGAGAGACCATCCCCAGAGCTGCCACAGACTCGCCTAAGACACAGCAGTGAGGAGTAATCACACTCCTCACCTTTAGGTCCAAAATTGTGACATTTTGCTCACAATCACAGAGCTGGCACCAACATGCAATGAAGTCCATTTATGTAAATCAGTGATGGTCCTGATGTCCATGGGGAGGCTAGAACTGATCACCAAAACACCAAGACAACCTCCAACCCACACCTATAATATAATGGGGTCAGTCATTGCCATGGGCTAAGAAGGGAGGCTACTGTGTCTACTGGGGGGCAGTCAGAGGGGGGACATGCCCATCACAGAGCATGGAGAGACACACAGGTCATGGTAAGACTGTGGTGTCTGATTTTGGGTGAGAAGCTCTCAGAAGACTTGACCAGAGGAATGACTTGCCCAATGTGATGTTTTATAAGACCCACTCAAGCTGCAGTGTGGAGGGCAAAGGGCTCTGGAGGGTGGTCACCCAGGTGACAGGTGACGGTGTTCTGCTCAAAGCAAATGGTAGGTGTGGGAAAGGGTCAGAAGTGTGTGTGTGTGCATATGAGGCAAAGACAGGGTTTACTGCGGACAGAAAGCAGACAAGGAGGAAGGAGAGAGAAGTTGGATTTGACTGTTGGGTCTTTGGCTGCAGTGATGAGAAAAAAAATGGTTTTTACTCTTAGCTCGTTGGGAAGACTGGAGAGAAGCAGGTTTGGTGGAGAACAAGATGAAAATCAAGTTAAGCATGAGATCGATTCAGATATTCGGGGTGAGGGTGTTCAGCAGGTACTTGCCCATCTGAGTCTCAGGGACAAATTCAAGAGCAGAATTGTCAGCAAACACATGGCAGAAGACACAGGACTCTGCGAGATCACCTGTATGTAGATAAAGAAGAGAGTGTCCCCAGGATGGACCAAGCTGTAGAGCGTGAGTAGATGGATTGAGAATTCCAGCTTTCACAAGTCAGAGGGAAATCTGGGCCCCACACTATGGGTGTGACATAGCAAAACTGTGGAATGGTACTTTAGAAGGGAAAAGACAGATCAGTAGGACTTAGAATAACTCAGAAAAGGACTTACTTTGCACTCACAGAGAAATCTCCTTAAGGAAGAAAAAGGAATAGTATCCCTAAAATAGTGAAGAACTCCGATTCCCGATGGCCGTGTCCCAAGATGGAACTATGGTCCCATTTATAATGGAGAATATGTACCTCCCTTAGCAACAAGAACGTAGCCGGATACTAAGGTACAAATTAATGGAAGTCCTTAAAAATAGTCAGGGAGTGCAGAGTAAACTGTGGAGAAAAGCAAAGGACTTCCTATTTGAATGCTTGATAGGATGTTGATGGATCAAAAGAGATGGTAAATCTCTGATTAACATTTGGCTTGGTGATCTTGTCAAGAGAGATATTTTTATTCTCAGACTAGAAAGTACGGGGCAAATATAGGGAAAGGGAAGCCAAGGTGAGAAGGAACCCTCGTCTATAATGATCTAGGATTCCAGGATGGCCGGAGCTCATAAACTGCATCAAAGGATGCTTATCGAAACCATAAAGACACCAGACAACAGTGGGATCCTTGGTGAAATGGCCACTTTTGGTCTTAACAGTGCCCTTACCAGGGATTTAAATCTCTCCCTGATTCCAACCCCTGACACCATGCTGTCCATGCAGCAGAGGTGTGATAAGCATTAATGCAGGGACGTAAGATTTTACACCAATTATGCAGACAGGCGGTGGGGCGGGCATGGGAGGTGCAGAGCACCAGGGGCTCGGAGACTTCATGTGCGGTTCTTTCAACTCTTTGACCACTAATTTTAACTGTATCCTGATCCCACCTTGAAACAACTCATGCAGGAAGTGAGGCTCATCGTGCCCTCCTCCTCTTGTTGCACCATTGGTGGTCAGAGCCCACAGGCTACACCCCTTCTCCTCAGGTGCCCCATGATTGTCCCTGCAGAATGAGCCCCACTCCTAGAGGAAATGCCCATTCCACATTGGGAAGTATTAAATATTTAGCTTCCAGAGATCTGGCCACTTAAAGAGAATCAAAATGGCATGGACTGGCATGAGTATGATCTCGAATGCTTCTCCGCCTTTAAAGAATAGAAATGACTTCTTTTCTAGATATTCGAGATCCACTTGTGTGTCATTACCTTCCCTTCTAATTCACACCATATTTTAAGGGCCGTATCTGACTGCAAACAAAACAGGGTTCCGAGCAGGCTTATGATCATCACAGCATACTTAAGAATGGACCCTGTAAGGACTGATCGAAACTATTTTGTGAAGTTATTCAGGATGCGTTCGTTGTCTTGGTTGTTACTGACTTTGGTTTTGAGTTAGAAATCAGGGTGGAGTAGTTTCGTGGGTTAAAACATCGACTCTGAAGCAAAGCTTTCAATGCTGGCTTCAACTAGTTATTTTTCTTGAGCAAAATACTTCATCTGTTTGTGGCTTAATCTCCCCATCTATAAAATAGGATGCTATTAGCATTACTTCATTCAGAGAGTCTTTATTTTGAGAACTAAATAAGCTAATACAGCAAAATGTCTGACACATCCATGTTACTAATTTAATGTTAAATATGATTTGGGAAAAGCACAAGACGGCATAGACTTCATGCTAAGGCAGGACTTGAAAAGGCTTTTCTCTTCCCCTCTGTGTGCAGATCCCACTGAGATGCTGCCAGAGGCTTTCTACTGTCTGTGGGTACCTTTAAAAGTTTTAAATAGGTTTGCAGAATGTGATAAAAACAGAATGGTATTGTGATGAATTTTACTACAAACACACTATAAAACTGCATAAAATTGGTTTTTATTTAAAAATCTATGGAAACGTGAAAAATGACTTGAAGGATAAGGAGTAAATTCTGGTCCAGAAAACCAGAGTAAGAAATTATAATATTTGCTATTAGAAAGCCTGCAGATGGTTCCTGACATGCTCACATGCACGTATGCACACACGCACACTCACCTACTTATTAAAAGGCTAATATTTTACATACCTGCTCATGTAACCGTAGATGCAACAATAGTTAAATGAGAATCACAGATGACAATTCCATAAGATCAGAGAAACAGAGTCTGACACTAATTCATCATTTTCTCTGTTAAATGTCCTAATAAGGAGCCCCCTGCCATCATTTCCGAACGTTAGTATTTCCATCATTATAATTTGGATTTAAAGGTGAAGAGTTTTTTTAAGGAGCACTCTGTATCCTTATTAAGAGTTAAGAAGACAGAAACCACTCTTGATCTGCCTGAATCTTTTGATATCTTGATTCTGGTGAACCTCGTCAAGCCCTAAACAACCTAATTTAAGAGTGAAAAGATTAGTTTGTAATGTAGTTCCTAGTATTTGGTATTAGAACTGTGATCATCTTGTACCTTTCATTCTGTCTATAATGCTCAGGTTGTTCCTGAAGGATGCACACCTCCTCTCAGGAGGCTCATATCTCAAAACACATGCATGCGTGCATCACACACACATATACACATATACACATGCATGCACAAACGCAACATACAGATGCATACACACACTCACACACATACACATGCACACACAATCTCAAACACACTCACACCCGTACACATGCATACACACTCACACCCGTACACATGCATGCACGCACTCACACATGCACACACAATCACACACAGGTATACATGCATACGCACTCATATACACATGCATACATACACACTCACGTACGTACACATGCATGCACGCACTCACACATGCACACACAATCACACACATGTACACATGCATATGCACTCATATACACATGCATGCATACACACTCACACCCATACACATGCACGCACACACTCACACATGCACACACAATCACACACAGGTACACATGCATACGCACTCATATACACATGCATGCATACACACGCCCGTACACATGCACGCACGCACTCACACCCATACACATGCATACACATGCACACACAGTGTGAGCACACCCACACTCATGCATATGCACCCATATATACATGCATACATACATACACATAAACATACACCCACACACGTGTGCACACACACATACAGTCATACATACACACAATCTCATGCTGATAAACACACATTCACACACACATACACACACTCACATACACAAGTACTGACTCATACCATCGAGACTGTGGGGCATGGCTCCCAACGCTCCTTCTCCCCCACATTTGTTTTAGTGGCAGGTGTAAAGAGCTGCAGTACTGTCACCTGGAAAATGCTGTCAGCTTCGTTTACCTGCTAAACTCACACCAAAGCTCAGATTGTCCATGACAAGAACTTTGAAATAAATTTGATACCCTTAAATCACATATAGGCAACTTGCTGTCTTCCTATATAAGTGGAGAAAAGATATTGTGTATTAACATACCTTATTTGTGTATTCATTATTACAAACTGTGATATATGAAGTATATTTTATAAATAAGGATTTTGGATCTAACAGAGTTTAGGTGACAAAAGTTAGATTCTGTAATAAGTCAGAGCTGGGTCTTATTGAGCCACAAGGAGTTTTTATTTTCTGATAGCACAGATTCTTCTAAAAAACTGGAGCGAAATGAGTTTTCTGGACCAAGCACAAAGGTAACTATTACGATGTAATGATAGTGACTTTAACATATTTGTAGATGGATATGGGAATAAGTACTTTTCTAATTGAGAATATGGCCACACAGACATTAACAGAAATGCATTAGTGTAATGAGTTAATTATACAAAGAAATATTCCAACAGCCTATTTATTATGTTTATGATATAGTACATTGTAACCTCTTTTCAATTTTAATATCTTCTTACCACATGTGATATTTTTAATGGATGATAGAGGGATGTGAACATGTTTGACCTTACACTGCAGTTTTTTTAAATTTAATTTAATTTTATTATGTTATGTTAGTCACCATACAATACATAATTTGTTTTTGATATAGTGATCCACGATTCATTGTTTTCATATAACACCCAGTGCTCCATGCAGTATGTGCCCTCCTTAATACCTATCACCGGGCTAACTCTTCCCCTCCATCCCTCTCCCCTCTAAAACCCTCAGTTTGTTTCTCAGAATCCATAGTCTCTCATGGTTCATCTCTCCCTCCAACTTCCCCGTAACTTTACACCTTAAAGAACTATAGAAAAAGCAACAAACGATGCCTAAGCCATGCATTAGAAAAGAAATAATTAAGATTAGAGCAGAGATCAATGAATTAGAAACCAGAAACACAGTAGATCAGATCAACGAAAATAGAAGCTGGTTCTTTGAAATAATTAATTAGATCGATAAACCACTGGCCAGACTTATCCAAAAGAAAAGAGAAAGGACCCAAATTAATAAAATTATGAATGAAAGGGGAGAGATCACAACTAACACCAAGGAAATAGAAACAATTATTAGAAATTATTATCAACAACTATATGCCAATAAATTACGCAACCTGGATGAAATGGATGCCTTCCTGGAAACTTATAAACTCCCAAGACCGAAACAGGAAGAAATTGACAACCTGAATAGGCCAATAACCAGTAACAAGATTGAAGCAGTGATCAAAAACCTCCCAAAAAACAAGAGTCCAGGGCCTGACGGATTCCCTGGGGAATTCCACCAAACATTCAAAGAAGAAATAATACCTATTCTCCTGAAGCTGTTTCAAAAAATAGAAACAGAAGGAAAGCTTCCAGACTCATTCTATGAGGCCAACATTACCTTAATCCCCAAACCAGGCAAAGACCCCATCAAAAAGGAGAATTTCAGACCGATATCCCTGATGAATATGGATTCCAAAATCCTCAACAAAATCCTAGCTAATAGGATCCAACAATACATTAAAAGGATCATCCACCACGACCAAGTGGGATTTATCCCCGGGATGCAAGGGTGGTTCAACATTCGCAAATCAATCAATGTGATAGAACACATTAATAAGAGGAGGGAGAAGAACCATATGGTCCTCTCAATTGATGCAGAAAAAGCATTTGACAAAATACAACATCCTTTCCTGATTAAAACTCTCCAGAGTATAGGGATAGAGGGAAGATTCCTCAAGTTCATAAAATCCATCTATGAAAAACCCACAGCGAATATCATCCTCAATGGGGAAAAGCTGAGAGCCTTTCCCTTAAGATCAGGAACACGTCAAGGATGCCCACTCTCGCCACTGTTGTTCAACATAGTACTAGAAGTCCTAGCAACAGCAATCAGACAACAAAAAGAAATAAAAGGTATTCAAATTGACAAAGAAGAAGTCAAACTCTCCCTCTTCACAGATGACATGATACTTTATGTGGAAAACCCAAAAAACTCCACCCCCAAATTACTAGAACTCATCCAGCAATTCAGTAATGTGGCAGGATACAAAATCAATGCACAGAAATCAGTTGCTTTCTTATACACTAACAACGGAACTGTAGAAAGAGAAATTAGAGAAACAATTCCATTTATAATAGCACCAAAAACCATAAGATACCTCAGAATAAACCTACACTGCAGTTTTTAAGCCGTTCCCATTACGTGAGCCTTTATACCTGCAGTCTGCTCAGATGCATCACATTCTGAGGCTGTGGTCTTCAGAGGATTAACACCCAATCCCTTCCTAGGACAGTCTACCTCAGGGCTAGTCACCTTCTTGGCCCCATTCAGCCATTCTTTTAAAACTCTGTTTATTGGGGCACCTGGGTGGCTCAGTCGTTAAGCGTCTGCCTTCGGCTCAGGTCATGATCCCGGGGTCCTGTGATCGAGCCCCGCATCGGGCTCCCTGCTCAATGGGGGGCCTGCTTCTCCCTCTCCCACTCCCCCTGCTTGTGTTCCTTCTCTTGCTGTCTGTCAAATAAATAAATAAAATCTTTAAAAATAATAAAATAAAATTAAAAAAAAAACTCTGTTTATTGAGCATCTATTAGGTGCCAGGTACTTTCTCAGGCACTGGTAATATAAAGATATAATTGTCAGTAAAAACAGAAACAATTGCTCACTACCCAACACCTCTAGTCTAAAAGAAATCAAATATATTTACCATAGTATTTATAACAGGAAAAAGCCACAAGCCATTACTCTAGACTATAAAGAAAGCTATAAGAAGTGGTGCCCAGGGATGATGGAATGAACATCAGGGAGATTTGCCAAGTCAGGGAGGGATGAAAAGGAAAAGGCATTTATGCAGGACAAGTCACAATGTAATTATATGGGCACAGATCCCCATCAGGAATAGAAACCAGGAAGAGATCCATGAAGCTATCAGTCCCCATGACGAATCCAGGGAACCAGGCTGGGTGTAGACGGTAGCCAGGAAGACGGGTCAGGAGAGCAAGTCAAGCCATGAATCAAAGGGCAGCAGGGCTGATGGACACAGTTCTGAACAGGCTGACTTCTGACTGGGTAAAGTCCATAAGCTGGGCAAAGTGTCCACTAGGACGAAGCTGGTACACAGAAGGAGACAACACTGCTTTTCCCATTGGTACAAAATGGCAAAACCAAGCTTGAGAAGCTAAGAAACCTTTCTACATCAGAATATTTTACATAGCATCACCTAGAAATTTAAAAAACAAATACAGGAGCACCTGGGTGGCTCAGTCATTAAGCGTCTGCCTTTGGCTCAGGTCATGATCCCACATCGGGCTCCCTGCTCAGCAGGGAGCCTGCTTCTCCCTCTCCCTCTGCCCCTGCTTGTCTTCTCCCTCTCTCGCTGTGTCTCTCTCTGTGAAATAAATAAATAAAATCTTAAAAATAAAATAAAAAACAAACACAACTGTCTCTAAAACTATTCTTCCTCAGATTCATGACATGTATTCTTGAACTATTGTGAAACTCTAGGTTAAAATGGTGTTAGTTACTTAACTGGCTTAGAAACAGAAAAAAAAAAGTAATAAACCTCCATCCAGATACAGACAAACCTAAATTTAAGGAATGCAATTGTCTATTGCCACGGATATCCGCTCTCCCCGTCCATGGTCTGACTATGGTGTTTAATGCATATGAGAAGAACCACACCGTGTCTGTCCTTAGGTGACTGGCTTACAACACTCAGCATGTCTTCAATGCTCATCTATGTCCCATTATGTGTCAGAATTCCCTTCCTTTTTTAAGACTGAAGAATATTCCATTTTATGATCAGATCACATTTTGTTCATCCATTCATCAATGGACATCTACATGCTTCCACCTCTTGGCCACTGTGAATAGTGCTGCTATGAACATGGCTGTGCAAATATCTCTTCAAGATGCTGACTTCAATTCTTTTGGATAAATACCCAGAAGCGAGATTGCTGTATAATACGGTAATTCTACTTTTAATGTTTTGAGAAACCTCCATACCGTTTTCCATGGTATTTTCCCTACTGTTATACCATTTTACAAGCTGACTGACAGTGTGCCTGGGTTCTAATTTATCCACACCCTCAACAACACTTGTTACCTGTTTGTTGTTGTTGATGTTGTTCATGGCCATTCTGACACGTGTGAGATGGTATCTCATCGTGGTTTTGATTTGTATTTCCTTGATGATAAATGACGTTGAGCATCTTTTCATGTGTCTGTTGGCCATCTGTGTGTCTTCTTTGGAGAAATGTCTGTTCATGTCCTTTGCCCATTTTTAAACAGGTTATTTGTTATTTTGCCATTGAGTTGCTTTGGGGAGACATTTTTCTTGCCCAAGATGAAGGTACAGGGGACAAGCTTTCATGCTTCCTTTCCAGCCCTGTTGTGGAGTTTTCCCATTTCTGTGTCTATGAATGGACATTTCTGCCCTTCCATCATTATCTTTGAGACAGTATCCAGTCCAGCCCTCCAGGGTTCTATCCAGACATCAGAGCCTAGTTTGGACCTCAAAGCCATCCCCTTCCACTGACTGTCCTGGCTGTCAATTCTCTCTTCATGTCTGGCACTCTGGGATTTCCCTTCCTGTGTTCTGAGTTTGGATCACTGTTTTTAAAAACTCATATTGCATCCAGCATCCATGTGTCTAGCAGGAAGCAGCCATTTTGCATAAACTTGTATCTCAGATTACTTCATGTATGCATGAATAACTTTTCTCCTGGATAAAATCAGACTTCAAGGACAGGAAGCTCATTGCAGTACTTAATGAACACCAACTGACCTAATACTTACAGTGTAATACATACATAACAAATGAGCACAGATTTTTAATTCCTCAAAGAATCAGGTAGAATGAAAAGTGTATATTTAAAACAGTAGAGGAGGTACAATAAGGCACTAAATTTAACAGAGTTATTTTAAGAGAGTATAAATTGCTTATATGTTCCCATTTCGGGAGAGTATCAAAGATGACTTACGAGTTTTAATCAGATATTCCTTATCAGGAGTTTTATAAAGTCATTGCATCTATGATGACTTTACCTTTATATGTGAGCTATTTTCCATTTTTTCTTCAACTTCACAGCAACTATTATAATGACCCTGCTCAGAGAAGATTGCTATTTGCTCATATAACTAACAACACCTGAAGGAGAACACGTGTGTCCATACTATTTCCCAAGGCTTACGGGTAGTATAATGTGACGACTTCCTCCACACCTCAGTAACTGCTTTATCATGAAAGTTACCTTCTACGCTGACTGCTTCACTGCTCATTCAGGAGGAACATATCTTAGATTGTTGCAAAGTGTTTAAGTGAGCTCACACTTTGTGTAACTAGGAGGAAAAGAAAAGAACCAACTTTGGTTTTGTCAGTCATACAAATGCGGCTAACACGACTGACAAGCTTCTCACTCCTGAAACCCTCACATTCGTCATGGCAGGTCCCAGGGGCCAGCGCAGGTCTAATGTCTGGGCATTAGAAGCAGACACCCGCTGACGCTCTTGCATTACCCACTTCCCTTGTCCCCACAGCCTGGCTCCCTGTTGTGATCCATTTCAAGGGAGCCCGGGAGACATCTACCCAAAAGTTTTCTTTTTTTTTTTTTTAAAGATTTTATTTATTTATTTGACAGAGAGACACAGCGAGAGAGGGAACACAAGCAGGGGGAGTGGGAGAGGGAGAAGCAGGCTCCCCGCAGAGCAGGGAGCCCGATGTGGGGCTCGATCCCAGGACCCTGGGACCATGACCTGAGCCGAAGGCAGACGCTTAACCGACTGAGCCATCCAGGTGCCCTACCCAAAAGTTTTCTTATCGAAACGTCCCTACATACAGAAATGTTAGAGGAAAACATCAAGTATACACCTGCCCTGAGGTTCCACCATTCTAGCATTTCATCGCATTTGCTGTACACGACCAGCACACATACATTACATGTATGTATGCGTGCATATGTATATATGTGCATACATGAAAGGTGTTGTTACTGAGCATGTGAGCAGAGATTCCTGACACCACGACCCTGGACCCCTAAACACCCCGGTGCACGGCTCCTAAGAGTAAGGACGCTCCTTATGTAACTGCATCTGTCAGCACCCGTTTTCTGACACAGAGAGTTTCGGGTGCAGAATGGCGAATGAGCTCTCAGACAGCTGATGGACACCTGTGGGAGTGGGCGGAGCAAGCAGCAGCTCCACCCTCATCCTGGGGACAAAGAGAGCCATCTGCATGGTGACTGTCCATGGGGGCTTGGAGGGGAGCCAGGCCTGTAAGGAGGCGCCACGGGCGGGTGCTGGAACCTCCCCACAGGGCAGAGGGTTCTGACTGTGAGGAGACTCCGCTGCTCTCTGCCACCGCAGCCCTGCAGGTAGGGGTGATGGGGCGCGCGCTAGCCAGGAGGAGGGCGGGCTGAGCCAGCCGTGTGAGGCAGGCACTGTGCGCCCTGCAGCTACTCAGCAGTTGGACCCCACATCACGGGGACAGCAGCGTCCTTCCCCTAGCTCAGTGCAGCCTCCACCCTCCCCACAGAGCAGGGACACACGCGGTCCCAACATGACGGAGCCTCCCTGGAATACGGAAGGGACAGTTTGCAGCCACCAAGACCCGTCAGCAGGTCCTTGACTACAGAATGGTGCAGGTAGCTGGTATCAGTAACCTTTACTGAAATACTGAGGAGAAGGGGGCAGAGGGGAGATGTTAATATCTGCAAATGGGTGAATATACACAGACGTCTAGTGTAGCAGTTTCAGACCTTCCTTCAGTCTGAGTGCACGTGTGTGTGAGTGTGTGCATGTGTGCGTGTGTGTGCATGTGCAAGTGTGTGTGCAAGTGTATGCGTGTGTGAGTGTGTACACGGGTGTGCTATATATGTGTGATGCACAGTACATATGTTTATATTGACTTTTCAATATGTAAAAAAATCTACATGTTCCAAAATTTAAAACTATATAAGAAGTTATAATTAAAAGTTTTGTTCTCATTCTACACAACTCAATTTATTGTTTTATTTTACAAACATAAGCAGATATTATGTATATGTATTTGTACATACATACGCTCTGTAACTTCCTTATCTTACTTCATAATTAACCCTGAAATCATACCAACCCATGGATATGTTCTTGGTTAGATTTCATGGATCTACAGTGTTCCAATTTTAGGATGTATCATCCTTTATTCAACCAGTATCTTGCTGATGGAAATTTGGACTTGAGTCATTTACAAAATCTATTTATTATTACAAATACTGTCCCCAATGAATAAACTTGTACTAATTTTTTTCATATAAGGTGCAGATTTATTTCAAGAGTGGATTCCTAGAGGTGGAATTATTGGTCAAAGAGTAAATACATGTGTCTATATTTCAGATAGTGCATTTTGCACTCCCACCAGCAATGTAGGAGATACCATAGTTGATAGTTCCATACGCTTTTCATCACTAGCTAACTGGGGCTTTCAAATACCCATCTGTGAAGATGAATAAAGTGTCCCTGACATCATCATAGGTTAACGTCATAACCAATTCCAATTGCCCATATTTTTCTGATAATACACTACCTCTCAAATTCAATTTGGTTAGAGCTAGCAACAGAAATTGAATCTAGTTACATTGAAAAAAAATAATTCTTGTTTGAAAAATTGGCTGAACACCCAAGCTTAGCCAATAACTAGGATCCTCAAGGGAAATGGGGCATCAGGACGCCCAGGACAGCCATGCCACAGCCACAGTCAGCGTGAGGTCTCCCCACGGGACTAACTCCACCACTAGCTACATCTCTCAAACCACAGTCCAACCTTAGTGAATTCCATTTCCCAAGTGATACCATCCAACTGGCTGAGCGTAGCTCCCACATCTACTCAGTGAAAGCAAGGCGTGGAAGAAAATGACCTCTTTGGCTTGTGTAGTAGGGGTGAGGCACCCCCAAATTCAAACGAAGTTAAATTACAAAGAAAGGCAAAAGTACCCGGAATAGCCAACACAACACAGAAGAAGAATGAAATTGGAGCACCGGTATTACCCAACTTCAAGACGCGCTACAGCAGTCAAGTCAGCATGGTACTGGTGAAAGAGTGGTCACACAATCAGTGCAACAGAATAATGGACCCAGAAATACAAATTTAGTCAACTGAACTTTAACAAAGGAACAAAGGCAATTCAGTGGAGAAAAGATAGTCTTCTCACCAAATATCGGATGGTAATAGGCAAAAAGATGAACACACGAACCTTACACTTTACACACAAATTAACTTCAAGTGCATCACAGACCTTGTACAGGAAAAGACTGACTTACCCAAAGAAAGGTTTGGTCCTTTGCCTCCAGCTCTGGGGAGATAACATCTAAGCTCTTGAAAGGTCCTGCTGGATAACAGTGACTTTGTTTACCTGAGGGCTTTGGACCATGCTGGATAATCTATTCTAATCTATTCTAACAATGTGATTTAGGATGGGGACCTTAAGCCATGTAGTATCAGCTCAACCTCTGGGCGGAGTGGAGACTGAGGTCAGTCACACAGGCGGTCACTCATGCCTAGAAGACTAACCCCAATAACCCTGGACACCAGGCTCAGGTGAGCTTCCCTGGAAGGCAATACTCCTTATGGACTGTCACACATCAGTGCTGGGAGAAACAGGTGCTGTCCTTGATTCCACTAAGAAAGGACAGCTGGATGCTGCATCCTGGACACTCCTGGACCAGCCCCCGGAGACTTTCCACACCATCCATCACCAGGAGATAATAGCTTTGTATGCTGACTCCTGGGTGCATGTCTAGCAAGTTACTGAGCCGGAGGGTGGTCCTGGGGAACCCCTGAACTAGCAGACCTAAATTTAAATGCAACACAACCAAACTTCCAGAAGAAAATATAACAGAAACGCTGTGGAGTCAGGGATTGGTGTTGAATTTTTAGAGACAGCAACAATAGCACAATCCATGAAAGAAAAAACTGACAAGTTGGACTTTATTAAAATTAAAGTTTTCTTCTCTACAAAAGACATGGTGAAGAGAATGAAGATAAATGTCACAGAATGGAAGAGAAGATTTGTGAAATGTATATTTGGTAAAATATCTGTATCCAAAATATACAAGGAACTCTTAAAATTCAATGATAGGAAAATGAAGAAATTGATTTAAAAATATGAAAAGGTCTAAATAAGCACCTCACCAAGAGGATATACAGATGACAAGCAAGCGTACATAAAGATGATCCACATCATTTGTCATCAAGGAAATGCAAACAAAAGCAACAATGAGATACCACTATGCTCCTATTAGAATGGGCAAATCCGATAAAACTGACAATGCTAATTGCTGACAAGGGTGTGGAGCAGTAGAACGCTTGCTCATTGCTAGATGGGAATGCAAGAGGATCAAGCATGGACTTCAGTTCATAAAGTATTGGTATTGGTTCATTAACTGTGACAAATGTACCACCTTAACATAAGATATTAATAATGGAGAAACTAGCTATAGGGTATACGAGAACTGTTGTACTATCATTCACAATTTTTCTATAAATCTAAAATTACCCTGAAATATGTTGACTTTATAAAATGAGTTGGAAATGATCATATAACTCTCCTTTCCCGACAAGACTTGCCAGGTGGACACATGACCTACTTGACATGTTTGTGTGATGGGAAGAGAAGGAGCAGGCCAGATGGCAGGGGTATGGCAGCCCTGAGATGCAGTGTGTCCTCTCTCCATGTGGCGTGGATCCATTCACGCAGGTCTTACTAAACTCCTCGCCATCGCCCTCTGAAATCGCTTCTCCCAGATCTGAGCTCCTACAGCTAAACCCTGAGCTGCAGGCATCACCGTAGACCTGAGCCTGAGTTCACCTCCTTCCATGAGCAGTTGGGGAACACGGGTACGGAGCCTTGTGCCCCTAGCCTCAGTCTGTGCACACGCCCTGGTTCGGCTACAATGGGGCAGCTGTCTAGCAAGCGAGAACCAGCACTTGCGTGTGCACACAAGCTGTGGTCATCCAAATAAGGTCACATTGTGAGGGACCAAGGGTTAGGACGTCAGTGGGTGAATCTGGGGAGGGGGGCAGATGACAAGAGGCATCTTATATCTCTTGGTGACTAATCTGGATGCAGTCCTGCGGAATGTGGGGGCGAGGCTGAGTTAGAGTCTTGCGTCTCATCAGTGGGCCAGCCAGGTGTATGGAAGAGAAAAGCAGGTGCTGCAGCAATCAGTCTTCCTATCTGAACATCTTCCTGTGACCCCGATGCGGAACCAGGATGGGTGGAAGTTCCCTGCTTTTTGCTCCTTCAGATGGAGGCCTGGCCCCAAATTCCCGCTCAGCTGTCCCTCGTGGGAAAGACAATGGCCCATAGTGTGGGCACACACTGTGGTCATCCATCTATGATCTGTAACATATCTTTATGTCAAAATTGGGAGCATAAAATCAATTTTCCCCCAAGAAAATTGCTTTTATTTCCTTGCTTTATGCCTGGTACGTGTGGTTAATGAAAATTTCCTGAACGGATTTCTATCTTGAGCTGGCACATTGACATATCCAAATGCATCATACTCAAGACCCATATGCTCAGTTTATGACCCTCTAATACAATTATTGCAATAGGTCTTAATTTGTTATTTGCAGTAATTTTTTTTTAATTTGAAGCTCTCCAAAGAGATTCTGCGGTGACAGCAATTTCTTATTTGTATTTTATAAGAGGAAAGCCTTAAAAGTTCACATTCAAATGTTCCATGAAGTCATGGGACCAGAATGACACATCCCTCGGGTCTAATTATAAATATTTTTAGTATCTTCAATTCCAAACCAAAGTCTTTGGCCTAGACAAGGTCATAAGAAAAGTAGTTCACCAGTCACTCACCTGGAAGAGTCAGGGGGGACCACGCTGGGGGATGAGAGTGGCTGATGACACTGTGTTCTCGGCAGCGTCCAATCTGTGAGCCTTTTGCTCCTGTGGGGCCTCTGGGCTGGGAGATCCCTGTCAAGTCCACAGAAGATTCTTTCTTGGACTCAGCCGGATTCTGTATTTTCAAATTAGTTTAACCTCAAGTTAGGAGAATTCTTAATAAACAAAATCAAGATTAATAATAACATAACCCAAGAGTAATTGTTACAATTCTTCTATGTGCTATTATTTTAGTATATTTTTTGAAAAAAATTCTCCAAAAATATTGTTTTCGTAGAATAAAACTGAAGGCCTTGATTGCACAGGCAGGAGACTCAAGCTCCACTACAATAAACTGGAAAATTCTCTTGGAGGGGAAAAAAGAGCTAGTGAACTCTCATCTCATCTAGATAACTAGTTGATAAAGTCTTTCCATATCTCAGCTATTTCATGAAAAGAAGTATAATTCCCACTGAAATCTTGTCTCTCTCTGTTTTGCATCCGTGTATCTCAAATGCCCAGTTGGTCTTCTGGGACGGACGTCCCCCCGAGGCCCCTCTCTGTCTTTAGCATCTGTGCAAAATTCCCCAGTTAGTGCTTGTCAAACAGGCCAGGACGGAAGTACTGTGGATTAGTAAATTGCTTCTTTTCTGCCATGCAGTTATTTTTCCCCTAGGAAATGGTCCCCACAGATGGCAGAGACCCCTCCCCTTACATTCTCTCGTGGGTCTCCTTTTCATCAGTTTTCCTTCAACAGGAAAGATAAAGCACTGACATCTCCAATCTGCTAGTTCTGTGATCGTTTACGACAGGCAAGAAGTCCCAACACACAGGCTGCCAGTTCCCCTGCTCTGTAAGGTTCTTTGGGGTCCGATCTGTCAGATGCATGAGGCCGCACCCACCAGGGACATGGTCAGAACCAGCCGGGGCCACCAGGAAGCAGCTGGTTTGCAGATGACTAGAAGTCCTGCTTTGTGGCACAGTGAAGCTCTGAGGCCGTGTCCTTGGGCTCCCAGCCAGGCACCTTCACTATCATCTTTAAGTCCTGAAACAGGACACCCTTGTCTATGAGATAGTTTTCCTCACAGAGATCAACCTGCTTTGGGATTCAAGCAAAACAGCTTGCATGAGTATGCTTGAAACCTCCGAGTGGGGGATTGTGACTCGAAATTGTTATTACACTGAACTGAATTTTTTTCCAAGTTTTTATTTAAATTCCAGTTAGTTAACATATAGTATAATATTAGTTTCAGGTGCACAATATAATGATTCAACAATTCCATACATCACCTTGTGCTCATAACGACAGGTGCCCTCCTTCGTTCCCATCACCTGTTTCCCCCATCCCCCGCCCACCTCCCCTCTGGTCACCATCAGTGTGTTCTCTGTAGTTGAGAATCTGGTTTATGGTTTGCCTCTTTTTTTATCCCCCTATATTCCTGTTTTGTCTCTTAAATTCCACATATGAGTGAAATCATATATTTGTCTTTCCCTGACTGACTTACTTCGCTTAGCATAATTCCCTCTAGCTCCATCCATGTCCTTGCAAAAGGCAAGCTTTCATTCTTTTCTATGGCTGAGTAATATTCAATTGTATCTATACACCACATCTTCTTTATCCACGTATCAGTCGATCAACATCTGGGCTCTTTCCATAGTTTGGCTGTTGATAATGCTGCTATAAACATTAGGGTGCATGTGTCCCTTCACATCACTGTTTGTTTCCTTTAAGTAAATACCCAGTAGTGCAATTGCTGGATCATATGGTAGCTCTATTTTCAACTTTTTGAGGAACCTCCATACTGTTTTCCAGAGTGGTTGCATCAGCTTGCATTCCCACCAACAGTGTAGGAGGGTTCCCCTTTCTCCGCATCCTCGCCGACATCTGTCGTTTCCTGAGTTGTTCATTTTAGCCATTCTGACTGGTGTGAGGTGGGATCTCATGGTGGTTTTGATTTGTATTTCCCTGATGAATTGAAATTTTTGACAATTCTTATGAGAACTCCTTAAAAAATCTCTGTAAATCTTGATTTTTGTCTAGTTTTTAAAAATACTTTAAAAATATACAGCCCAAATGAGGCAACATGAGAAATCGATAGGTGAGCATCAACCCTGTAGATGCTTCAATTCACCTCTGTCTGGCAGGCTCCGGATGGGAACTGGGTCAAGGAGAGGCACCTTGCACTCGTCAGGGAAACACGCCCCCGCCTCTCACAGGGCTGTGCGGATGATTGGGGTTCCCTGCGAATGTTGCTCTGGGTTTCCAGAGTCAGCAACATTTTAGCCACATGGCCTTTGAGAGCCCATGGCAGGCCCAAGGCATCATTGAGAAAGAACAAAAGAAGTGATAAATAGGATGGGAGACCACCTCACAAATTGGGGCGCGGTTACGACATTTTATACAGAAAAGATGGGAAGCCGTGGACGTGTTGGGCATGCCCTGGACACCAGGTGGTGGGGAGGCACCTGCGCAGTTCACCTCGTCAAAGCCTTCAAACACACTTGTTTTCTCTTTTCCACCCAGGAGAAGAATGTGTCTAGAGAGACCAGGGATGTGAAGCAATGCCCCGGAAACGACAAACCCGGTGTTGGCCTGAGCCAGGATTTGGCGCAAGGGGTGTGCGCGCACGTCCCGCGCACCTGGAGCCAGGATTCGGCGAGAGGGGTGTGCACGCACGTCCCGCGCACCCTCCGCAGCATCCGTGACAGCTGCCCAAGGAGCCCGGATCCCAGCACTGACCCTGCGCGTGTGCAGAGACCCTGCAGCTCTCCCGGGCTTCCTCAGAGAGGAGAAGCAGCCCTCGTTGGCAAGGACACCTCTGCCCCCACACGACTGAGGAGGACAGGGGCACGGGTGCGTTTCAGCTCTGCTCCCGACTTGGCTGTAGGGCGTCCAGCTGTTGCGCCTGCACGTGGCCATGGCTGGGGACCTCACCCGTAGCATCGGTTCCTGGACTGCTGTCCCCCACACCTCTCCACACGCCCACCACCCACAAAAACACACTCAGCCTCAGGCTCGTCCTTCCAAAGCTGGGGCATGGCCGCCCTGAGCACGTAGGAACAGCCGAGGAGCGCTGGGGCCCATATTCCCCGGAGATAGCGCATTTGATTGACCCTAACCAGCAATCATTAATTCCAGCAATCACTAATTTGGTGGTACTGAACTCCCAGGAACAAACTGAAAATCTTGCATGGCTGACCCTTGCCGGCTCATCCACAATGAGGGGGAGACAAGTAAAGAAAGTGGACAGATGGGGGTCACTGGACCACAGGAAGAACATCAGCTTGGTCCCTGGATAAAGCCTAGAATGACCTACTCGTGAGCCACAACCCAGGCCCACCGCCCCTGGCCATCTGGTCCGGAGCTCCGCGTTCTGCCAGACCCCACTGGGGGTGGGGGGAACCCCAGCTCGCTGTGTCTTCCCTGACCTTGTCCCCAGGAGTCCCCGCAAGGTTGCTGCTGGAGTCCAAGAGAGCAGCAGTGGTTACAAATGAGCCGGTGAGGTGCTTCTGCCCAGACTGGCGTCCTCACACTGGCTGGGGATGCCCCTTAGTTGGGACCAAGGAGATTAGTTGTTCTAAACATCACGCCAGGTTTAACTCCTACAGAATAAATGCTGTTTTCCTCCACGGTCTTCATTTCATTTCCCCCTTTGTCCTGTCTTTCTCCTTCTTAAGTCCGCCCTTTCCTCTTCCACAGCAGAAACAGCAAGAAAAGATGTGGACAAGTGAATTCTAAATATCAGAGCAGACTCTGCATCCCAGGGAACCTGGGGGTACTCACTGTGAAGCTAAACACACGGTACTTCCCACCAAGTCTAAGGGATGCTTATCCCAAGCACTGGAACGCCCTTCCGTCTCAGCCGAGGGCATGGAAGGCTCCCCGCGGGCCGAGCGGCCGAGGCACACGGGAGGTGCCAACCTGTCAGCTGGGATTTGCTGTCTCTCTTGACGCTCGGTTCATGGGTAGGGCTGGAAGGTGCAAGCGACACGAACGAACGCGGGCCAGTAGAAGCGGAAAGTGGAGTTCTCTGTGATTCTAGGGCGCCGACAGAATCCCCCTCCAGGAGGCCGGGAAGCCTGCTGTGGGGCGGGAACATGGCAAGCCCTATCCGGAGCAGCTGTCTGGGGCAGGCTGCCGTCGGCCGGGCGCACACGCTGGTGCGTGTACAGCCCCCAGCTCCCTGGACGGCTCCCGGCTCCGGGCCAGGCCCGGCCAGACCGCGTCCAGCAGGCTCCCCCTCTCCGTCGGCGGCCCCTGCGCCCGAGCCAGCCTGGGAGCCTGCGACCAGACATGGGGCCCCCCACCAGCCGCGGTGCGCAGAGGCCGGCCCACCACCCAGACTGGAAGCCAGGAAGCCAAACACAGTGGAGGAGGGGGAAGCCAGGCGGCGAAAGAGAAGGACTAAGGGCCCGTCCTCAAGGAGTGAAGAAGCGCTTGCTCACGGAGCGGACGTGCATTCGGATTCTGTAAAACACCAAGGATTTAGTTTAAACACAAAGCTAGCAACCTGAGTTGCACAGGAAATCCTGCAGATTTACAAGCAAACCAAGCATCTGTTGCCGGGCGGCCGGCCCTGAAGAATGGGAACGCGTCTCACGGCTGCTGAGGCCAGGCGGAGGCTTGCTGTCACGCCGTGTGCACCTCCCACGGAGTGTGTTACCTGTGGTGACTGTCAGCGCCCAGGCCTGGGGGAAGGCCATCTCTGGGTCCCCTGCCCCCAGACCACTGCTGGGCTCCCGACCCCACCTTCGCAGGCGCGCCCAGGTGAGCCCGCTCCTCAGGAAACACCAGAAGAGGCTGACGGATTGTAAAAAAAAACCCCTCAGTTCCAGCAGACAGAGTTTAATGAGCTTCTTTCTAACTCACAAAACCCCCCTGACAACCAAACTGTGCCTTGAAGGGAAATGAGCCTCGCGCGCCCGCAGGGCTCTGCTCGTCTCTGCACACATTCGATGTCACCCCTGCCTCCTGACCCTGCAGCCCTGCCCACCTCATCCCTGACCCAGCTCGGCCACGACCCCATTTCCTGCGCCCTCGGCACACCCGCCGTGGGGTCTGGGCAACTTCACTTTAGACGCCGACTCTGACTCCCAACGAAACCCCCAAGACTCATACCACCACCCGTAGCCCCCAGTATTCGCGCTCTGAAGCGAAACTTTGAAAGCGGTCTGTATATAAGATGCTGGAAAGCAGAAGGAAACCTTCTGTGAGGAATTACCAATTTGGAGAGATGTGCTTAATTTCAGAATCGACTGACACCACTGATTAATACTAACTCTGACAAATAAAATTATCTCAAGTTGAAAAGCTTCCTCCTTGATTTCCCTTAACAGGAATCTCAAGAATCATCAAACTAATAAATGATGACGTTCAGAGAAAATGCCACAAAATTGATCAAAATAAACACTTGACAGGAAGAGGGTTTTATTGAGAACCCTTAAATCTATGTTCATTCTGTTGTCTCTTGATGGAATAAAAATTCAAAGCAGAGCCTCTTGACCTTTTCCATGCTTAGATAAAAACGATAAGAAAAAAATTGTTTTGGCCTCTACTTTTCTGACAATTCTTATTTCTTTTAACCATTTCTTTATTTAAACTAGAGGCAAACCTTTTAAAGCTACAGCTCACCAAATGAACATGCCTCGATGAAAAGGTTTTGTTATTTTTCTTTACTGCTTCAGAAGACAATCGATTTGCATTTCTCGTAGGATTTCTATGTTTAAAATCTTATTGTGGACATTGCTGCTATGAACATTGGGGGGCAGGTGCCTCTTCTTTTCACTACATCTGTGTCTTTGGGGTAAATACCCAGGGGTGCAATTGCCAGGTCATAGGGTAGCTCTATTTTTAATTTTTTGATGTATTATATAGTGACTAATATAACATAATAAAATAAAATAAAATTTTTAAAAATCTTATTACCTTTTGTTAATTGTCCAAACATATCCTAAATTAGCACTTTCTCTCTGGATGATTTGCAAATATTTCTTCCCATTTGTTACTTTCCATGCACAATTATTAGTAGGTATTTTTCTCAGCATCGTTATTTCAATGAATTTATCAGGCTTTCTCTGTACCTCCAAAATTTCATGCTACACTTAGAAAAACCTCCCCTCCTCCAACATTATAAATGGCTTTCCCTCAGGTTTCTTCTGCACTTTTATGTTGTTATCAGTTTTTACATCAAAACCATTAATCTATCAGTAATTTATTCTAGTCCCAGTAGCGAGGTTTGGCTTCAGCTTTTACCCAGGTGGGTCTTGAAGTGCTCTTCCCCACACCCCCATCTCGTCACGATGGAGAAGCAAGGACCGGACCTCGGGTCCTGGTGTCAGCGGCAAGGACGTCGGGCAGAGCAGCCTGAATGCAAGCACATCCCCTGGGCGGTTGTGCAGAAATCACAGCGCAGCCAGTATGGGTATCCAGACGGGCCTGCGTGAACGATTAAGGCTCATGAATTACGGCTCATATACGCAGGGAGTATTACACAGCCACGAAGAAAAGAACTGGAAATCCCTTACGGATTAAACTGGAAACATCTTTAGAATAAGTGTTAAGTTTGTTAAGTATGGTGCAAAATAGTATGTATGCGATAGTCCAATTTTCTTTGTACCATTTCTTTGTTTAATCTAGAGGCAAGCTTTTTAAAACCACAATTCACAATTAAAAAATGGGGATTTTTGTAATGTGTGTGCGTGTGTGCGTGGGGGGTGCGGGGCACATGAACTCCTGTGATTTCCTTATCTGTTAAATACAGATTTATAAGTCCCAGATTCTTTCTTAAGAGTTCTGGAAGTCAAAAATTTCTGAACACTCAACATGATGGCTTTGGCCAACTGGTGACGAGTCTGGCCTCTGTGGACATGAAGCTGTTTACATCCTTTATCCTACTGATGGGTATTGGGCATTCATTTTACTGCAAACATATCAATGCACCCAATCAGGAGTGCTACCCCAGACTTCCAAGAGGTAAGACTTATTCCCCATTAACCAAAAGAACTTGTAAGTTCCCACCTGGAATGTATACAAGGGATGGTAGAATTTCGTGGGCTCGCTCCGTGCATCAGCACGTATGAGCTGCTGAGCCTGGCTTTCCACATCGGCACTCTGGACTAGGATTACTGTCGGATGATGAGCTCCGGGGCAGTATGCCCAGGCTGCAGGGCTCAGAACGAAGCTCCATTGATCAGCTGACCCTCGGGAGCCCCCACCGGGGGTTTGACTTTCCCACATTGCATAGACTGCAGGTGGAGCTGGACCCAAGACACCAGAACAGAAATAGCATGTGTGAATATACCCCGTATCCTTCCCACATCGTTTGCCTTGAGAACAACTGGTTTTTAGTGTTAACACGTACAAAATGGAGGAACCAGTAAATTATTCACTTTGAATTACTGTGCGATAGTCCCCTCTGTTCTTGATAGCAGTCAAATTGGCCCAGAGAGAAAATACTCAATATAATCACTGTGTTGCTGTTAGAAAAATTACGATTAATAAAGTAGGATTCTCTGCTCTCACTGATTTCTTGACAACTGTGGATAATTGTGACGGTTCATCTCAGAGTGAACAGGGGACAGTAGGAGTAGATATGGCAGACACAGCTAGGAAAGGACTACTTTAATGAGGCATGATTTAAACCCTCTGAGATGTGTAGTGCAAAGGCAGGATCAACACACATATATCCCAAATTGTGTTGATATGACGCTACTCATAAGGGGAAAGAGAGGTCGCTGTGTTTGTTTGGTTGTTTTTATTTTTGTTCTGAATTGTGAGCACCGGGTCAAGTAACGTTTGTCTTCTGAATATCAGTTTTATGAGACAAGTTATGAGGAGCTAGACTCCATTACCGGAACACCTAAAATCCCCAAGGAATCGAATCTGGCTGCATATTTCTGAATCTAATTTAAACTGGGTGCGGATTCTGTGTTTCCATCAGTTTTGCTTCGCTTGTCTTCACATACACGTGAGTTTCTTCCTACTGGGTGTTGAGGTGGCTATTCCGCCCAAGAACCCTCCTGTCATGGAGCTCAGTGTGATGAGAGGTCGTTGTGCTTGAACTTGGCTGTCCCTGGGGAAATGAGAGCTGCTGGGGTACTTAGCGGTACCTAGCTTTGCTTGGTCCCCCGTGCATCCCCTTTGCCCATTTATTTATGTAATTTAAAAGGTTTACTTCCTGTCTTTTGAATTGTTGTGGGGCAGGGGGAAGACACCTCCTAAAGAAAGCAAGAAAAAGGGCAGATCATCCGCATGAATAATTTATATAATTTTCTATCTACATTCTTTTTCGCAAGTCCCCTTGTGATGAAACTGTTTGCATCAACAGCTAAAAAAAGGTATGCATTTTCATTTAAGTGAAAAAGGTTTTCTAAAAAACCCAGGGCGAAGCAAGGATGCTTAAGTTCACATTTAGCTAATGCAGAAGTTTGCTACATTCTATCAAAAGTTGTTTCCTGAGTTTACATGTGGCTGGGAACTAACCCTTTGGTCCTCGCGCACGCCCTCCCCTAGCACGCCCACCCCCCCGCCTTCCCACGCACACGTGCACG
Source organism: Halichoerus grypus (assembly GCF_964656455.1). Classification (NCBI taxonomy): domain Eukaryota; kingdom Metazoa; phylum Chordata; class Mammalia; order Carnivora; family Phocidae; genus Halichoerus; species Halichoerus grypus. Next base: position 206,619,040 of record NC_135714.1, read on the forward strand.
CACACACGGCCCACATATGAAACACACGGACGCGGGCACACCCACCCACATGCGCAGGCATGCACGTTCGTACGTATCCACACACACACACATACATGCACTTACACCCACACACGGGCACGCGCTCTGCCCAGGAGGACAGAGAAGCTCCTACTCCCCACAGCGCTGGAGAACGTGGGTGCGCAGTCTAAGGACCGAGCATCAGAAAGTAAGACTGAACGTGTCCTCTAGGAAAGAACTCATGAAAATACCATCAGTCACCAAGGGCTGCAAAGCGTCACCACACCCCCACGAAGCGCCCGCCTCAGGACGGTCTTTACGCGTGTCTATTAAACCGTTTACAGTAGAATGCATCTCTGAAGTAATTAACAGCTGGCCCGGCGATTTCGTCACTTTTTGATGCTGGATGGAAATTATGATTCAGTTATGATACCGTGATGAAGAAGAACACATTAGACTATTCTTCCGATAATATCCTTTCCATTCCCGATCATGGAGCAAGGGTCCGCAGAACCACAAGCTTATGCTTCACTGTGCTCTCCTTTCCTCTTCTGCAGACGGAAGGCTTTCTGGTTTTCCTCCAGGCGCTTGGAACAGTCACTGGTGCCTGGGGCCCTCAGGGCCGCGTGAAATCCAGAAAGTGCTTCCCTCAGGTCCTGGGGTAGAAAATGCAACAGGTGCACAGTGACCGGGGCTCTTCCCTGCGCTTCCTCCCCAAGAGCGAGACACTCAGAAACACAGAAGAAAAGCTGCAGTGCTGAGAAAATCCGGGCCAAGCCCATCAGGGTGAGATGTCTGGTCCTGAGCAGGACCCCGAAAGGAGGCAGGCCTTTGAGCCGCCCACAGAAGCCGCTCTGTGTGTTCCCACCTATACTCGGAAAGTTCCAGAAGAGCTGTGAGTGGGGGAGGAGCCGCCACGGGGACTCTGAGCTCCTGGATTTGGAGCCTGGGTTCCATCAGTGCTCCGGGAATCACACACCGGCGTGTGTACCATCTCATCGGACGCTTGTCACATTGGGCTTGTCACAATGTGCAGAATACTTGCCCACTGGGAATAACGTGCCAGGGTCTGGTTTATGTAGGTAACTCTTTCCTCCTTCAATCCAAACTCCTCCCCTTATGCTTGGCAACACCTTCTTTCCTCTCCTGTTTTCGCGTTCCTCTGCCTTTCCCTTTCCCTTGTCCCTCTTTATCCAGAAGGGAAGGTGCGAGTATCTTGTGCATCCCTGCAATCACGTTTGCCAACCAGAGGGGCTGTAGGGAGTGGGGACAGCAGTGTCCCCGGTGCGCCAAGCAGGTGGCCGCCCCAGGCAGCTGGGCTCTGCAGGGGCTGCCTGGGGCCTCCTGGCACCTTGGTCTGGACACAGGACTGCAGTCCCCCCTTAGCCACAGGGATGCCTGAAACCCAGACGGGGCCACCCCCGGCAGGGAATCCTTGTCCTACACACACTTGTGGTAAAGGACAACTGACACCAGGCACAGGAAGAGATTAGCAACAACAGCGGACAATCAAATGGACCAATTAGAGCTGTTTCCTGTAATAAAAGTTAGTGAGGTGGTCTCTCGCTCGCTCTCAAATATCTGATTATCCTGCACTCACCCTTCTTGGGACGCTGTGGGATGATAAACCACCTGCCTGACGGAGACGTGACGAGAAGTCACGAGGATGATGTGGAGCAGCCGGGGGATGGTGCCCTTCTGACGCTGTGTCAGGAGGAGGAGACCCTGCTTCCCGCCGGCTGCCCCCAGTGACTCCGGCGGTGCACCGAGGGGACCACTGCCCTTGGAAACTCTGCTGCTCTGCCAGCCTCAGAGATCAGAGAACAGGTGCGGCAGGAAATGCAGGTGTCGTGGAATTAGAAACCACCTCCCAGCTGAGAACTGCAATCAAGGGTTACGGTCCGGTGGGCTCATGGTCTGGAAGCAGCCAGGTCGGCTCGATGCTGGACGCTGAGCCACTGAACCAGGCGTCTCCAGCTTCAGCTCTCCTGACGCTAGAGAGCATGCCTCCCAGAGTGCGCCATGTTTCCTCCGCGGTGGCTAGAGGGATCAGCCCGGGAGCGCTGGCCGGAGCCCCAGACAGGTCATCACTGCACACCTTAGCTCCGGGCCACTCATTTTTCTATCTTCAGGCAAGCCCCTCCGTGTGATTTTGGTGTGCACTAAAATTCATGTGCAAGGATAGTCCTCGTTACATTGTAAATAATAGACTAATAGAGGAGCCTGGTGACAGGTAGATGACAGACGAGACAGATGGTAGACCAGACAGACTGATGGTGAAAATGATGATAGATAGATGACAGATACACAGGTGATGGATGATAGGTTCATGGGATGGGTGCTGCCTCATGGCCGTGGTTAATTCCACGCTTTCAGTTCTAAGTCTTAGGGTGTTTTCCCACAGTGATTACCATTGAGAAGGTGACTTGAAAATACATTTCTGTCCCTTCATACAACATAAATATGTGGGCGCCATGAACCGGGGTCCCTTCGATGCATATTCGTTTCTGATTAAAATCTCAGAAAGGAAGAGAAGAGGCATTACTGAATGCTAGATCCTTGAAATGCTGGAGCTATAACGGATCCTTCGGTCCAAGCCACCGTTCTGTGGGTGGGCTAACTCAGGAGCCGACGGTTGAGGCTCTGTTCTTGCATTCCCAGCTGAGCAGAGACAACACCAGGACCCAAAGCCAGGTCTCCTGGTGTTTAGACCATGGATGAAATGAGCATCATTTGAGACAAGGTCTAATGTGAAAGTCTCTGGATTCCTGCTCTTGATGAGCAACCACAGGTGCTGTTTATTTTGATTATTTTTGTTCCTAAGCAAATAATTACCTATTAATTTTTTTTTTAACCAATTAAGCTGCCGTTCTTCATTTCAAAGAATCTCACTAAAAATAATGGTCTTGTCCTGCTGGAATCTAATCTTGTTTTCTTTATTAAAATGTTTACTTTTTAATGCCTTCAACAAAGTCTGAGAGGGAGAGGAGACAGTTTCATCACATTTGAACGATGTGCCCCTGTGTCTTGGCAGCATGCTGGTATTCTAACGTCTTTTTTATGAGAAGGCCGTTTTTTCCCATATCTCACAACCTGGGAGAGGTTACTGCTTCTTATATGAATAAGAAATTTCATACTACAGAATATGAAACCATGTCTAAAAATATTTTTCAACTTTACTTCTAGAAGCCCTATTGAATTTATAGGGCTTACAAGTGAGATGGGCAACAATTAAAAGCCTGTGTTTTTATTCTGTGGATCCAGAGCAGGGAAAGCTCCGGGGAGAAAGCACCACACCGGACACGCCTTCTCTGCTTATGTGGGAAGGCAGAAAGAGCAGAAGCCCAAGGATTAGCTCCCTGGACATCTAACTCAGAGAGAAGAGCTGTAATGTACTTTTCAGATTTCCTCTCTCTTCTTAGCAGCAGAGCACACTTCAAATAAAGTTTTACCTTGAACATTAAAGAGATAAACCTGGGATTATTCCTGTTTAACTCTGAGGAAGCAGACTTTGATGCCAGACCATTCTTCCTACCACCACCCACCCAGGGCTGACCCACAGCGGTCTCTTCAGAACCATGAGGATTCACTGGAGTTGATTTTGAAAAGTCCTGAATAAATACAAAATTACAACTTTACAGATGAAGCACTAAGACTACATCACGTAGAATCAGCAGTGCGTTGGTCCACAGCAGTGGCTTGTGGAACCTTGTTCCTTGTTATCCTCAGCCGTCCCTGCGGCCCAGGTGCTGCCTGTCTGCGCCCAGAGGACCACAGAGCATCTGCAGATGCATCCTCGGGGGTGCAGACCCCTGACAGTTCCCTGCAGATGCAGGGTGGAGGCTACACTCCCGGGCTACACAGGCTGCTTCTCCCTGTAAGTCCTTCCCAGCCCTGCAAAAGGAAAACAAAGAGATGGGGACTTTTTTCTCACCTGGATCAGACCTTATAAAGGGGCCAACAGCACCGTGAGGCCCTGGTCACTCAGAAATGAGAGCTCCCACCCCCACCAAAGGGAAGATGAAATGAGAGTCATGTAAGACCCCTCCCCATGGCTAGAGTCTCCTTGGGGAGCTTCCAGGTTTTCTTCAATAACGGAAACCAAGGAATTTGGTCACAATGAAGTTGGAGGTAGGAATTATGTCTACTTCATAGCTGTTTTAGAAAACCACCAAAATTCCTCTTTGTCCTCACCTGAGTAGACATGGGCCTCTTGGCAAGCCAGGTGTGAGTATTCAAAAAGAAATTATTCATGCCTGGAAGTGAGTTTGTACTGTAGAACATTTTATAATTAAAACCAAATAAAATCTCTGGCATCTCTTTCATGCCCTCGATGTATTAAAGAAGTTGCCTACTTTATCAAGCAAATAACTCAGTCATCACCGGTTAATGTGAAATCTGGAAAACTGGTTGTAGAAGACCAATTAAGAAAGGGAAATGAATTTTTAAAAATTAAAGAAAACACATAAAAATAAACACTCAAAGAGGTTCAGCTCAAATATAAACAGGCTACTTTTATTATATATTGTTGGAGTAATTCCTTAATAAACACAGGAAATATCCCTTATATATCATTTAGCAAATTGTTATTATAATCAAGTCATTCTCAAGTAGCCAGATAATTAATATAGTGCTTATCTTTCAATTGTTCCCTAGAGAGATTTTTTTCAGAGTGCACAATGTAAAAATAATAACTTGCTGTTAAAACTCAAGGGATTGAATGACCTATAAGACAGATAACATTTAACAGCTAGGTGATGCTTAACTACCTGAGTGAAATGCAAAAATCCCATTGAAATTTAGTGTAAGATTCAGTGATGTCATGATCCACGTTCCTTAATGACACTTTGTCACCATCTTCCTGCCATCAGAAATTAGTGCCTGAATTCCAAAAACCATAGTTTATAATATAGTTTAAGTGGCCCAAGAGACAGGGTTTTCCTACTAAGAATTCAGAAATGGTAAAGAATCTGAGAGTCAATCATCTTTTTGGAAACAGTGTCACCTAGAAGAAAAATCTAATTCTTTTTCTAATTTATTTTTTTTATTATGTTATGTTAATCACCATACATTACATCATTAGTTTTTCATATAGTGTTCCACGATTCATTGTTTGTGCATAACACCCAGTGCTCCATGCAGAATGTGCCCTCCTTAATACCCATCACCGGGCTAACCCATCCCCCCAGCCCCCTCCCCTCTAGAACCCTCAGTTTGTTTTTCGGAGTCCGTAGTCTCTTGTGGTTCATCTCCCCCTCCGATTTCCCCCCCTTGATTTCTCCCTTCCTACTATCTTCTTTTTTTTTTTTTTAGCATGTAATGTATTATTTGTTTCAGAGATACTTCTTTTTCTAATTTAGAATACTGCTCAAACTGGAATCAGGAGCTCGTAAAGTGGAGGCATTGAGCCCATCAGTAGAATTTTCCTTTAAATAGCTGATGAATTTCAATGCAGAAAGATTGTTTAGCAATTCAGTTAACATATACATAACAAAAACAATGACTAAACTCTGATTCAAGAGAGCAAACTATTTTCAAACACTTCCCAAGTTCTGATTTGCATAAAAGCAATTCATATGTTTATTATAAACAAATCCTATGCGTTTATGAACTCACACCTTATAGGCATTTAACCTACTTTCAAGTTTCTGTGCAGCAAAATCTCATGTTAGTACTCCTCAGTATCCTGACTAGTACCTATTAATACGGCTAATAGGAAGGGCTAGCGCGCACATCCACTGAGTGAGGACTTGCTATGCCCCAGCCTCTTCGGGAAACCCCTCACCTCAGCTTTATGGGGTCTTTCACTCAATTCATAGTCCTGACTCTGTTCTAAGGGCAGGGGATAGAAGAGTGAACTCAGAGGTGCCCTGCCTGCCCTCATGGGGCATAAACACTAGTAGGTCAGAGGAAGAGAATACATATACATATAATATATAAATACATATAAATACATATAATATATAGCATGACAAGTGTTGTGAGCTGGTTATGCCTTTAGAAGCAAGATATAGTCATTTGTCCATTTCCTGAAGGAGGGATCTGGGATTAAAGCAATTTGATCCAGGACACAGAGTTAACAAGCCACAGATCCAGAATTAAATCCCCAGTTCGTCAAATTCTACGGCTCAAACTCTTAATCACTGCACTTTATTACTTTACCATGACTTGTGCATGGTAAAAAAAAAAAAAAAAAAAAAAAAAAAAAAATATATATATATATATATATATATATATATATATATATGGATTTCCTTCTATTGATAGGAAATTGATTACAAGTCATTCAAAAATGAGCATCTACCTTGGGTCAGACATACGGACTTCAGAAATGGACACATCTGGGCTTTGCCTTCTTGGGACTCATCAGTAGACTTCAGAGGCAAGCCCCCCCCCAAAAAAAGTACTAGATTTTTATGCATACACGGCTAGAAGTCTAAACCCAGACGGGGGTGAGGGTCCTGAGCCAAGCCCCACCATGTGCCTGGCACACTCCATTGTTGTACCAATATTGTTTCCTTAAATCACCATCTTACCAGCAAATTGGAACAAACAGTGTTAGCAAGGAGAAGTAAAAGGAGCATTAATTAGTCAATTATAAAAGAACCCCACAGGCACATAGCTCGCTAGCAACCGCTATCTACCTCTACGTAAGGACACAGGACCAGAAGAGCTTGGAATCGGAGATGCTGACTCCTCTCTTTATTCCAGCCAGACGCTTTTTGCCATCTTGTCTCTAGTCACCAAGCGCACCATCCTAAAAATATTGCTAAATTCACTTTTGACACTTAAGCCAACTCCTCTCCCATGGCGCCCCCAAGAGCATACACTTGTTTTCAGCTCTGTCTAAATGAAGATTATTTTTATAAAGACGTGGAGAAATTTCCCATCTGTCCTTTCAGCCTCATGGCCTGCTAATAATTATTTTTTTAAAAAAGGAAGAAAGCTTAATAGTTTACAAACACACTTTCAATTCCCCATCCTAGCCGTGAGTTTTAATTAATCCGTCCTCCTCCAGGCCAGTGCAGCTTGGCTTCATCTCATGAGATACGCCTGCTCAGCGCTGCATTTCTAAAGCAGGGAACATCCTTCTTATTTTAATCTGCCTTCCTCCCAGTTCTTTACTTGCACTGCTTGGATAAATAACTCCAACTTGGAGAGGATGATAAACATGGATCAAAAACAACAAAGGAAGCAAATTACTTCCCACCTACAATGCTGCATAACAGAACCAATAATCTCCAAAGACATCCACCTGATTTACAGGTGCAAAAAAAAATGCCTGCCTCAGGACGTGTTTACTTCCCAAATGTGCGTCGGGGAACACTGAATATAAAAGAAATTAACTAGGTGTCTCGTTTTTTAATAATGTTCTTTAAAATGCAGCCTGTTCCTGGCAGGAGGGCGCAGGAGCGGAAGGATGGCCTGGGTGACGCGGGTGAGGTCTCAGAAGGGCGCGGTGGGGGCTGTGGCTTCGGCAGGCAGCAGGCTGAGGTCAACGCGGCAGGAAGCCCAACACCCACCAACCACCCGGGGCCAGATGCTGAACCACCACACTGTCCGCTCTTACTGAAACTCGTTGGATTCCTTTCCTACCTGTCCATTCCCCACACGTGGACCGCGCACGACATTTGAATATTAAAATGACTTCTGTCCTTTTCCGCAAATGTCCCTAAATCTCGAGTTAGATGTCAGCTTTCCTCTTGTCTTCAGAACAGCCAGCACAAGGTTTGCAGCCCCCAGCCGACATCCGAATCTCAGCACAGGGCCCCTGTCACACACGCATAGAGGAGGTCTGAGGACAGCCTGGACCAGGGCCCAGGACTGCACCCCTCAGCTGGGGCACAGCCAACTGACCGCCACCCCCAGGAGCCCTCCCTCCCCCCACCCAGGCTGCTGCCCTGTTTTCGGCTTCTCCTTTCGGGTCACAGAGAGTTCTTGATTCAGTCAATTCTGCTCCGTAAGAAAGCAAAGGCATTACACGAAGAGGTCGTGCACACAAACCAATGAGGAAATCAAGAAAATGGATAAACTCGCACGTCATCACTTTGATGTGTTAGCTGCAGAAGCAGTCCCATTCAGAAGTCTTGTGTGGATTCTGCCTTTTGGCCTCATTGAGCTGGATGTTTTCTGGCACAAACCGACCTAAGAGAGAGCACATGGATCCAGAGTTCACCCACTGCTTGCCAGCCGGAACGTGGGGGCCTCAGAGCAGCCCCCTGAGGCTTAGAGGACAGGGTTCCAGACTCATCTGCTTACACCTGCCTCTTTGGAACGGTTTCTTCCTGGGTCCTTAGCGCCGCCACTTGCGTGTTGAGCTCCACCCCTGAGAGCAGGGGTCCTCCCCACCACTCTCTCCGCAGAACCCGAAGGGAAGCCAACGTCTAGGAGCCAGTCACTGACCCTTGCTGAAAGAAAGAGGGACTGCCCGCTAAGGAGTCACTTCAAACGACCCAATATAAAAGGGTGCCACTTTCAACCGTCCCCAGGGATGCTGACAATAACTCGTTCAAGTGTTCAAATTTATATTTATGTAATAAAATCTTAAATTATGGATGCTTCAGTCCCATAGTGTTGATGATAAGTTCTGTATATTCTTGATAGTTCCTGCTTATCAGTCTTGAAAAGCCGTCACGTCTCTGGTTAGGATTAATTTCCATGTCACCGTGATGCTGGCCCCACCAGGTGTAGACAGTCAAGTCCCACAGGGGGACCGTGTGGATCAGCTCACGGCCACCACAGAGCACCACAGACGGGGAGGCTTAATGACAGACATTTCTTATCTCCCAGCTGGACGTCTGTGAGCAAGGTGTCTGCCGGCGTGTTTGCTCCTAAGGCCGCTCTCCTAGGTGCGTGCCTGGTGGCCTCTCCCTGTGTCCTCAGCTGGTCTTCACTCTGTGCAAGTGTATCCCTGGTGTCTCTTCTTCTTCTTCCAGGGACACCAGTCCTATTGGATTAGGGCTCCACTCCAAAACCTCATTTAACTTTCATTGTCTCCTCAAAGGCTGCGTTCCAAATACAGTCACACTGGAGGTTACGACCTCAGCATAGGAATTACGGGGGCATAATTCAGTCCGTAGCAGGAGGGGGATAGAGAGCGGGTATATTCTCTTGTGCTAACCTTTTACAATGTGATCGATGTCTTTGTTGCTAAGTGCATACCATATAGGTCATTTGAAAACACTGTGTGTTTAAGTTGACTTTAGAATTCTATGAGTTAATAATATCTCATTGCTTCTTAAAAACCGTTTGCTACTTAGGCTGGAAATTTTGCATCCCGTACAGGGATAGTAGTTCTTATCACACAAACTGATTTGTTAACATGCAGGATGCTCTGGTTAACCTGAATTCCATATTTGAAAAGAAACGTCGCTATACCAGAAAAACATTCCGAACACAGGTCAGCGAGGGAAGGCTCTAGAAACAATGTCAAATGGGTCATAATGAAGTCTGTGAGGCCCGTTTGCCTTGAGAAAGCGCAGTGGAAAATGAAGTCACACGAACGTTGAAAGGGGCCACCAGCTGAAAAATGAGTTCTGTGTACCTTGAGTGAGCCCAGAGGTGAGAGCTAACATTACTAATTTCAAGGGGGAAATGTGGCCAGATACAGAATTGTTCAACCAAATAGGACAGTCCATTCTACTTTAATTCTGCTGTAAACATTAGGAGTTTCCCAACAGTAGCTGTCCAAGCTGGAGTTTGACATCCGTCAGGGAGGTTGTGGGCAATAGAGCTCATTTCACTTAGAGAATAAATGACCCTCACGTCCCCTTTGGCAGCAAGAACTGATGAGCTCATGACCGCATCTAAGCACCACTCTGTCTCCAACCTCTGTTCCCACACTTGCAAAAACACAGCCTTGTCCTGGTTTCTCTAAGGACCGACGTGTTTGTTCAAAAGTGCTCTGGAACAGGAACATTGCTCTGTGGACAGAGTCACTATGACTACGGTGACGCGTCTGGTGGAACAAAGGGAAGGAGGGAGAAGGAGAGGACAAGACAAGGGGCAGTGGGGCCCCCAGAGCTCCGAGTGCAGCCCCATGCACAGTCAGGGTGCAGGCTCAGGGCTTGGCTCCTCACTGACCCGCCTGCTACCTGTTCTTCAACATTGTTTCGTTTTACTTTCTTGGAAGATAGGGCGGATCCTGGTGGGTTGCTGTTACAAAGTACTAAAGTCTCACTAGCAGCTGCTTCTCCTATTACCAGCCTCCTAAACTCTAGATGTGATCATGTCTCCCAAGCACGGATGGGTTCTTCTTCAATAACAGGAACTGTTTTAAAGGTAGGAGCCTGTTCTCTAACAGGAAATGTATAAATATACATAAATACACATACAGCACTGACATGTGCACATATATGATTTATTTAATAGGAACCCGTTAGGTCCGCCTTCGCTGGGTTGTAATGGACTAATGGAGTTAGGTCATTACCCAGCCATAATAATAAAACACATACAGAGCACACATCGTATAGCTATTTCAATATAATTTGAAAATAAAGTAGATGTAATGATGCCACCATTTGGTCAGTTCTCAAGTATTAAAATGCATTTCAAATACTGAAAAGTCGGAGCTGGATCATGGGACCCCCATGCACTCCGATCTGGGAGAGCCCAACTGAGAATCACCAGTAAGAACTCGGAAGGGCCTGCGATCTCACTGCCTTCTTGGATGCAGGGGATAAATAAACACGATAAGTAAGTAGACTTTATAGAATGTCCCTAGATACTGTGGACTATTAAGAAGTTGAGCCGAGGAGCTCAGCAAGGCCTCGCTAGGCTGGTCACGTGGAGGCTGAGTCCGGGCAAGAGCCCCAGGGCTCCCAGGGGGGAGCTGTCCAGACTGAGCCGGCAGGTGCCCAGCAGGTGCCCTGGGGCGTGGCTGGCTTGCGAGCAGAAGGGCCCGGGGCCAGAGCTGATGGACTGGGACCTGCTGGGGAGGGGGGCGATGAGCCCCTGAAGGCAGACCTGCAACCCAGCGGGAGCACTGGGGCTGCAAGCACAGTGCCTGTCTCCAGAGTGAATCGCCGCGTCCCCACGGTTCTGGGAAGGGGCAGGATGCACTGAACTCCTTCACAGGACGCTCCAGGCGGAGCGCTAACTTGGACTATAAACCTGCCTTCTTGTGGGGGAGGGCCCCGAAATTCTTACTTCTAACCAAGCAACAGGACTTGAAGACAAAAACCACTCATTTCCAGCACCATTGCTCAAGCATGTTGTTATTCCTAAATTTCCCCTCGAAGTATTAGGGCAAGAGTTTACCCCATGCTGGTGAGGCAACACATTGCCTGTCTGAGGGAGGAGACAGACTTGATTTATTGAGATTTTATAATGATGTTCTCATAGACCCTCCCTGCAATTCTTAGATTTGATTAGCTTGAATCTCCTCAAACACCCGCAGAGGAAGATATAATTAATCTATTTACAGGCGAAGAAACTGGCTTCCACACAGAGGAAAACTACCTTCCCAAAGCACGGAAGGCAGTGTCCCCAGGATGGACACGCGGCACCCAGGAGCTCTGAAGGGGACCTGCCTTTGGAACGGGGGCTTCGCCTGCACCTAACGGACCCGTGAGCCCTGATTGGAGGTTCTGCCCCGTGCGCTGCCGGCGGCCACCCAGCATGACCTGGTTTCTGACTCGAAGCCCAGGCAGACGGAGCTGCTGCTCACAAGGTGCCTGCCTCCCTCACCCCCACCCGGTGCATTTTATTCCAAATACTCCAATCCTTTTGTTCAACCTTACAAAATGCCTGAATCAGATTCCATGATGATAAGGGAAGGTATGGGAAAGTGAAGCAAAGGGGGGCATAAAAAGTAAGGGTGCATTTGCAGAGGGAATGAGTCAAGTAGCCAAGGCAAACAGGATTTACCGACCCCAATAAAGAAGGAAGAAAGCTGAGTAACACAGAGCTAATAAAGCGACTTCGTGGGATGCAAGAATCTTAGAAAAGAAATTGGAAGATGGGAAAGTCTATGTATAAATATTCAAGTAGGTGTTATGGCCACATTTAAATTCTTTGGGGAGGTAGTATCAAAAGGGAGGCACTCAGGTAAGCAGTATGAATGGGTCTTAGAAGGGCGAAGTACAGGCAAACCCCTGGATATGTGAGACAGCAGGCACCTGGGAATGAGGCTTGTGGGACTGACCTTGATGATTCTTTCCCGAGGCCTCCGATGCTGGAGCAATCAGAGCAAAGCCCAGCATTTGGAAGGAGCATGTGGGGATGTACCCAGGGAGCTGAAACAAGGCTTTTCGGAGCTCATGAGAGACATCGGCTCTGGAGATACAGGGACCTGGCTGGGGACAGAGATGCTATCAGATTATATAGTGCATGTGCACACAGAGAAAAAATAAATCCCTTCCCTGTGACCTCAGCCTCATTGTCTCCGATGATCAACCCCTGGACAGAAAACCAGGCTTCCCCCTCTGAAGTCACCGTGTGGCAGCTTAGAACGCCCCTCTGCTCAGACTCTGGCTTGACACCCTGGGGAACCCTTGCCTGCTTAACAAACCTTTTCATTTCCAAGGAGATCCATGGGCTTAGCCACATTAGCAGCGTGAAACTCCCACCTGCAAACGGCTCACGTGATCAGAAGCAGAAAGGAACATAAGAGCAATGCTTCTCTTTGAAAAACAGCAGAGGAAAGTTCTTTATGCAAATTCTAATGTTGAACTAAATCATTTCTCTGCCAAAAAAAAAAAAATCAGATGTGTCCATATCTCATAAAACATGCATGGGTGACCAGCTCCCTGCCAGAGGTTTTGGGGTTAGAGAGGAAGACGCAAAGTAGCAACTGCTTGGCCTCCTGGTGGAGGAAAGAGGCGGTGTGACCAGGGACTGGTCACCTGCGGGCCCCATGGACAAGCTGCCCATCTACGCACACCTCATCCAGTCATGGCGGAGCAGACAAGCCTCAAATCCCCTTCACTGTTTGCTCTCTTCCTGGTAGCGGAGAACCCAGCCATTCTCTTCGAGGTCTCTGCCCACAGAAACTTAAATAACTGAATCAGTCTCCAAGATACGCTTCCACAGTCACCCCTTTAGCCAAAAGTGAGTTAGTGCATCTCTTCCCTTAGAGTTCATTTTAATTTTGTCAAGGTAATATATTAACATATTTTAAAGTCAACTACAACTATCTCATAGCAATAGTGATCACCAAAAAAGGCCCTTTCCTACTGGAAAAGATGCTCAGAGGCAAATATTCTCACCTCTCTTCTGGGGTCATGAGGCACTAAGGTGTCCCCAACTTCTTTCTCATCCACCTCAAAATGTTCCACATCTTTTCATGCTTGAAGTGGCCACACCTCACCAGGCTGATCCCTATATCTGAACGGGGAATTCTCTCTCCCCATTTTTAAAGCTTTTCTAAGCTTTATTTTTTAGGGCAGTTTTAGGTTTACAATAAAATTGAGAGGAAGGCAGAGACTTCCCTTAGCCCCCCTCTATGCCCCACACGCACAGCCTCCCCCCTCCACCAGCATCCCCACCGGACGGGTCATTTGTCACTACTGATGAACCCCCATGGACACATTGTCATCACCCAGAGTCCACTGTCTACATCAGGGTCACTCTTGGTGTTGTTCGTTCTATAGGTTTGGGTAAAAATAGAATGCCATGTGTCCATCGCTGTGATGTCCTACAGTATTTCTCTGCCCTAAAACTCCTCTGTGCTGCACCTGTTCATCCCTTCCCAGTCACTGTCTCCATAGGCTTGCCTTTTCCAGAAGGTCACAGAGTTCAGATCATACACCACGTAGCTTCGCAGACTGGCTTCTTGCACTTAGTGATGTGCATGTAAGTCTCTTCCCTGTCTTTTCATGCCTTGATAGCTCATTTATTTTTGGTGCTGAATACTATTCCACTGTCTGGATGGACCAGAGTTTATTTATCCATCACCTACTGAAGGACATCTTGGTGGCTTTCAGGTTTTGGCAATTACAAATAAAGCTACTGTAAATGTCCTATAGAGGTTTTAGTGTGGACATGCGTTTTCAGCTCCCTTGGTTAAATACCGAGGAGCATGCTTCTGGGGTCAAACGGTAGAGTATGTTCAGTTCTTCAAGACACTGTTATGCTGTGTGCGAAGTTGTCACTCCATGCTGCGTTCCCGCCAGCAGTGATGAGGGTCCCCCGTCCGTACTCTGCACGGTGGCCATTCTCACGGGCGTGGAGAGGCATCTGTCTTCCTTCTTCAGGAGCTTTTTAAGAACGCTCCCCTCTCCTCCTGTCTTCATCTCCATCCTCTCACCTGACTCATCTATCGACATGTCTCAGTCTGCTCTATGTGGAAAGATGCATTTTAAGTCATTTTTTAAAAATCTGGTTTCACCCTCAAGGTTTCTGTATTTCTCATGACACTGGAATATGAAAGGAAAAAGTAATAGTGGGTAAGAGCCCTTATTTGGGAGACAGATTCCTGAGCGTCCTGCCTACGAGGTCTCAGGCAAGCAGTTTAAGCTCTCAACACTTCAGCTTCCTCATCAATAAAATGGGGATTAAAATGGAGTGGACTTATTGGAATGCTGCAAATCTGAGAGAGGGTAATACATGCAAGTAACACAGTAGAGCTCCCAGCAGGTGGATGAAGTGCTCAGTAGATGTTTAAGGTAATAACCACACGAAAGGTCATTGGCTTCTGCATTCAGAAGTTCAACAAGAGCCTCCGATTTCTTTCTTGGAATTTGTTTTCTTCCTTTTTGTAGCTTTTGATGACTTTGACTGCCCTTCTCTCTTTCCCTCTCTGTCTCTCTCTCTCCACTTACCATGCCAATCATAGAATAAGGAAATTTAAATTTAAACATAATGAAGCAGCTACCACTTCCAAGTGTGAGGCTTCAACCCAAAGATAATCCTACTTGAACTTGCAATGGGAGAAATAAAAGTGTTAACACAAAGCTCATACAGACGCCCAACAAAGGCCAAGAGTGAAAACATAACATTTTGAGAATAAAGTATGTCTTGGTATCATATCTTAAAAGGAAAAACAGTATACACTAAAATATCCTGGAAGCATAGACCTTAGAAATATTACTTAAAAGGGAAATCCAGTAAAAATCTCACCACCAGACCAAACGGGTAGTTACATTACACGAAGTCAAGATTCGGTGGTATTGGGATGGGACCAGTTTTGTACGATGCGTTCAATTCACGTAATAAGGGAGATTTCCCAGGAGGAAGAATAATAATAAGCAGATTCTCTCCTTATCTCTACACCACTTCAATCTCAGCCCTTTAGGAGAAAATCTTCTAATAGATTTTCAATCCAACGTGTGAGTACCATAAGATAGCAACTACTCCAGGACGGGGCGCTCCAGGTGGGGGGATTATCCACACATCTCGATTCCTCTCTTCCTTCCATTTGTGGTTTAGGCACTCATTAGCCCAGGTTTGAAAGGATGGAGAGAAGACGGAGTGTGAACCTCCTCTTGTTTGCTGCTTGTTAGTGGTGCTTGTCAAATGTTTGCTGGGTGGAAAGGTTGAAATAATGGGGGAAGAAGATTTCTGAGCTCTATGGATTTCATTTTCTCAAGCCATCCCTGCCCCCATTAGCATGGATAATTGAGAGTTGGCTGCGTTTGTTCCTATATAATCAGATAATCTATGGGGAAATGAGAATTTGATTCCTGTGTGTCTCTATTTAGACTCTTAGAAAGAGCATCCTTAGAAGCATTACATTGCTTAATTCTGAGCAAACTAGAAGCGGAAATGAGAAGCACTAATGAAGATATTTGTTAGTTCATTATGGGGAAAAACTCAGCTATCAGAGAATTGAAAGCAAGCAATTTTCCCGGTCTCAGGGAAGACCCCAAGAGAAAGCAGAATGCATTTACACTCTAACTAAAGAAACATTAAAAGCACAAATTAAGGGCAAGATTCATTTACAACCTATCCAATAACACTTAATATGCTAGGGACCCGATTGTCCCCACCTCAAAGGAACCATATAACAATGCATGGTTCCATATGTCAGAGAACTTGGTGAACCAAGATGGTCTGCATCTCTAAATCTGGACTCTGCTTGTACCTGAAAAATTATCCTGAATTACTTTAATGTATGACTACCATCCTGCATTTAAAGTCTCAGAAACTGGGCTCTGTGGTCACCCACCAACAGTAAGTAGAACATTGACCTTGCAACACTGTGTTAGGGGCACCTCGGTGACTCAGTCAGTTAAGCGTCTGCCTTCGGCTCAGGTCATGATCTCAGGGTCCTGGGATCGAGTCCTCCGTAGGGCTCCCTGCTCCGCAGGAAGCCTGATTCTCCCTCTCCCACTCCCCCTGCTTGTGTTCCCTCTCTCGCTGTGTCTCTCTCTGTCAAATAAATAAATAAAATCTTAAAAAAAGAAAAAAACACTGTGTTATTTTCCCAGGGGTTAAACACCCCCTCTAAGGATATCAGTGAGATTTTTGGTGTCTCCTGGATGTGGCCTTTAACACTCAACCTCAGGCGGTGGCCATCCTCTTCCTCTTATTGCCCTATCAGTCAGAGTAAAATGACTCTGATGGGCCTCTCTGTGGGACCCTGTCCTAGTCACACAACACACACAGATATGGCATGCCAGCCGGCCTCCTGGGGCACAGACCAAGTGCTTGACTGCCCAATCCAGAATCAGGGAACAAACAAGAGGTACTTCCCTCCAGTAGAAAGAGGGAGAAAGAAAAGAGGAGGAGGGTGGGAGGGATGGGGTGGCTGGGTGATGGACACTGGGGAGGGTATGTGCTATGGTGAGCGCTGTGAATCGTATAAGACTGATGAATCACAAACCTGTACCCCTGAAACAAATAATACATTATATGTTAATAAAAAAAATTTTAAAAAAACTGAAAAAAAAGAAAAGAGGAACAGACAAAATGCAGGTGTCCAACGAGTTACCCTCACAGTCTGTAAGACCCTCGCCCACTTACATAGTCTATGAATTTATGAATAATGAAAAGTGAACTAGGAACATTTATATGCATAAACTGACTCATTTAAAGATAGTAAGGTAGTTTTAAAACAGAAGTGACATCATTGTCTGGGGGACATGAAGAAGCTGGTGTTTTCATCCCTCCTACACAGGGGAATCCTGGTCTACTTCCCCACAGCCCCCATGCTCCATCCAAGCTCACCCCTGTGTCCGAAGTCAGCCAGAAACTGTCACTGATGGAGGCTTCCCATCACGGAAGAAACGCATCCTAGTCTTGCACGGTCTACACCCGTGGTCGTGCTTGGCAAACCCAGGTTTGTCTACAGGTCCTCCTGCAGAACCCCACTGGATTCCTGCTCCCCGTCTACAGGCCGAGGGGCTGCCGTAAGGGGGACAGGAAGCCTGGAGTTTGCAGACGTGGGCCCCCATCTGTCATCCATAAATGGTGACCATGAACCCTGTCTTGCATAAGGTTGTGTGAGATTCAAAAAGCTAAAAATAACACAAACTGAACATAGAATATTAGTATTAAATTAACCCATCCAGAAAGGTCTCCTGTATCACTTCATTTGAACCACCACATCAGGACATGCTGTTCTCCTTCAGACCACGGAGACCATGGGATCAGGACGCATGTTCGCGCCTCCCCGGAACCCCTCAGAGCTCTGCAGGAGGGTGTCGGCTAAAGGACACTTTCTCATATGTGTGTTCGTCTTCAACAAAACAAGCATGCATTGGCCTGAGCTTCCCAGAGTTCTCAAATTCTCAGTTATCCTGAGACAAATGGCTCAGCGTGTTCAGGGACCAGGAGACTGATTCCAGGAACAGGTGTGTGGAGTTTCCGTCTTGCCCGTCAGGGGATGGCACCAAGCACATGGTAAATAGAAGGGCCCGCACACAGGTAAGTGAGGTGTGCTTCCTGGCCCACCTTCCTCCTGGGGATGAAGGGAACGCACACTGGAAACTCAGCAACTAGAGGCATCAGACTCCTCCGGTTCAAGTGGTGGTTTTGCCTATTTAAAGGTGGGTGTGTTTACACGCTGAGCATTCTTCGCCTTGCCCTGTGTGATAGAACTAGAAATGTGTATGAGGTCTTCATCCCAGTTCCTGGCGTGGAACCCCTGAGCCCTTGGCCTTCCCCAGTGCGTGTGAGAGGGGCGTCTGCCTTATTCACAGCAAGCCCACTTCAACCACACCTGAGTTGATGCTAACGAGGTGATTGCTGGGCCCCGGAGAGTTTCAGGATGGGGGCTGGTAGCCAGAGGAGCAAGCCTGGGGCTCCAAAGGGAGATCTGGGGAGCTTCGGGGCTGGTGTACACACGGTGCTGGGTGGGGGGTGCGCTCAGAGAGGGCAAAGAAACTGCCCCCGCCCCCCGCGTCCTGTGCATCCCTTCCACCTGCGGGCTCCTCCGCTGTATCCTTTATAATAAGCCACAAAGGTAAGTGTTTCCCTAGGTTCTGTGAGCTGTTGTAGCAAATTATGAAACCCCAGGAGGTGGTCGTGGGAACCCCGACCTACTGCCCATTGGTAGGAAGTGCAGGAGTCTTGGACCTGCAGGTGGCTCCTGAGATGACGTGGGGCAGTGTCGTGGGGCTGAGCCCCTACCCGGTGGGTCTGTGCCGCCTCCGGGTAATCAGTGTCACAGTACATTACAGGACCCCAGCAAGTGCCCACAGACGACCGGAGAGGTGCTTGGTGTAGGAAGATCGCATGAGCCTCAGAGCGCCCTGAATAAGAGAAACAGCTGCTTTCCTTTACCTGGGTCTCCGCAAGGCGGCATCGGGGCAGGACCCATGCCTCTCTGTGAGGTCAGGGGAGGCCCGCCGCTCCCTTCCTCATGCCTCCCTCTCGCCCGAGAACACAGGGCAGGACAAAGAGGAGGCCGTAGAAGGCAGAGCCCATGGACAGCCCTTCCTGTGACAGGATCACCTGTCCACATGCCAAGGTCAGCCTGAGCAGCCACTCCCCCGCAGGATGGGATGGGACCCCAGCCCCTCTCCCACACAAGAGCATCAGGGAGCCCTCCACACACGCAGGGGCCACCTGCATGAGGCCCGATGACACAGGTACGGTTCTGAAGGGCTAAGTGTGTAACTGAGTCCTCCAGAAAGGGGTGATTGTGTATCTGTCCAAAGCCACAGAGCGCCCAGCAGCCAGAGGGACCCTGATGCCATGCATGGACTCGGGGTGATGGTGACGTGTAGCGCGGGGCCAGCGACTCTAACAAATACACCATCGGCTGGGATGTTGGTGGTGGGGGAGCCATGCATGTGCAGCCTGGGGGTACAGGGAACTCTGCACCTTCCCCTCGATATCACTGTAAACCAAAAACTGCCCTGAAAACTACAATCTTTTTTAAAGAGAGAGAAGATATAAGTTGAATAGACCAGTACACAGAACCCCAACAAGTTTGCAACGTGTGTGTGTGTGTATTTCATGACCCAGCAAGATGACAGTCTGAGTCACCTCAGATCTAGAAGGAATGTAGAGAAGGAGATTTTCCCTCTTCCCACCCGCCCAGCGCAGAGCCCTTTCCAGAGGGCAGCCCGTGTGTCCCCAGGTTGAGGGCCAGTGTTTCCAGGAGCTGAGCTCTGCAGACTCCAGCCCCCTCGCTCCTCCCTCCCAGGGCTGCCTGGCCCCGGGACCTGCGTGCTCCCTGCAGGTGACAGGAGTCCTAGCTGACAACCCGTGCAGTCACTTCCGCCTCTCGTCCCTAGTGCCCACCCCCGCATTCCTTCCCTAACGCCCGGCCCCCCGCATTTCTTCTGCAGATACAACAACTAAGAACAGAATTTTAGAGGCCCTGTCACTCAGCGCCTCCCGCTGAAGCTGGAGAGAGCTCCGACCCGCACAGAAGAGAGCTCCAAACGGCACAGCTAGTTCAGCTGCTCAAGTTTAGGAGATGAAGCATGTACAATGACATAGAGAAAACCCCGGATGCTCTCCCATCAACGGAGTGGGAAGACCCCCACCCTGCCATCTCACTGTGCACGGCCGCTTCTCCCGGCCGCACGAGCACAGCCACGAAGGCCAGATAAACACGCCGAGCTACTTACAGCAGGGACTCCCAAAATTCATGGTCTGCAATCCTAACCATGCAGGATGACAGCATCTGAAGGGGGTGCTCAGAGGGGTGGTGAGGTCATGAGGATGGCGCCCCTGTGAGGGGGTTCCTGCCCTTGTGAGAGAGGCCCCAGAGAGCTCCGGGTCCGTCCTCCGGGTGAGGACACAGAGGGAAGGCGAGCCAGGAAGCAGTTCTCAGCAGACACGGAGTCTGCCCGAGGCCCCAGGACCACCGCCTCCAGACTGGGAGAAAAAAAGTGTGCGGTTTCTGTCACAGCCGCCTGAAGGGACTGAGACCGTCGGCGCACTTAGGAACCCACAGGACACCTTTCAGGGTGCTTTGCATGTGCCCAGCACTGCTCTGCTTCCCTGGGGATCAGTGAGGATTGAGAAGGATCAACCAAACACCTGCACTGCTTATCAGCGCCAGGGCCAGCAGCTGAGAGAAGAAAACCTCAAGTTTTATTAAAAAAAAAAAGAAAAGCCAGACTCGGGTGCGGCGAAGTCCGCACTGTGCCCAAGCAGCCCTGGGGGCAGGTAAGAGCGTCACCTCCCCCCACTCTCTGCTCTTCCCCTGAAAGAACTGGGTTGTCCAGGAATCTGTGAGTCAATGTAGAACATGTTTTGCTTTCAAAGCCAAGCACGTAACAGCAGAGATCAAGGGCCTCGCCTGAGACTCCACATGGATGACAAGGAGCCCCCGGAGATGCAATGCGGAGGGAGGGAGTGCGTGGTCCTTTGATGCTCCTTCTCTCTGTACGATTATTCTTAACTTCTTCAATAGGTTCTAACGAGGAGGCACAGTTTTTAGGTCTGGCTTCTTTACGCTTCACTGGAAAGGACTACCCGACGACAGATCAGCTCCCCGTAAGCCGCACGTCTGCGTGGATTTGCCGTGTCTTAATCACAACGTGCAAGGGCGTCAGGACTAAAAAAAATAAATAAAAATAAATAAATCAATACATAAAGGAAAAAAGAAGATTAATGCTTTCTGTTGCTTAAATTTTTTAATCTAGGAAACACATTGGGAATGCTTTAATTTCCATAATTGATCAACTTAATCTCACATGAAATCATGCCTTCTAATTGATTTGCTTAGAAAACAGTGAAAATGAAGCCGGAGCGGCCTGCGCGGTGCCAGACGTCCAGAGGGTGCGAACATAGTGCTTCACGGTCATAAAATCTTTATCCAAAAGGCACACTGGGAATGTTTTCATTTTCGTAATTGATCAATTTATTGACTAATCTCAGATTAAATAAGTGCCTTCTAATTGATTTGTAAAAAGCGTAGAAATCCTGAGCTGCGAGAGTGCCTCCAAAATCTACAAAGTTCCGAAATCGTGCTTCCTAAGCGTGGAAATACTACGTGGCCTCACAGCATCCTTGACGTTGGAGGCTCCTCGTTTATCACACCCGAGCCGGGAGAATTTACTAAGAGCCTCGTCCCGTGTGGGCTCTTTCCCGTGAATTAGCTCGCTCGGGGCCGGTAACAACGCGGAAGGGACAGGCACGGGGAGCACGAGGCCTGTGTGCCCACAGCCCGGGCACGAAGCCCAGCTCTGCTCTCGCGGGCCCTGGGAGCCAGCCTTCCTTCCCTGCACAGCGGGTTCCGGGGAGGAGGAGTACAGGAAATGAAGTTCGAAAAAGCTTCCCCTACAAGAGTTTAAACCCATGGAAACACCATAAACAAAATGAACAGAAAACCGGTAAGATGCACGCACGCTTGCCTGTGTCCGTATGAGGTCACACGTGTGCGTGTACCTGGCACCTGTGAACACGCTATGCTCCGGATACCATGCACGTATACAGAGTGCAACAGATCGGTAAGAAAGCAGAGGGATTGTAAGGTGGCGTACAAAAATTTGTGACCAAAGGCACCTCACTTCAGCATTGTGTGTTATAAGACATCAAGAGTAATCCAAATGCCCAAGAGTAGAGAAATGGTTAAGAAGCACGCGTATTTCACTCGTAGGAAGAAATAGGATTACACCATTCCACGTGGTACTTCCAAGGACCGCTGCCGACACAGACAATTCTCAGGAACTGAAATGCAAAGAGAAACTAAAACTAAGGACACCGTCTCTGTGACTCTGGTCTGCGTGCACACACACCTACACAAGGAGACACTCCATTGCTGCAACTCTCCCTGTTCGTTTCCCAAACATTAGAAAACTAAGTCCCTATTTTTTTGAAGATGGCTTAGGAGGACCGATTATGGTGAGCATGCAGAAATCTAGATAATCATTCGTATGTTCATCAGAATGAAGTAATACTGGCCTCGCACAAAACAGAGGCAATGCCATTGGATCAATCATAAGACCAGTGGTATTGGACGAGTACCATTACGTGGGGCGTGTCATCTGTGGCTCATTAAAAGCACCACAGGTTTTTCTGTTTCGGAGTGTCGTTGGAACATTCTCAAATTGGCTTTGCAACGTGCATGTGGGCTCAGGAAAAGTCAGAGACCAGGACTCCCCAAGTGCCCGGGAGACACGAAAGTCCAGACACCGCCAGCCACTGGAAGGCCTGGCCACGATTGTGCGGATTTCCACTTCACGGGTTACAGAAATTCCAAACGCACAGACTTTTTACCTGAAACTCTCCATAGCTTTGGGAAAAGGGCTAAAAGTTACCTAGGCAATATTTCACAAGTGGAACTTGGCAGCTGTAGGGGTAAGTCAACATCACCTTTTCTGATTCTCAAAATGGCATCATAATGTGAGTTAAAAAGAATCAATTCTCCCCACTTTATATAATGCAAGTAAAATAAATTGGGAAAATTCATTATTTGCATTGGGAAAATCTACCCCTAATTGCAGTATCGTAACAGTTGTAATATACTCACTGTAGAAAAAACCTCTTTTGCATTGGAGATTCAAATATGCTCCTTTCTAGCTGAATCTTAAAGAGATTCCAGAGTTATTATCTGATACTTTTATTAAAAATATTGAAACAACGTGCTGCCTCTCTGGAATCTGGAGTCTCAATTATAATGAAACAGGAATCAGACATCCTCACAGATTCGGGATGTAAGGCAGGGTGAAATCTGCGTCTGTTGAAAAAAAGTTTTAATTATCAAGTAAAATTATGAAGTCAGTAGCCAGAGTCCTCGTCCTGAATAGCGACTGACCGCCTGGAAAAGCCATGGCCCTTCCTCCTGACTCCTGGGATCTCCTCCCTCCTGGGGTCAGAGGTGCCCTCCGGGAGGCAGGTCCTCACCCAGACCACGGCTTCTCGACCACCTCTGACACCATGACCATGTGGAGTTCCAGAGGAAGAGCGATGGTTTGTCTGGCCGTGGAGGCTCATCCTCTCTTGTGAGACCTGTCGAAATTCCTCTCCAGTTGAATCATAACTGGAATTATAACTTTTTCAATCCACTGCAGTTTGGGAATGGATATCTTCACCATGTGATTTTTCTTTCCCCTTTCTATTTAATACCAAGGTTACTTACTAGATAAGCAAAAGAGAGATTATTGATGAAATGCTCTTGTACTACATCAGCCTGAGTTTGTCAGCTCAATCAATAATTTATGCCCCAAGGCCAAATAGAAAGAGAGAAATTTTCAAGTTTTTATAGACTATCAAACTCCAAACTGTCAGCTACTCCCGATATAAATCTATTTTAATTTCACTTTCTACGGAGTCACTTAGTTTCCACACTGCTGTACTTAAAGTAAAAAGAGGGAGAGAACATGACATATTAATGAAACACGGTGCAAATAATTTAAAAACTTGAATGGCTATTCAGTGTCTTGCCATTGGCCTGGAGAGTGGCACCTTCATTGCCACCATGTTTGTTTCCAACAGTAAATCACCCGTTCGGTAATTACGATGTTTCCACGTGTCCTTGAAAAAGATGTTTATCTTATTTGGTCAATTATAGAGTAATGTAAGTTAGAAATCACAGGTTGGTTCTGGGCTACAATACATTTTCTCTGTTCTCGTGTCAACGCTTTTGCTGATCCTATTTGGTCAATCACAAGATAAATAAGCTTTCTGTCAGAAGAGTCAGATCATCCTAATGGATCCAAGCAGTGCTGTCTTCAGTGATAGGAAATCTCAAAAGGAAAGTACAGTTTTCATTGTTCATGCTGGTTATGTTCTGCTGTCCCCGCAAACACTGAATTAGTGTTTGCTGAATCGCGCTGCCAGGGGAGACGCCGGGTGAGGTTCTTGCGGACCTCTGCTCACAACATTCCCATCAGCCGGTCAAACAGACCTTGTTTTACATGTGCTTTTGTTTAAAGCCACCTTATTTACTATATACTGAGTGTTAGCAGCACTGTAACTCATGCCCAAGGGAGGAAGCCTGTGTGACACTCGTGGTTTCCCCCCGAGGTCTTCTTGAGCTTCTAGAACACTACACAGCATCTCAGCACGAGGCCTGCAGGCCGTTTTAAACAGGGAAATCCCCAACAAAACTTGCCACTACACAGACAGCGAAAAGGAGCACGTGTTGGTGATGTGAGAGCTGAAACGGGAAGGCAAAGCACCGCCTCCTTCCCCTCGGCCGGGCACGTGTAGACCCGGTGACTTCAACTTCTCACCGCTCTGGGCATGGCTGCAAATGGGCTTTAAGGCACTCTGAGTATTGATTTTGTGAGTTATAAATAAAATTTAGCAATTAAGCTAATGTGGAAAAAGGGAATCTGCAAACCATGAAACCAAGCAGATGGAAGGTATATAATAAGGAAGTCAAGACCCTCACGTGAAGGCACCCACGAATGCAAAGATAAATGACAGTATGAAAAGTATTGATGGGGCTCTTCAGTGATGCTTCCACAGCAAAATCTACCTCTGATTTGTGGACCATATGGCTTATCTCACTAGTGTAAAAAAAAGATGCCCCCTTTTCAAATAGAGTCAAAGAGGAGCTTTCTTTAATTAGTCAAATGCATTGGGCCTCCTTCTAAATGGATCTTAAAAGAAGAAAAGAAGTCAAAATAGACAGTTGAGATCTAGAACGGGACAGGGACCATCTAAAAGGAGCAGAAGATAGGGCTGTCACAAAGCTGACAAGTTATGGGGAATAACACGTGTGGACCCTGGAACGTGGTGAAGGTACCACAGTATTAAGTGCACACCTACCAAATTGTTTATATTAGTTTGTGCGGGTTATGACTGAAGAGCAATTACACCTCAATCATACCTCAATAAAGCTGAGAATAAAAGAGCTTTAGTCCCGTGGTTCCCCTCTGTGACACCCGGGTAAACATGCCCTGAAGACAAACCAAGGGGGCTAGTCTCTAAAACCAAAAGTTGGGAGCCTTTCTCGATTTGAACAGAGGGTGGGAAGGGAAAATTATAGAAAGAATTCTCTTGATGTTTGCCATCTGTTACTTTTTATTTAGCGTTAAAAATTAAAATCAAAACAAAGTCACAAATCAATGTCAACCCAAAAATGTGAAGATCGACCATCATGCTTGATTCTGTCACTTTTTAAATTTTTGTCTTGTTTGTCGGAAATGTAAGCTCATACGAATTTCATTTTGCATGTATACCTCACCAAGTCATGTTCTATAATAGAAAAATTATCCCTTACTTGAAAATGTAATTAAATACACCATTATGTCATGGTATTTGGCAAAAAGCAACTCATGTCCGTTGACACTGCTCCTCGAGGACATTGAGAAAATGCTGATCGGACCCAATTGTTTCATTACACAGTTGGAGACAATATGCCCCCAAAAGTTAAGACAACCCCTGAACATTACCCATTTCCACTCATTCATGCAGTGTTTTGAGTACTCTTCTGTTCTAGATACTGTCCTGCTCTCAATAAACAGGAGTGAAACAAGGTCTACTCTTCACTACCCCGTGGACCTTGTAGGCCAAGGGGGACTTAGAACAAACTAACTTCAAGCAGGGTTTGGGGATGGTTTTCTATCAATTGTCTTTCATGTGAGATTTAAGAATACTTACTCAGTTAAAGACTTTTGATGAGAAATGCAGATTACATTATCTGAGAATTTGGTTTTCTGCTAAAAATAGTTAGTAGATCAGCAAATGATATCAACCAGTGATAGTACAAAATCCAGTCCTGAATTATCCATAATCCAAGGGGAGAGTCCTGTAACTCTCTGACTTTGCTATGCTTCTCCTCTCAGCCCGCAAATCCCTTCTGCAATTCAGCTTCGCAGCTACTTCAAGGTTGAGCTTCCATGAGGTCTTCCCGAGACTCTCAGACAGACAGGACCTCCCCGTCCCCGAACCTGGGCAATGCTCAGCCACGGTCAGCTGGGCAGGTGCACAAGAGCAAGGCAGAACTCAGCACACTCGTTTGTCAACACCAGTCCAGGGAGCCCCCTAAACTTGGGGGTTGGCACATTCATGGGCTTACCCCCGTGCACAAAACAGTAGCGGATTCGTCTAAGTGCTTAGTGGTCCAAAATGGAATTACATGGTGATGATATTCAAAGCAGTGAAGATTTGTGTGCATGAGGTAGATGTTAGGATACAGCCTGAGTTTCCGTCCACTGGGCAAGATGGTAATCACCATTTTACTGGAAAGTTAGTGAGGTCAGTATGTAATCCCTTCCAACGCCCATCAGTGCACATGGGGCTAGTAGGGGTACTAGCAGGTGGGAAATCTGCTCCTCTAAAAAAGTTCAGATCTCCTCAGAAGCTGCCAGAGTGCCTGGGAGAGATCCCGAGCTCTGCCTCGATGTCTGTGGCTTCATTTATGCCCCAAGTCTGCTTGCGCCCTTCCTCCTGCACTTTCAGGGCGCCATTGCACATTCGCGAGAGCCTCTCCCTATTCTGCAGGAGTAGGAGAAACACCTGACTGATGAGCGATTCTGCTCCCACTTATTGCCACAAACCCGAGTCCCACATACCATCGGGCTCTCCCCAGAGACATGCTCCCTATCGTGCCTCTCCCCTGCAGGAAGCAACCTCAGCTGCCTGTGAGGAAATGGGGCGCTCCGGGTGCTCGCGGCCACATGGGAGCACCGGTGCCCGGTTACTCGGTCTGAGGAGGGCAGTCAGGGCAGAGCAGGTGTCTCTCACCTGGGCTATCACAGCACCTCATGTCCTGGGATGTCGTCATCCTCCCTGCGGATGGTCTGAGCAAGTCTGCTTCCAGACACCTACCTGACCGAAGAGTCCTTCATCCCCATCCATCCTGGAAAGACTGCCAGCACGGGGCATGATGTACCTGCTGGCTCAGCACAAGAATCAGTCTGGGACAGAGGGACGATTTTACGTAATAAATATATGCCAACCCAGGGCTCAAATAAACAGCTGCCAGGCATATCTTGGAAGATATTTTCAATATGATTTTACACCATCACACACAAGGAAGACATCCCTTAACCCAAATTCTTTTGGAGAAAGAGTTCCTTCATCCCACATGAAAAGTCAGTTTGGTGCCTAAGGATTCTGACTCCAAGCCTGATTGCATTTTGAGGTACACCGAAAAGATCTGGCCATAAAATCTAACTTCCTGCAATTGAAAGACTTGACTAACAATGTGAGGCTTGAATAAGAATTTAGGAATCCAACGGTAGCCCCTTCCTCTCTCAGGGAAGAAATCGATGAGCCCGGGGCCTCTGGGGACCTCCCGTGAGCGAGAGGCCAGGGACTCCGCCTCCCCGCCAGGCTTCCCCTGCTTCTCCCTCTCCCTCACGACACCCAGACAAAACTACAGCTGTCCCCAGGAGCCACCTTCAGAAATAAAAGCATGGCACCAGTGCAGATAGGAGAGGCATTAATGCGGTCTCACGGTATCGTTTACATCTGGATTGTGTTTTATATGCTGTGATGCACACTTGTGTATTTTCCCATTTGACTTCCACATAAATCCAGCCAGACATATGAGCCACACGTGTCTAATGGAGGACACAGGTGGGTCACAAAAATGTTCCGGGATTTGCTCAAATCCACACAACTCATCAGTGACGAAGTCATAACTAGAAGCCAGGAATCCTGATTACCTGGCAGGTGGAGGGGGGTTGGACAGTCTAGATGGTCAAGAGAACGATTATTACCCAAATTATTAGGCACCAAATGCACGCCTAAGAGAAACAGGATCTTCAGGTTCCGTGGAGATTTACTTTTCTGAGGTGATCTGATTACTGTTTTCACCAGGAGCGGGTGGTCAACACTGACTCATAAATTCTCAAGGATCCTTTCCAATTCAACAAGGAAATTCTTTCCGAAGGGCCTGAGGGGTGAAGCTGGAGAAAAGGATGGATGACGTTTCCTTTTTCCCTAGAGCAGGCTCTGTTCTGAGGCCCTGTGATGACCAGGGCATGTGTTCAATCCTGCTGGGGTCCCATGTTGGGGTTTTAATCCTACACGACGCAGAGCTGTGGGGAATTCAAGGATTCTGAGACTCAAGCATCGTCCCCTGAGGGCTTTACGAAAACCAGCGGCGCTGAATCACCCAGTGGGCTGAGTCCCCAGGAGGAAGACAAGCACCTGCTGGAGGGGTGGATGTGCAAGGACGGACACCGCGAAAGGCAGGAAGGGGACATCGCCCGTGTACATCCTGTCACTTAAAAATAGCACTGACTACTTTGGGAGGTGAGTTTATTTTGAATTTAGTAGCTGGGGGTGGCAGGTCGTCCTAATCCTCTGAGCACGTAATCTGCACCATCTCCCTTTCATTACCAATATGTCATCATCACCTCTGACCCTTGACGGAGCAAGTCAAACAAACAGAAACAAGACAAATCACCAAAGCCACAGACAGGTAAGATTCACACTCTGTGATTCACAGGGAATTGAGAATCACACCCAGACATACCAGTATTCAGCTAGAACCACCATCCTTTCTCTACAGCTCGCTCCTCAAATAAAAGTCATCCACCCAGGAGCCCTGAGCTCTGCTTCCTTTTTCCAGAAGCTCCACCCGATTCACAGCAGGCCTCCGTCCTCCCGGCCAACCTTCTCATGCACGTGGGCCTATTCCTGCTCCCTGATTCCCCACGCCCTTCCATCTGGGCCAAGGGAAACCATGATCACTGTCATTTGCCTCTCTTTTGGGGCTGACAGTGTTTTCTTATTATCAGACTCGGGATCCTAGGTTTTAAGCTGAATCAGTGCTGGAAATCCTGACATTACCTTCTGGGTGTTACCGTCATCATTATTCTTTTGCTTGGCCTATTATTGACCTGGAGGTTTGCGCCGGGGCATGCCTACCCCAAGGCCGGGGGCCCTGAGTGTTTGTTTCCATGCGGTCCTGACGTCACCGGCATCTGGGCTCAGTTCCCTGGAGCAGTGAGGATGATGGAGGAAGTGTGTTCTCCAGCTCCCCCGCCCCTGCGGGGACCCGGAGGCCGGGCATGGAGATGATGCAGCCGCAAGGCAGAGCACAAGAACCTGAGTCACGGTGACACAGCGTCCCCCCCGCCCCAGCCACTGACCCGCCCCGCAGGTCCGGCTGAGCAGGAGATCTCCGTTGTGTCGGGACCTCTGGTAATCCCGGGCTGCTTCGTCACTAGGTAGGTCCTGGCATCACACAGCCTGACAAAAAACAAACCTGTCCGTCTGTCTGAGCGGCTATGACAGAACACTACAGACTGGGTGGCTTATAAACCATCGATGTTATTTCTCACAGCTCTGGGGCTCAAGTCTGAGATCGGGCACCAGCGTCTGGTGTGACGCTGCTCCAGATTTCACACAGACAGCCCTCACTGTGTCCTCCTGTGGGGTCTCCCCTAGAAGGACACGGATCGCATCACGGGGGCTCCACCCGCAGGACCTCATCATAGCCGGAGGCCCCGCCATCACACTGGGGGTGAAGACTCAGTGTGTGGATTTGGGGGACACACACATTCAGGCTATGTCAACTTGTGTGTATGTGTGTGTGTGTGTGTGTGTTACCAGCTCTCAGGCATTTTCATGTTTAACATTTTTATCAAAATAAAATACATAGCAAAGTGCATAAGCCACATTAAGTATACAACTCAATGGATTGTTGCCGAATGAACAGAGCCCTGTAGCCACATGCATACCAAGAAAGAAAGCTGACCCTTCAAACTCTAAAGGAGTATCTCTGCAGAGACCCCAGAGCGCCCACCTCCTCTCCCTTCTGCCTCATAACCAGCTCTGATGCTGAGCACTTGGGAAGCAAGGTCAGAACTGGTGCTAAGTTCAGTGACCAGCTAGGAGTAACCCTGTAGGGTCAACTTAGGGACTCACCTCTCCAACAAAAGAAATGACTCCCGGGGCGCCTGGGTAGCGCAGTCAGTTAAGCGTCTGCCTTCAGCTCAGGTCATGATCCCAGGGTCCCAGGATCGAGTCCCGCATCGGGCTCCCTGCCGGCGGGAGTCTGCTTTTCCCTCTGCCTCTCCCCCTGCTTGTTCTCGTTCTCTCTGGCAAATAAATCAATAAAATCTTTAAAAAAAAATAAAAAAAGAAATGGCTTCCCCATATGAGACTCTTGGGCACTTTGGCAGAGGGGGAGAAAAGCTATTTGGGGGTGGGGTTGCTACCTGCAGTCCCCTGCACCCTTCCATAGAGGTGCTGTGCTTGCCTGAAGGAATAAAACATAGCCAGTTTTCTAGGCAACGGGACAATGGCATGACCTTAAGTTGATATTCAAGTTGGTACTTATTAATTACAAATGCTGTGACATCTTCCTTGCAACATTATCAGATAATTGCCTACGTTTTAATAAAGTTTTTTTAAAACCCACTTAGTGAAGCTCGGTCCGCCTTCTCACGGCCATTCTTGTATTGAACACATACTTGTTTATCAGCACGAAGCAGACTTTAATCTCCCTCCGCGGCCAGAAGCACTCGAGTTAACGTTTAATTAGAATGTTCATGTTCTAAGCCTGTTGAAGTTATTGTCTTGAGCTGGGTTACATTTAGCACCTGCCCGATTCCACCATGTGTGTTGGGGAAAGCATGTCCGCGCCAGGCCCGCCAGTATTATTTGGAAGAAGGGAAAGACTAAGATCAAGCTAAGTGAGCCCATGCTTTAGCTGGAAAGATGCCCGTGGATTTAAGACAGCACAAGTATTCACTAGACGCCTCCCTGCTCAGGAAAGCACTGGGGGTGTGCCCCGGTGTGCAAATGTCCTCTCCGCCCCCTGCACACCTGAAAGAGTTGGGCAACAAGGTCTTCCCATTCCTCAGCCATGAGTCCGCAACTAGCCAGTGGCGGATCCAGAATGGGGGTTCAAATCTACTCCAGGGAGCTGCAGAAGGAATCCCCAGCTAACCTGGTACGTGGGCTGAATTCATGCAAAATCATCCTCATTCCAAGAAAAAAAGTTCTTAAAAAAAAAAAATCATCCCGTATCTTTTCTCCTGTGCCAGCCTCCTCCTCCCCGGCCCACACAAGATCTAGCTGCAGATCTCTTGCTCTGAAAGTCTACCCCCACTAGGCATCATTATATCGTGTATTTTGGTGATTTTACACAGCAGAGAGGCAGGAGGAGCTCGGCGCACTCCACCGGTGTGAAACTGGGAAGTGGAGACTGAAGAGAACTCGGGGCGATGAGCATGTGGGTCACACTGGGGTGGGTGGGGCATGCAGAGAGGCGACTCTGCACCCCCACTCGTCCCACCCACAGCCAGCCCTCGGTGGGCATTTTATTTGAACTGACTGTGCACGTTTTAAGTGGAAATTTAGACATTTGCCTAAAGTCTTATGGTGCTTCAATGGCGGGCTTTGAAAGACCCATTCTGTACCACTAAACAAACCCCCTGAATCTGTGGATGTTTTCATCCCACGTCAGAAATCCCTTCTGCAGATGAGAATTGCATCCACGAGACCCAAATCCTTGTTCCACTCTGGTTAGTATTAGTAGAAAATTACCTAAATAGCCATCTTTATCATTCACATTATTTCGGTTTAAATCTAGGGAGACATTAATCTGTTCACAGGAATATTACAGACCTAAAATATGAGAAGAGTGGCCTCAGAAAACGCTGAGGGGGAAAAAGTGAAAATGAGTATTTAATGATTCAGCACAGGGTCTGGCTGAACTTCCTCCCCCATAGATGCTTCATACCTTTATGGGAATAAAAAAAAATAGGGCTGGTAACATGCTCCTGAGCACAAGGTGTGGGATTATCATCTTGCTTCTCGGAGGAAACGTGATGGTGTCATGGTCCCATTTTGTAAAGCATAAATGTAGCCTGATTGACAAAGTGATTTCCGTGCTTCCAAGAGGCAACGAGATCCCAGCACTGGGCCGTAACTTCCATCCCTCAGAACTGTCACACACGAGCGTTTTTGCAATGATTCCCACCTCTGAAACAGACGTGATTGCTTGGAAATGGAGGTCACACCTGCTGAAATTGCCGGTGGTCATTCACCCTGCGAGAGGTGTCGTTAAACTCGTAAGAAATCATGAAAGCTGGAAACACGGAGGATGCTCAGGCTGGACGCAGGACTGGACAGAGGGAGGGCTCTGTGTCTCTGATCACCTGCTCACCCCTTCTTCCAAGGAGAAAATGTGATGCTAATTGCCAGATTAAAACCGTCTTTCCTTCATCAGCTTTAATTGTGGAAACAGGGGTGGACCTCTGTTATCTCACTGATGTTGGTATTTATTTAGCTTATGTCCCCCACACCACACCTCCTGACTTCAGAGTATCTTGTGAGGAAACAAAGAACAGGATCTTTGTCCCCATGGTGCAATGAATGAGTCCGTCTCAGAGAAGCTGGTGGTGCCCCGGAGCGAATGGCACAACTCACGGTCGGTGAAGAGCGAACCAGGGAGGACCCTGCGGCAACGGGCAGGCGCAGACGGCGCAGAATCCGAGAAGGTCCACCTGCAGTCAGTCACGGGGTGAGCTGACCCTGCGTCGGAGAGCCCCCTTACCGTGTGTGGCCAGGGCAGGCAGTAAGGGGGTCCTGGCTAGCAGCCTGCTCGCAGTACGCCCCCCGGGGGCCCTGCCTGAGGGTCATGCCCCTGTCCCAGCGTGCAGGACCGAAATGCTTGCATGGCAGTAACCACCCTGTTGGGTCCTCGGCTGTGACGCCGGATTTTAAGTGTCAACGTGAGGGGGCCGAGGGAAGCCCAGGTGGCTGGTAAAACATCGTTTCTGGGGGTGTGTGTGAGGATGTTTCTGGAAGAGATCGGCATTTCAATCAGGAATCTGAGTAAACGGGTCCTCGGCCACCAGTGTTCGTGGGCTCCCTCACCCACTCTATAAAGGGCTTGCACGGAACAAAACGACAGAGAAAGGGGGAATTCTCTCTTCTTGAGCTGGGCATCTTCCTCCTCCTACCCCGAGACATGGGAGCTCCTGGTTTTCCAGCCTTTGGACCTGGACTGAATTATACACTGGCTCTCCTGGGACTCACACTTGCTGACGGTAGATCGTGGCCTATCTCGGCCTCCAAAAATGCATGAGCCAGTTCCGTAACAAAACTTCTCTTATATCCTTACCTATGTCCGTCTATGTCCTACTGGTTCTGCTTCTGGGGAGACTCCAGCCTAGGACACTGGGCTTTGTTGTAACAGTCACCATAATGGACAAGCCAAATGAGAAACTTCTACAACTGCCCCCCAGCCCCCGACCAAGATGTCAAGTCAAAACGGATACCACATTCTGAAGGGGTGGCAGAGAGCCCTAAACAAACACCTAAAGCA
Organism: Halichoerus grypus; assembly: GCF_964656455.1. Taxonomy (NCBI): domain Eukaryota; kingdom Metazoa; phylum Chordata; class Mammalia; order Carnivora; family Phocidae; genus Halichoerus; species Halichoerus grypus. Next base: position 206,652,572 of record NC_135714.1, read on the forward strand.
GGGGCGCCTGGCCAGCTCAGGGGGTTGAGCGTCTGCCTTCAGCTCAGGTCATGATCCCAGGGTCCTGGGCTCCAGCCCTTCCTCAGGCCTCCTGCTCAGCAGGGAGTCTGCTTCTCCCTCTCCCGCTCCCCCTGCTTGTGGGTGCGTGCTCTCTATCTCTGTCAAAGAATCAAAATCTTAAAATAAATAAATAAAGACCTAAGCAGGAGTCAGCACACTTTTCTTGTAAACAGTACATAGTTTAGGTTTTGCAGACCACAAGACCTCTGCCACCGGAATTGGACTCTGCTGTGGAGCGTGAAAGCAACCGGACAATGTGCGAACAGACATGTGTGGCCTGAAGGACGCAGGGTGGTGGCCTCTATCCCGTCCCACTCACCCAGGCGCCGCTGGATTCAGGAGGGTGGTTGCAGACCTGCACGGTGTGAGCTGGTAGCGGCCGGCCCTGGGCCACCTGCTGGTGGAGCGGATTCACGGGGCCCCCGCTGCGTGGCGCGTGCCATCCATCTGCTCAAAGCGTCCTTCCCCCTGCAGCTGGAGAAGAGGATGAAACAGTCCGCATGCATCCACACAGGACACACAAGGTCCAGTTACAGCTTCGCCCTGGGGCGACGCCACCTTGATGCCCTCTTTAGTATGACGGTCTGATAGAAATCCGGTGCTAGCCCCGTGGGCCGTGCTAATCAGACAGGCAAGCAAGTGGTGCCCAGTACGCTGGAGCCCCTGGGGAAAGGACAGAGTCTCTGGCCTCGGTTTCCCCCCCCCGTAGAGTGACCGTGACCCCCGTCCCTCGCCAAGGGCTGTCATGAAAATGACTTCCAGTACGTAAAGTACAGAGACCCTTGCCCAGTATAGTCCGTCTGTAAGTCCTTTTCGTTGTCAAATATCAAGACAAGTTGATGAAAGAAGACAAATATGCTAATAAATAGTTTTAAAGGCAAAAAAGAAGAAAGAAAGAAATTAAGACTGGAGTCCCCGACAGGTTATCACCACCCAGCCGAGCAGAGAGTAAAAACACACGATCTGCAGATGGTGAGTCTCTGAGCTCTGAGCTTGCACAGCGGTACTTACTGGTTGGTGATGTTTGTGCGAAGCTTTCCCGCTTATGGGAAACACATGTCGCATCGCTGAGTGATCCCCAGGTCCCCGCAAGCCCCCTCAAGGCGCCCCCCACCCATCGTACGGGAACAGCCCACACAGGCCTGGCCTGTGTGTCCCCAAACCAGGGTTACCCCGCTGCTGAAAACACCGGACGCGCTCGGGATCGTCTGAGCCCCTTCACCCACTCTGAGGGGAGACAAAGGGTGGGGTTGCCCTGCTTCCTGTGTCCGTTCACATTTTGGCAGCGCTTTTCAGTAACTGCCTGAGCAAAGACTAGATTTAATACATTCAGGACCTAAAATAAAAAGAAACTTAGTGGGGCAGGTGATAATAAACCAACGTGAGCCAGACAATGGCTGGAACAGTCTTCTGATTCTCGCACAGATCTGAGGGCCGGACGCCAGCGAGGAGGACCTTCCTTGTCCTTAGTGGTCAGAGGAGCTGGCCCCACACGCTGGAGCCTGCTGCGCTGATTCCCTCTCGAGACTTCGGAGCCGCCGGTTCTCAGGTCGGGGGCTTACCTCGGGTTTTCCGAAGAGCCCAGATGACCCGGCTCAGCAGCCTCAGGCCTGAGCCCTTGGCCCACTGTGCCGACCTGGGTGGGTGAGAGCCGCCTGAAGCCACCACACCCGCCTCCATGTAGAGGTGGCTCGCTGCCCTGCGGCTGGCTGCACTTCGGCTTCTGAAATGCTCACCGGTCCGTTTAAAATCCCAGCGAGGGCCAACTGTGTCTCCTCCCGCTGGCTGCCGCGGTCTCACAGGGCTTCACCGTGGAGGGCTTGGAGAGCTTCTCACCCATTCCACTCTTGGAGCGCTGTGGTCAACCAGCCACTGTTACGTCTGCAGAGTCAGCCTGCGGTCCTGCTGCCTCGGCCCTGTGGCCCCCAGGGAAGCGTGCCCACCGAGATGCAGGGCTGAGGGTGCCCCTCTTCTGCCCCCAGGCCCACTTCCTCCAAGACAATTCTGATTTCCCAGCCCCGAGGTCTGACCTGCAGAGCAAGCTACCCCCTTACTGCAGTAAGTAAGCAAAACTTTTGATACGAACACGCATACCCCATGCGTACCCCTGCTCACCCCGTGAGAGCCCATTCACGTGCAAACACCCACTGTGTGCAAAGGACACACGAGGCCCACACGGCTGTAATGCTGGCCCGTGGCTGAGCAGCACGGGAGGAAAGCCTACAGACTGGGAGCTGTGGCATCCCACCGGGAGGGGAACGCCCTGCAGGTGGAAGAGTCAGGAAGGGACGACAAACAGGTTGTGACGGGACAGAAGGCAGGCAGGGGTGCCGTGAGGTGGGACTGCAGGGGACACGGGTGCCTCGCTGGGCCTGGGGAGCATGGCGTGGCCGGTAACTGCGTGGGCAGCTGAGCCCGTGGCCAGGAGGCAGGTATGGCTCTGAGGAAGGTCCCGTGAGAGCAGCTCTCTTCCAGGAGAAGGACGCACGAAGAGGAGCTTCCTGGGCATGGCAATTTATTTCGTGCTCAGAATGTTCCAGACACCACTGCTCCGTCGCTTCACTTGGGAAAGAGCATCAGGGCCCAGTTTGACTAACAGATCAGGATAATGTATCACAGCGTGCGGCCAGTGGGGACCGGAGTGCTTGACCCTGGGCCCCGAGTCTTTCTGCTTAACCTAAATCTCTACAAACACTGCCTCCTCCCAAGTTAAGCTCAAAAGACCCTGAAGGACAGAACTGAACGGAGAGTCCTGATGCCCCTTCACGTCTGGAATGAGGCTTCAAGCAAAGGAACCATACAGGGAAAGCCACTGCTGAGGAAATGTCACCACTCTTGCTGGTCGACGCTGGCCATGAGGGTCCAGATGTGTGGGCAGCACCAGAACCATCCAGACAGGTGGACAGGTGCGGAGAGCGGAGGTGTGCGGGGATCAGAGGTGGACTGCAAAGGTGTGTGGGGGTTGGGTGCAGAGAGCAGGGGTGTGTGGGGGTCGGGTGCGGAGAGGGGGGGTGTGCGGGGATCAGGGGTGGACAGAGGAGGTGTGTGGGGGTTGGGTGCAGAGAGCAGGGGTGTGTGGGGGTCGGGTGCGGAGGGGGGGGTGTGGGGGGATCAGGGGTGGACAGAGGAGGTGTGCGGGGATTGGGTGCAGAGAGGGGGGGTGTGCGGGGGTCGGGTGCGGAGAGGGGGGGTGTGCGGGGATCAGGGGTGGACAGAGGAGGTGTGTGGGGGTTGGGTGCAGAGAGCAGGGGTGTGTGGGGGTCGGGTGCGGAGAGGGGGGTGTGCGGGGATCAGGGGTGGACAGAGGAGGTGTGTGGGGGTTGGGTGCAGAGAGCAGGGGTGTGTGGGGGTCGGGTGCGGAGAGGGGGGGTGTGCAGGGATCAGGGGTGGACAGAGGAGGTGTGTGGGGGTTGGGTGCAGAGAGCAGGGGTGTGTGGGGGTCGGGTGCGGAGAGGGGGGGTGTGCGGGGATCAGGGGTGGACAGAGGAGGTGTGTGGGGGTTGGGTGCAGAGAGCAGGGGTGTGTGGGGGTCGGGTGCGGAGAGGGGGGTGTGCGGGGATCAGGGGTGGACAGAGGAGGTGTGTGGGGGTTGGGTGCAGAGAGCAGGGGTGTGTGGGGGTCGGGTGCGGAGAGGGGGGGTGTGCGGGGATCAGGGGTGGACAGAGGAGGTGTGCGGGGATTGGGTGCAGAGAGCAGGGGTGTGCGGGGACAGGTGCGGAGAGGGGGGGTGTGCGGGGATCAGAGCATCAGCACAGAGCTTCTGATACACCAGCTTTAAGGTTTCCTCTGCCCTTCCTGGACAGAGTTGACTTCACCCTTTCGGAATCTGAGCCGTGGGGAATTGGCAGTCACCCTCAGTCCTGCCCTAAAGAACCCCACGCTTGAATCGGGAGAACACTGTGCTTCTGAAGTGTATTTCCGACAGCAACGCAGAGTGTGCATGCAGCACACAGTAGGGACTCAATCCAACGCTGTGTAACGGAAGCTAGAAAAAAAAAAAAATCATTCACTTTCTCCATCAACCTAGGTTGCTGGCATACCACTTCATTATCTCATTCCAAAAATAGCCCATAAATATGAAGAGAAGTGGTACCATTGAGAATGTGAAAAATAATTTTTTTTTGAGAGGTAATTCATGGTTATTTCCATAAATAACAGATGTGCTTCTGTTCAAATTGGGCGGAAATTATGGTGTACAAATCATGGATGTGATTTGTGTGGCCATAATCTGTCCCACCTATGAATCATGTAGCATGACTTTTCCTGCAGATTTCCCTCAGCTCCATGCTCACAAAATGAACACAAATCTCAAAAGAGCCTCTACACTTAAGCAAGCTTAGTGTGATTGAGGAGAAATCGATGGATATTCATGAAAGAACAGAATCAATATGAGACAAATGCACAGTGCAGTAATTGTTGATCCTGGAATCGGGACATCAGGAGCTAACTCTGCACAGAGGTGCTCCTTCAAATAGTGTTGTTTTTTTTTTTCCTTAATAAGGCTCTGCTTTTTCTCTCGTTTGTTTGCTTGTTTGCACTCTGAAAACCCATTATGCTAAATAATTCCTGAAGGACGGATTAGAATGATGAATCATAACTAATCCTTATAGCACCAAACCTGAGATACAAACAGAGCGTTTTTCCAAATATATGCAAGTGCAAGGGTTTGGTCCCTTTGTTTATGTTTAATAAAATCCACTCTACTATATATATATTATAGAGCAAGTCTGTTTTCTTTTTAACAGTCTAGTGTAGACAGCCCTATCTTCCTAGCCGCATATTTATGTGCACGCCCACATATGCACATGCATAATTTTATGTCAATGGATCCACAAACTGTATTTTGTTCACACATTTTATTTGCTTGTCTCCCCTCTCCCCCTGCAACCCCGACATCCACTGGTGTTCAGCACGGCCCCCACCCGTCTATCTCCTCCAGCAAACTCAGGGAACAGCCTGGTATGTATTCATTCATAATTTCCTGCACGCTGCTCTAATTACGACCACTCACATTTCCACACCTACATGTTATACGGTTGTAGCACGTTGCCATCAAGTGTCTGGGGGCAATATTTTCTTTACAAAAATGGGATTATTCTGTCCATATTTATCTTCACCCTTTTTTTATTATTATGTTCAGTTAGCCAGCATGTGGTACATCATTAGTTTTTGATGTAGTGTTCAGTGATTCATTAGTCGCGTGTAACACCCAGTGCTCATCACATCATGTGCCTCTTACTACCCATCACCCGCTGACCCCATCCTCCCTCCCCCCTCCCTTCTGAAACCCTCAGTTTGTTTCCCAGAGTCCAGAGTCTCTCATGGTTCGTCTCCCTCTCTGATTTCCTCCCATTCAGATTTCCCTCCCTTCTCCTGTGGTCCTCCGTGCTATTCCTTATGTTCCACATATGAGGGAGACCATATGATGATTGTCTTTCTCTGCTTGACTTACTTCACTTACCATAATCCCCTCCGGTTCCATCCATGTCGATGCTAATGTTGGGTATTCATCCTTTCTGATGGCTGAGTAATATTCCATTGTATCTATGGACCACATCTTCTTTATCCATTCATCTGTTGAAGGGCGTCTCGGCTCTTTCCACAGTTTGGCTATTGTGGACATTGCTGCTATGAACATTGGGGTGCATGTGGCCCTTCTTTCACTACATCTGTGTCTTTGGGGTAAATACCCAGTAGTGCAATTGCTGAGTCATAGGGTAGCTCTATTTTTAACTTTTTGAGGAAGCTCCATACTGTTTCCCAGAGTGGCTGCACCAGCTTGCATTCCCACCAACAGTGTAAGTGGGTTCCCTTTTATCCTTGCCAATGTTTGTTGGTCCCTGTCTTGTTAATTTTTGCCATTCTAACTGGTGTACGGTGGTATATCATTGTGGTTTTGATTTTAATTTCCCTGATGGCTAATGATGATGAACATTTCTCCATGTGTTAGCCATTCATATGTCTTCACCCTTATTCACTCAACAGCAATCTGCAGATTAATTGGCATACCTCGAAAGCATGTTTAAAGTCTGTATGATAAAAAAAATAAAATAAAATAAAAAATAAATAAATAAATAAAGACTGTATGATAGGGGCGCCTGGGTGGCTCAGTAGGTTAAGCGTCTGCCTTCAGCTCAGGTCATGATCTCAGGGTCCTGGGATCGAGCCCCACATCGGGCTCCCTGCTCAGCGGGGAGTCTGCTTCTCCCTCTGCTGCCACTCCACCTGCTTATGTTCTCTCTCTGACAAATAAATAAATAAAAATCTTTTTACAAAATTAAAAAAAATGAAGGCTGTATGATATCACAAGATGTATTTATCCTTCTTAATGAGCAACCATGTCTCCAAGGGTGATTTTGTTCATCCCAACAATGCTGTTACGAACAGCCTTGCTCGTGTAGCCTTTCCTGCTACCCGTGTTTCTGTGGGCTCCAGTCTCAGGAGTGGGTTGCTAGGTAACGGGGCACAGGCAAATTTAATTGGGATAGAATTTGGTAACTTATTCTAAAACAACCGTTCTAACGATTTATATTTCTGACAACAATGTATATATGAGCCTTTTTCCCCATATTCCTGGCAGTAGTAAGTATTATTGCTGTTAACCATTTTTACTACTTTCATAGGTATTAAATGATATTGCTATTTTAATTAGAACTTTCCTGTCTACTTATGACTTTGAACATTAGTGCATATGTCTGATGGTCTTTTGCACTAGCTCTTCCATGACCTAATTCACACCCTTTGCTTGTGTTTCTATTTTGTGACTTGTCTTTTTCCTTGAATTTGTAAAAACTCTTTGTAGGTGACATATGTTAATCCTTTGCTTATCACCTGTGTTCCAAATACATCTTTCCACAGCTATAAGTTTTAATTGACTTGGTTTGTGAGTTTTTTGTCACACTTGAATGTTGCTTTTCACAGTTCTGAGGGTCTGCTGTTGGCTAAGACATTATCTCGAAACTCCATGTAGGAATGTACTTTGGGACATTTTTTTTTTCATCTTAGGAGCACAAAATTTGTTTGCTTATAATCCTTAATTCATGAAAGAGTCTGAGCTTTGTTTTATGAATGATCCTCCTACATTTATTTACTGAGGTATTTGGGTAATTGTTTGGACATACTCACCAATCTGATGTTCAATGAACAACTAGTCTTCCGACAGCAAGCTACTGTCCTTCCCTGTGCCCTGCTTCTCCTCACCTCAGTAGCTGCCATCCTGCATGTTCTGTTCAATCGCCTTGACTTTCCTTTTTATATGCTTAACTGCCTCTTTTCCTGAGGCTATGGACTGCACTGTGCCGTAAATCCATATGGTGCAGCCCTAACGCATTCTGCACTAGAGACAGAACCTTTAGGGAATGATAAGGGGAAATGAAGTTGTAAGCGTGGAGCCCTGGTCTAGTAGGAGGGGTGTTTTCACAAGAAGAGATGAGGACACAGACACACCCAGAGGGATGAGCACATGAGGACTCGGAGAGGCGGTGTCTACACGCCCAGGAGGGAGGAACCAGCCCTTCCCACACCTTCCTCCCTGACCTCCAGCCTCCAGGTCAAGGAGAAAGTGAAGGTCTGTTGTGTAAGCCGCCTGTCTGTGGAATCCTGTTATGGCAGCCGGCCGACTAACACACCAGAGAAGGGAAAATGTATTCTTATATGCAGAGAATACACATTACTATGTCATGTTTGTTATTACATTTATTTTTTAAAGTCCCATGTTAGAATGGGAGAAGATATTTGCAAATGACACTACAGATAAAGGGCTGGTATCCAAGATCTATAAAGAACTTCTCAAACTCAATACCCAAAAAACAAATAATCAAGTCAAAAAGTGGGCAGAAGATATGAAAAAACACTTCCCTGAAGAAGACATACAAATGGCTAACAGACACATGAAAAAATGTTCATCATCATTTGCCATCAGGGAAATCCAAATCAAAACCACACTGAGATACCACCTTACACCAGTTAGAATGGCAAAAATGGACAGGGAAAGAAACAACAAACGTTGGAGAGGTTGTGGAGAAAGGGGAACCCTCTTACACTGTTGGTGGGAATGCAAGTTGGTACAGCCACTTTGGAAAACAGTGTGGAGGTGCCTCAAAAATTTAAAAATAGAGCTACCCTGTGACCCAGCAATTGCACTCCTGGGTATTTACCCCAAAGACACAGATGTAGTGAAAAGAAGGGCCATACGCACCCCAATGTTCATAGCAGCAATGTCCACAATAGCCAAACTGTGGAAAGAGCCAAGATGCCCTTCAACAGACGAATGGATAAAGAAGATGTGGTCCATATATACAATGGAATATTACTCAGCCATCAGAAAGGATGAATACCCAACTTTTACATCAACATGGATGGGACTGGAGGAGATTATGCTAAGTGAAATAAGTCAATCAGAGAAAGTCAATTATCATATGGTTTCACTTATTTGTGGAACATAAGGAATAGCATGGAGGACATTAGGAGAAGGAAGGGAAAAATGGGGAGGGGGAATTGGAGGGAGAGATGAACCATGAGAGACTATGGACTCTGAGAAACAAACAAGGTTTTAGAGGGGAGGGGGTTGGGGGGATTGGTTAGCCTGGTGATGGGTATTAAGGAGGGCACGTACTGCATGGAGCACTGGGTGTTATATGAAAACAATGGATCATGGATCACTACATCAAAAACCAATGATGTATTGTATGGTGACTAACATAACATAATAAAATTTTTTTAAAAATAAATAAATAAATAAAATAAAGTCCCATGTTAAATCTTTGGGGACCTGGTGTTTTCACCAGTGCTATAGGGCAGAGTTTCCACAGGCTCTTCCCCGTTCACTCTGGCTGCCATATAATTTCCTTATGGGATGAGATCTATTTGTTGCCCACAATTTATACAGATGACCGGTTTGTTTATTCTCATGCCTTTAGCATGTTGATGGGATTACATGGGCTGTGGCATGTTCTGGTCAGGCAAGTTTCCTTTCTAACCTCTACTGCACATTTTAATTCTTTCTTGGCAATTATGGAGTATTTAATTTTCCTAATCATTTCTCCAAAAATCCTGACAGAGTTTTATTTTGGAATTGACTTAAACATATAGGAATTTTGGAAGAATTGATCTTTTTTCTTTTTTCTTTTTCCCGGTTTAATTCATCTCCGCATTTCCCTCAATCCCAGCCCCTGGCAACCACTTCTCTATTCTATGAGGTTTTTGTTTGGTTTTGTTTTTTAGATTCCACATATAATTGATACCATGAATTATTTTTGTCTTTCTCTGACTTATTTCACACAGCATAATGCCCTCAAGATCCATCCAAGTTGTTGCAAATGGCAAGATTTCCTCCTTTTTTATGACTGAATAATATTCCATTGTGTATATGTACCACATCTTCTTTTTTTTAAGATTTTATTTATTTATTTGACACAGAGAGAGAGATCACAAGTAGGCAGACAGGCAGGCAGAGGGAGAGGGAGAAGCAGGCTCCCTGCTTCATATGGGGCTCAATCCCAGGACCCTGGGATCATGACCTGAGACAAAGGCAGATGCTTAACCACCTGAGCCAGCCAGGCGGCCCTATACCACCACTTCTTTATCCACTCATCTGTGGATGGACACTTGGGCTGCTTCCATACCTTGGCTATTGTAAATAATGCAGCAGTGAATATGAAATTTTTTCAATTTGGTGTTTTCATTTTCTTTGGATATACACCCAGAAGTGGGTTTCCTGGATCATATGGTAGTTGTATTTTTTAATTTTTCAAGAAACTTCCATAACTGTTTTCCAGAGTAGCTGCACCAGTTTACATTCCCACCAACATTGTAAGAGGGCTCCCCTTTCTCCACATCCTCACCAACACCTGTTGTTTCTTGTGTTCCTGACTCTAGCCATTCTGACAGGTAGTTCTGATTTGCATTTCCCTGATGGTCAGTGATGTTGAGCATTTTTATTTGCAAATCATATATCCGATGAGGAGTTAATATCTAAAATGTAAAAGGAGCTCCTGCAACTTAATGGCTAAAGAAACCAAATAGCTCAATTAAAAAAAAAAAATGGGCAAAAGACTTGAAGAGACATTTTTCCATTGAAGACCTATTGGTATATGAAAATAATTGGTGTTTTTATTATAGTAAATCTTTCCTTCTTCCCTTCTAAGAATTGAAGAAATGCATCTTTAAATTTTGTCAGACCTGTTTTTTAAAGTTTTCTTTTGATGTTTAAAATTTTCTGTGTCAAGGCCATCTGGTTTATATAGATTTATTACTAAATATGGTTGTTGCTTCTATTGTAAGTTGAATGATTTTTTCCTCATTTCTGTCTCTAGATGCTTAGTTTAAAGAAATGCTATTGATGTGTGCATATTTATTTTGAATGCAAGCAGCCTGACATATTTTTAATTCTAGTTTATTTTTAACAAGACCCTCTTGAGTATGTTATGCATAAAATTATAAAATCAGCACAAGTAGATGGTGTAGCGTCTTTTGTCTTATTTTAATTTGAATGGTCTCACTTTCTTGCTGCTGTTATTAGAAAATTTCCTTAAATAATAATGGCAGTGATGATATGACCTATATAATTTCCTGTTTTAATTGAAATTTTTTTAGTGTTTTTCTTGCTTAGATAATATTTGTTATTTATTTTGGGCTTTTTTTTTGTTTATTTTTTTATTATGTTCAGTTAGCCACTGTATAGACATCATTAGTTTTTGATGTGGTGTCAGTGATTCAGTAGTTACGTATAACACCCAGTGCTCATCACCACACGTGCCCTCCTTAATACCCATAACCCGGTGACCCCATCCCCCCACCCTCCTCCCTTCTGAGACCCTCAGCTTGTTTCCCAGGTTCCATAGTCTCTCATGATTTGTCTCCTTCTCTGATTCCCCCCCCTTCAGTTTTCCTTCCCTTCCCCTGTGGTCCTCCATGCTATTCCTTATGTTCCACATATGAGTGAAACCATATGATAACTGTCTTTCTCTGCTTGACTTATTTCACTTAGCATAATCCCCTCCAGTCCCATCCATGTTGTCAAAGTTGGGTATTCATCCTTTCTGATGGCTGAGTGATATTCCATTGTATATATGGACCACATCTTTATCCATTCATCTGTTGAAGGGCATCTCAGCTCTTTCCACAATTTGGCTGTTGTGGACATTGCTGCTGTGAACATTGGGGTGCATATGGCCCTTCTTTTCACTACATCTGTGTCTTTGGGTTAAATACCCAGGAGTGCAATTGCTGGGTCATAGGGTAGCTCTATTTTTAACATCTTGATGAACCTCCATACTGTTTTCCAGAGTGGCTGTACCAGCTTGCATTCCCACCAGCAGTGTAAGAGGGCTCCCCTTTCTCCACATCCTTGCCAACATCTTCAGTATCCTTCCTTGATAAAAACTCTCCACCATGTAGGGATAGAGGGTACATACCTCAATATCATAAAAGCCATCTATGAAAAGCCCACAGCAAGTATCATTGTCAATGGGGAAAAACTGAAAGCTTTTCCGCTAAGGTCAGGAACGCGGCAGGGATGTCCATTATCACCACTGCTATTCAACATAGTATTGGAAGTCCTAGCCACAGCAATCAGACAACAAAAAGAAATCAAAGGCATCCAAATTGGCAAAGTAGAAGTCAAACTCTCACTCTTTGCAGACAACATGATACTCTATGTAGAAAAACCTGAAATACTCCAGCAAATTTATTTCAACAAATCTACATATAATATTCAATTAAGTTTTCCATTTCAGACTTGACCTAATACTATGATTTCTTATTATTAATCTTAAACATTTTTGCTCATTTTCTTTCCTTAATCAGCCTTTGAAAAGTTTATCGAATTCCATAAGTTTAAAGGACAGGAAATTCTTCTTTCCATAATTCATTTCATTAATTTGAGCTTTTTAATTAGTTATTCCTCCTTCCTAATTTTTTAGTTATTTTGCTATTCTTTGTTAAATTTATCAAGATTGATATTAAGTTCTTCTACAAGGGGTTTTTTCTTTACCAGTGATATGAGTTTAGGGATATACTTTCCCCTGAGTATAGTTTTTGCTGGTTTCCATCAGATTTGATATCAAGTGTGCTTTATAAATGGCAGGAAATCTCAGTTTTGATTTTTCTTCGACTAGGGTCTACCTGGCATCACATGGCTTAATGCACCAGTCATTAAGGAGTGTTTTGTAAATTGTTATCTTTTTTTTTTTGGCTTCCTCACATCTCCTTGATTTGTGAGAAAAGTAAAACTCTATATTTTAAACAAAGGTAAGTTTTGCCATGTTACTTGTTGGTACGTGTATTCCTGACTGATACAGAATCTGCTAACAAGAAAAGTGTCCTACAAGAAGCAGATGCTCAGATGTGGACTTGGCTACGTGAAGGGTCAGGGAGGCCAGGAGGGAACACACGCACAGTAGCACCCTGACTTTCTAGGAGGAGAGCAGGGGTCTTCGATTCCAGCTTTTTATCACCCCACGTCTGCGAGGTCGGGAGGGAATCATGGCATGAACCTACTGTATGAGCCTTTCAGCTACTATTTTTAACTTAAAAAACATTATTACATTCTACACATCCTTAAGTCAAGAGCAGACCTTTGTTAGAGTTTCCCATCATGTTTGCTCCTAGAACTCCATGATCTGCGCGGCATCTTCACACCCACAGTTGAGTACACGCCCCATGGCGGCTCTGAGAGCCACTCTCCATCCTTCACAGCTTCTGGTGTAAAGATGGAGAGAATAAATGAGTCTCTGAGGTGGTGATCTTGGGAAGCAGTAGCCGAGCCCACTCAGACCCCTCGACAGAGGCAAGTCAATACCCTCCCCACTGACCACAGCACCCGTGGGTGTAGGTGAACCCCGGGTATTTTTATAACATGGAAACAAAGGTGCTCGTGAGGATGGCCACCATCAAAAGAGCAGAGGAGAACAAGAGTCGGCGGGGATGCGGAGAAAGGGGCGTCCTCGTGCGCGGTCGGTGGGAATGCAGGCTGGTGCGGCCCCTCTGGAAAACAGTATGGAGGTTCCTCAAGAAGAAAAAGTAGAACTACCTTACGATCTAGCAATTCCACTTCGGGTATTTATTCAAAAGAATTGAAATTAGGATTTCAAAGAGATATCTGTACAGCTACATTCGTCACGCCATCACGCCATCACGCCATCACGCCGTCACGCCATCACGCCACCACGCCGTCACGCCATCACGCCGTCACGCCGTCACGCCACCACGCCGTCACGCCGTCACGCCGTCACGCCGTCACGCCGTCACGCCACCACGCCGTCACGCCACCACGCCGTCACGCCGTCACGCCGTCACGCCGTCACGCCGTCACGCCGTCACGCCTTCACGCCTTCACGCCGTCACGCCGTCACGCCATCACGCCTTCACGCCTTCACGCCTTCACGCCTTCACGCCTTCACGCCATCACGCCATCACGCCTTCACGCCACCACGCCACCACGCCTTCACGCCTTCACGCCTTCACGCCATCACGCCATCACGCCTTCACGCCATCACGCCATCACGCCACCACGCCACCACGCCACCACGCCACCACGCCACCACGCCACCACGCCACCACGCCATCACGCCACCACGCCTTCACGCCACCACGCCACCACGCCACCACGCCACCACGCCACCACGCCATCACGCACAAGAGCCGAGATACGGAAACAAACCAAATGTCCATCGAAGGATGGATGCATAAAGAAAATGTGCACGTACATGTGACGGAATATTATTCCGCCTTAAAAAAGGAGGAAATCCTGCCATTTGTGACCCCACAGCGGGACCCAGAGGACATTATGCTAACTGAAATAAGCCAGACACAAAGAGACAAGCACTGCATGATTCCACTCATAGGTAGTATCTGAAGGAATCAAAATTGTAGCAAGTCCGCTGCGAAAGGTGAGGGAGAGGAGGATGGGAGAATCAGTGTTTAGCGGGGACAGAGGTTCAGTTGTGCAGGGTGAGTAAGTTCTGCAGGCCTGTTGCACAACCACCTGAATGTACTTAACAGGAGGGAATTGTACAGGTAAACACGGTTAACACGGTAAATACCTGTTACGTGTTCCTTCCCACCTAAAAAATAAAACGTAGCACTGAGATCAAAACAAAGCCCCAATTATAAAGTATATGAATTTTCAATTTGGAGGCGTTTCATCAACACAAGCAAATGCGAGGACAAAGCTAAGACAAGTATGTGGATCAAATGAAGAGATGTAGTGGATCAGCAAATGTGACCGTGGTCACGTGTGCCCTGAGGTTCTCTGTTCCAGTCCAAGAGCCGTCACATTTACGAAACCCAACCACAAAGAACTTCAGTAATTTCTCAACAAACGTGAGCATCACCCGTCATCACGACGTGTCAGACCTTGTACCAAGCCCTCTCGGTGCTATTTTAATTTGGTACTAATTAAATTAAATGGCCTTCTATGTATCTTCCTGTTGTTTTTATTTTTAAATTCTCCTTCACTGAGTACTTTAAGCTGACAAAATCATGAAAAAATACATATTATTAAAAATATATATATGAGGTCTTTATTTAAGTTGAGCCCACAGGGACAGGGCAGCTGGATATGGCCCCAGGGAGACAGAGTCTGTTTCTACGGAGAGCAAACCCGCCCGCAGAGTCAACTGCTTACCTTTTACAAGTTACTGCTCGTAGATCAGCCCGGGCACCACAGTGACATTCAGGAAGTAACCTTGTGCCGAGTGACGAATGACACCTGCCAACACGGAGTTGGTGACCGCAGCTGAAGTGAGAGGGGCAGACAGGCAGTGCTGGGCCAGCCACAAAGCCTGTGGCCGTCGGGGGGCGTCTGCAGGCTCCCACGGTGGGGCCTCTCCCAGATGCAGCCGCCGTGGACAAAAGTATGAAGCCTCCCCAAAACTGAAAATAAACTACCCTACGATCCAGCAATTCCACTTCTGGGAATTTATTCAAAATAATTGAAATCATGATCTGCACAACTGTGTTTGTCACGCCTTTAATCACAATAGTCACGATGTGGAAACAGGGGTGTCCTGTGGGGGTCACGCACCTGCACGGTCCCCGGGGCCACAGTGCACACCCAGCCCGCCCTCTTCACGCTCCTCTTCAGCCTCCATGGCCCTTTGTTTGCTTGCTGGTCACCCCGTCCTCGGAGCCCTCTGGCTCTGCAGGGCAGAAACCTGCGTGATGGGCGCGCCCAGGGACTAGCTCGCTGTGCTCCACAAAGAGGACAGCGCCTAGACCAGGTGTGTCTACCTGACAGGTGCGGGTTGGGGGACAGACTCGGGAGTGTTCCCAGGGGCTAGCAGGGGCCCTCCCCAGGGATTAGAGCACTCTAGGCATCCTCCTGTGAGCCCAGGGTAGCACCCTTCCCTGAGAGCAAACCAGCGTGAAGAAAAAGAACTCCCATTTGTTGAGAAACAAGGGTTCAGGGAAGTGAAGGGTCCACAGGTGGTGACGACCTTGTGGATTCCAGCCCCTTTGGTCCCCAGGGCCCCCTGGCTCCCCCCTGCCATCCAGCTCGCCCACCTTACTCAGAACACCTGCTTTCTAGCACCAGTACCATCTCCACGGGACACCTGGGGAAACAAGGGGGTGCCTTAGGTGATCTCTGGTTCTTCATGAGTCTGGGATATCCTAAGACCCGCAGAGACTCTGCTCAAAGGTCACTCCTCCTCACAAGAACAGCGTGGGGAAAACCATGGACAACCGGCGAAACTCCCTTTAACTCCAGAGAATTCAGGCATAGTCCTATTTGTGGCGAATCTTCGGCTGCAGTGAATGGCCACGCTACGAGCCAGAAGTCGGGATCAAAAGCTGCCATGTTTGGCTACTGTCTGTGATGGAGCGGCCTTTCGGGAACTCACCAGCGGGTGTTCCATCTTTCTGATTCTAATGACCTCTAAATAGAGTCATGTTCTGCGGCGAAGCTCCTATTCTGTGACTCTTCTAGCCTTTAATGGTCTTTTAAAAAATACTGAGATATTAGACTGCATCTACCTACATACACATAACTCAAGGTTTAATTGGAGTGAGACTAATTATTCCCACTTAGATTGTGAGGATAATGTAGTATTCTTCCTTAGAATGAAAGATTTATAGATCATTTTAATGGCATTTTAATCATTCCATTCTGTTTTCTAATTCAGCATATTAATTTGCAGAGACATACTGGCAGCCTTTAAAACCTCCACAAACTTAGAGTGAAACATAAAAAAGGCACTTCCGTTACTCATCAGTCTGTGCGGGAGAGAGGGACTGCCGGAGCAGGTGCTACATGCAGCTAATAGGGAAATGCCCGTAATCCGTCTTAGGGGTCGCCAAACCAGCAGCTTGAGGCAGGGCTGATTTTTATAGATTACTATTATTTGTCTGCAGAAGGAAGGAGGAGGTCGGTTAAGCATTTCATCTCATTTGTTTGACGGCCCACTCTCTGGCGCTCCTCGAGGGAGCTCTGTGTGTGTTGGCTGTTGGTTTGGATTTTGCAGAAATGGAGAGTTGAGTGCTGAGAAATGTACAAGAAACACACACAAAAAAGAAAAAGAAAAGAAAAGAAAAAGAAAGAAAGAAAAGGCCTGGGCGCCTGGGTGGCTCAGTTGGTTAGGCGACTGCCTTCGGCTCAGGTCATGATCCTGGAGTCCCTGGATCGAGTCCCGCATCGGGCTCCCTGCTCGGCAGGGAGTCTGCTTCTCCCTCTGACCCTCCCCCTCTCATGTGCTTGCTCTCTCTCATTCTCTCTCTCAAATAAATAAATAAAAAATCTTTAAAAAAAAAAAAAAAGAAAGAAAAGGCCTACGAGGGACCAGATGAAATCAACAGTGCGTCCTGTGGATTCTGCTGTCCTACCAGCAGGTAGATGCTGGGCCCAGGGGGCCATCCTGGGGGCTGCCCGGGAGGGAAGGAAAGGAAGGAAGGGCGCCAAACGGGAGGAGCTGAAACGTCCCGCCGGCCATATCCGCCTTTACAAAGTGTGTTTCTTTATCTGTGAAATGATGGTTCTACCTCGCTGAGTTGTGTGGGTACAAAGAAGTGAATATTTGGGAAGTCGCAAAGGCAGTTCCCACTATAACAAAGAAGAGATGTGGGAAGGAGGGGAGGCAGGGAGGGAAGAATCCACCCCCACCCTCCCCCCTGCTTCCTGCTGCAGAATAGGCATCTGGGCAGGGGGCTGTGAGCAGGGCCCCGGGGGACGGAGCAAGTTCCCCCAGTGCAGGGGGGTGTGGTCAATGCCTCTCTAAGAGCCCAGGAGCAGAGAGATGGCAGCTCCTCAGAGTTCCGCCGAGATCACGGCGGGGGGGGGGGGGGGACGGGCAGTTGCTTATCAGTCCCCAACTACATCTTAGAAAACATCCTTAATCCACACGGAGCCAAAAACTAATCTGCTGTTTCCTCGTGTCTTGAATTTGATGAACAACCCTTAGTAGTCATACTTCTGACAGGATCCGCACAGCCACGTGTGAAAAGTATAAAACTTTTTTTTATGGAAATGCCCCTTTGGCGGAGGGAAGCAATTTAAATTCAAGATGAAAGTGAGTAAATAAACACTATTGGGGGAAAAAAACCCTTATCAGCAAAATAAATATACAAAAATTCTCCTTGAGACTCTAAGACGGAGCAAGGTTAAACCCAGGCAAGCCCATCTGTTTGACAGGTTGGCTTGATAAATGAAATAAGAAAAGGTTAACCATAATGTGATCAAATGTGCCTCGTCTCTCATGAGAAAGTGCTAATTGCACAGAGCACATGCACTAAGCTAATTACTTACAGCCCTGGTGATTTCTGGTATCTGTTGATGTGTCAAAATGTGTAGACATTGCCAGTTTTGTTTTTTTTGGGTTTTTGTTTGTTTGTTTTTTAATGAAATACTGATGGTTGGACACTAAAAGTAATAGGAAATCAGTTGCTGGATAGGGTCCTAAGTGGGCAGCTTTACCCAAATACTGCCCAGATCCCGCCTCGTGTCCAAGGGCAGCTTCACGCAGCCCCGGCTGCTACAGGGAAGGAGCATTCCCCAAATCGGGCTGTCCTTCTTGCCCGTGCTGAATGGAAGCAGCCACCTTGCTTCTTCACTTCTAGGGCACATGTCTCTTCTGTTCATCATCCCCAGGTGGGGAGAGGACCACAGGCCCAACCCCAGGAGGTGACATCCTTGTTGTCATCATCCCAGGAGATACATTGTCGTTGCCCATCCCCCTCCTCTCCCTCCTTCACCTCTTCCTCCTCCACATCATCATCATCCTCAGCATCCCCATCCTCCTCCTCCTCATTATCATCATCATCCTCATCATCTCCATCATTTTCCTCATCATCTCCATCATCTTCCTCATCATCCTCTTGTTGCCATTCCTATAAAAACCCCATGACTGTAAATTAAGGATTCAACAAGAAAGTAAGATTCCTCTCCCTGGTTTCTATTCAATAGGAGTCCCTCAATGAAGGATTGTTAGTAAATTATGCTTTTTTTGTTCTTCACAAAACTATCTGTTGCTTAAAAAGTTACGAGTTAATTGAGGATGTAGATTAACTTTGATTCTATTCTAGTCATCTCCTTCTGACATATCACCCTGGTCTCTTAGTCTCTTGATGTAGACCTGGACAACAGTGTGCAATCCCATCAACGGCACGCTTATAAGTTATTTCTTAGGTTACCACATCTTGCTCTTCCTTAATCTCACTCATAATGCTGAATTTTCATTACCTTCATTTCAGAGGGTAAACTAGTCCCGACATTAGTGTAGTTGCCTTGTTAGAAATCATTCATTCACGTGTTCACCTGATCAAACAGTGCTCCTCTCTGCATAGTAAGACCAATTCACATCCAGGTATATGCTCAGGGTCTGGGGCCATTCCAATCCGGGTGGGATGGGAAAGCCAGGACCCATACTCAGGGAATCTTCTTGCTTGGTCATCTCTTGTGCCTTGTGGCCCCAGGCATCTTAAGTGAGTCATAACTTTGTTCTCAGATTCCTCACAGACCACCACGACCACCAGGTTCTGCAGGTGAGTCCCACCATTAATTACCTACACTTGGACTCCTTCCAAAAACACCTTCAGGATCCCCCAAAGCTCTTGTGACTTCTCTCTCATCATCTACCTGGGAAATCTGGGACTGGGGTCCTGATATCTCCTGGCCAGTCTGTCTGTTATGATCCCCCTAGATTGCCCATGTCCCAAACCCCAGATTGCCCATCAAGAAACCCTGTTAAACATTCCTGATGCTAAATGCTTCCTGGAATCCCACCTATCATGTGGCCATCCTTTCTGGGTTACTAAATCTTACCTGCCTGATTTGACATTATTCCATTACCAGCAGCTGGGTCTGTTCCCTGCAATAGGTGGATGAACACTAAATCCTAGCTCTTCTCACTTGGCTCAAAGCTTAGAGGCCATTAATTCCTTTGTGCCTGGCAAGAGCTCAGAATACACTACAGATCTGTTTCAGGAAATCAATTTTTTGCACGTTTCGGCATGTCCTCTCATAAAACTTGCAAAGTCGGAGCAAGAGTAGAAGTGGACATCCACAGATCATATCACTAAATATTTTAAAGTTAAAATCAAGCTAACTAGCAGTGAAGCGGAATGTTTTTGAAGCCCCACCCTTTGCAAATATACTTTCATAACATCCAGGGAGGTCTGGTTCTTCCTGAGACCCATCCTTCTTCCCAGAGTTCTGCCTCGAATGTGAGGGTGGGTTACGAGGAGATCAGGGTCCTGGCCTCATCTAACACCCTGGCCTTCTCATCCTGGGGTCCTCCTACCCTGCGAGTGGCATCATACACCCATGTTGATACCCACCCGTGATCACCCAAATTCTATGCACCTGTTCATCCCTATAAACAGGTACCTTTTGGGTACAGACTGGTGAAGAGACAAGGACCTGGGGAAGAAGCCCAAGAATCTCTAGACCAAAGACCAATCATCAGAGAATGTGAGGTCCCTGATGGGCATGTCCCTTTAACTCTGTGGGTCAGGAAGCAGCCTGAGAGGGTCAGGGAAGAGGTCCAGGTAGCTCCTATCTGGATCCAAGGGCAGCACAGCTCCCAAAGACCCACAGTATGCTAGCAAGGGAGATGCCATGGCCACTGTGGTATCTCCATGCTCCGTCCTCCTGAAAAGAAGAGTGGCAGGCACCCTGGACCACCTCTCAAGTCTCTCTGAGGGGTAAATCACCCCTGAGTCACCAAACAGGAAGTTCCATTTGAAGGCTGGTCAAACTAGCTAACAGACCAGAGAAAGAAAGCCACACAACCAGACCCTCAGGGTTTGGAGGACAAAAGGAAAGCAGCAAACATGTGGACTGTGGGCGAGGAGGGGACAATGGAGTTTGGGGGTCAGTCCTCCTTCAGCCCCCGTCCAGCAGGCTGGGAGGTATCTGCGCATGACTGGAGGGAGCCACCCAAACAAGGCAACCACTGGAGCCCAGGCGGAAGGGTCTCCGCAGCTGGGTCTCCTCCCTGTCTGCATAGTCTGGTCGCCCAGAACTGGTTCTCGCATTGGAAACCTCACTGCGTGCACTGAGGGAAACAAGATTTGTGAATTGACAGAATCCTGCGGCTCTCCCACCCGGTGCTGGAGTCAGAATGGCTTCCTTGCAGGGCACGAGCTTGCAGGAATGTTGAACCGCTCAGGGGTGCGCGAAGCTGAAGGAGGGTGCGCTGGGACCCACACCTATTACACGTGCAGAGTTCAACCAGCTCCCAGTTGTAAGCTACGTAGGAAAGTGGCCAGTGGTGCAAGCAGAAGCACATTTTTTGTTCTTTGGATATATATTTATTCAAAGGCCTCAAATTATTCTTAAAGTCAGATAAACTGTAACTTGAGAATGCATGTGCTGTGTGTAGATTTTGCTGAGCTGCACACTTTGAGCACTTTGGGGTTTTTCCTTTCCTTTTCTTTTTTCTCTTAATACTTCACCATTCACATCTCCGATGGGAAGTCCTCTGCACTCAGCCCTTTGGGAGCATCATGAACTGCGTGGCGGTGGGCTAGGCAGCCTCTCCGAACCTCTGCAGGTACTGGGTCGACTGGCTCTGTAACAGGCCTTTTTGCCCAGAAGTCCTGAGAGCTGCTGTGGACGATTTACTCAGACTGGGTATCAGACTTCCTGACGCCACCTGTAAAAATGGCACACAAGGACCAAGAGAAAATGAACGTGTATTTATAAAGAGATAAAAAGACCCACAAGCACCAACAGCACTTCAAGTGAGCTGAGAAAATGATCCCTTTGCTCCTTATCTCATGTTTCTGTATCTTTCGGCACTTAGACTACGGTTCGAGGGAATCACCGCCCAGTGGTTTTATTTAATTAAACATACACCAAACCTGCTGAGACCAAAGTTACTTTCCCTTTTGTTACCTTTCCCAATACATCAAAAACAGCATCCACAGAATCCTTCGGTATTTCCTTAAGACTTGCTCCAATTTCCTTGTTGTCTCTGGGTGCTCCTGAGCTCAGAGATAAACTCACTTCCATATTTCACCGCTGCGCCAACACCATGGCATTCACTTCTGTGCACTAATTTTCAAAATCTTAATATCCCCTCTTTATTTTCTCTGTGACCCAATTTCCTTTTATTTTATGTCATTGTGTTATACAAGTTCTTGTAAATTATCTCTAAACAATTTTGAAATGAGGGTCAGGAGAGATTGACTGGCTGGCTGGTTATCTGGTAGGTGACAGATTAGATGGATAGATAGATGGATGGACAGAAGAATGGATGGATGGATGGATAGATAGATTAGAGGATGAGCAGATGGATGGATAGAGAAGGAAGGACAGACACGGATGGATGAATGGATGGATGGATGGATGGATTAGATAGATAGGATAAGTTATTATTAATCTTCCATGTGGAAGAATAAAAACAAAATTCTTAACACTGGTTGCCTGGTTTGAGAGTGGAGGAAGAGAGCACAAGGGAGGAAACTGGAATAAAAGTGAGCAGATTGGTTCTTTTTTTCCACTTTCTATTATTTGAATTTTGCAATGAGCACTTATTATTTTCAATATCTACATAAATGAAATATTAGATATATAAATAAATACAAAGTAAATATGGTGTTGATATGTAACATGCCCCTAAATTTTGCATGTGAAGTGCCAGGAAGACATCACCAACGTGCGTTCCCACCAACAGTGGAAACAGATTCCCTTTTATGGACATCCTCACCAGCACCGGTTGGTAGCCTAATTTCTGACCTAGTGCGGCATACCTCAGAAGACGTCTTCATTATATGCCCACTTTATATTTGGAAGATAGAAACATAAATGGATTATCTAAGATTGGAGGTGGAGCAGAAAGAGAACTACAATGACTTTTAGCCTACTCTCCACAAAAGAATTTAGAGATTTGTAGTGTCCTGTAAATTTATGGTAGAATATTAATAGCATAATTGTTAACTATTTTTGTTAAAATATTTGACTTTTGTTTGCTTAGTGTATATGATTTATGATAAATTTAGAGTCCGTGAGATTTTTAAAATACAATATATTAATAATTTAGGAATAGATATGTTCACATATTTGGTGGGTAGTTTGATTTATTTTTAAATAATGAAAAATAATGATATCTATAGGAACAATGTGATTCTTAGAATAAATAAATAGAACAAATAAGCATATAAACAAAACATAGAATCTAAAAATGGTGCGCACACACTTCTCACGTCTGTATTTTCTCCCAATGTCTCCACTTTCTTGTACTTTGACACAAACTTCATGTGTAAAATTTGACATAAAAAATTATCTTAAAGAAATGATTTTTTACAGCAGTTATACAATCTGTCAAAATACCACTTTATTTAAGGAACAGGGATTATACTGGATTGCATAGAATAACACAGGAGACAGGCATTTGCTTTTTAAAAGCTTATCCCAAAGTTCTGCGGCCAAATGCAGAGTCCTAACACTCTGGAGGCTTAGGGAGCTCTGGCCTCACAAATCACCCCCGGACTTAGGGGTATTTATAGAATACTGAGTTACATAAGACATGCAGATATCAATTTCATTAGAAAAGAACGCTGACAGGGCCTTCTGTCCGTCGGAACGGGCCGGACACCTGGCATGTGCTGGGTCGCTTGCGCCGTGTTGCATAAGCTCCTTCTGGACGCACCAACCACGCCCCGCCCGCCCTCCCAGCCGGCAGAAAGTCGGCACAAACTGTCTGATCTACAGCTTCTCTTCCTTAGCCTTCACAGCCCAGGACGGCCGGTGCTCTAAAAATAAAGGTATGCCACCTGCGCGTTCTCCAATGTGCACGTCAACACCAGATAGCAAGCACAATCTCTCACAATGGCTCACGCTTCAAAAAAGACAGAAATCCTATTCCTTTTAAGAAGGATCAATGTCTGCTCTTGGCGCACCCGGTTCTACCTAAGGAAAATTGAATGAAGAAGATGTCAGTTCACGGGAACTCTCAATTTCTTAGAAATGGGTGAAATACAGCTCGGTGGAAAGCAGTGAAACAAAATGCTTGTTACATCTGAAGTTGGCAGAGTTGGAAAATTCCGTGCTGGCGAGGTCCGTGGGAATCAGGGACTGGGGCGAAGAGCCACTGATTTCGAGACCACGTTGGCCACATCTCTGCTCTGTGAACTGGGGCAAGTATCACCCGACTGCATAGTAACCATGGAAAGAGTTACCATCTTGATTTTACAAATGGGGGACGAAGCCAGAGAGAACAGAGATGGTTTACTTCAAGAGCACCTTGACGGGTACGTAACTGGTTCCAGCTTAGAGCATTTTGTTATCAGCATACACTGTGATGACCACAAACAAGGGTTTACTATTTCCTGCTCTCGGCATTTGGAACCTGAAACAGAAAACAGCAGATTGGAGCCACGGCCTATAAACTCAAGATTATTCTCTACCAGCCAACAAGATGGTGACGATGTGAAGTTAGACCAGGTTCTACAAGGTTCCAGAAACCATCCACTCTAACTCTACACAAATACCTCCTGCCCACCAAGTAGAACAATTGAGGACAGGTGCTTCTTTCCCACGTCACTGTATAACCACTTTCCTATCATCCCACCAAAAACCACACGCTCGAGATGCTCCAGTAACCTTCAGACACCGTCAGGAAGCCGTTCGCCCTCCAGTTTGGGAAAGACCAGGAGAATTATGTGCTCAGCGAGACTTGGCAAAGGGCATCAGCATGATTGCTGAACAGAGTGGTGTCAACTTCAACGACAAATAAACCAAGTTCATTTGCATTATGCCCGGAAAATGCCAAACTTTTAAATAAAATCTTTAAAAAAAAAATGCCAAACTTTGATGATGTGGAACAACTTTATCCCTTTTATAAGTTTAAGAGTACTTTCTAAACATTTGGGATGCAGCCGACGTAACGTCTACCATCCCTCTTCTGCTCATGCTGTTATAGGTAGAGCTGCGTAATTTGGTTCAATCAATTTACAATGTATTTTTCATTGTGAAGTTAATGTTTTGTTTTTCTGTTTCCAGTTTTCTTCTTTCTGAGGATCACTTCCTTTGCCTCTCAACCTTATATTTTATTTTCTGTATGGAATCTGCAAGGGTCAGAAAATGATATAAATTCCATTTCTCTAAAAGTCCCTGAACTTAAAAATGACATGAAATAACTATCCCAAAAAAAGTAAATAAATAAAATAAAAGCATCTTCTCAGTATTCAGCCTGTGCCAAAATTTCTCTTTTCCCACCTATCCTTTCCGGCTCTGCTGCATTCCTTACCCGCGCCTGTGGTTCATGGACCACGTCCAATGGCAATGCCTTGTCGAGCTCCCCGGCCAACTGTCCTGGAGGTCACTGCCCTCCTGCTCTGTGCCCCCAGGGCACTGATGCCCAGCCTCCACTTAGCAAGCCTCCTGTCTCACTGCTTCCTCGGGTTCTAGAACTGGCACTGTCCCCAAGGCTTGCCGAGCCTGGGGTGCAGTGCCTTGGAGGGGAGGCCAGCTTTGGCACATGCATGCACGAGACCTCAAAGCTGCTGTCCCGGTGGGTATAACAAACTCCACCTTCCTCTGCTTACACCCGATACCTTAAATGCTCGTGCATGAACATTCTAGTGTTTGTGCTCAGCTCCTGTTGTAGGGTTCAAGACTTTACTTTTCTCCTCTTTGTACCTACTTGCCCAAATCAGCCTTTGCCAATTGGGTCGCAACAGGTTTAAGGTTAAAGAAATAGGATAAATCAGTTTCTTAGCATATTATAAACATGAAAGAGAGAATTATAAGGTATCCATTGTTGACTGATTAGGTTAATTGCTCCTAATGGTGTTGCAGGGTGTTGTAATGAGACTCACAACCCGAAGGTGTTCTGCCAGGTGGGGTGTGAAGTAACCAGAGGGAAAGATTCTACAAGCCCCTCAAAATCAGGAACAAAAGTTTGAAGACGTTTCTATTCCCGGAGGGTCTCTGATGAACAGTGGTGTTTTCAGGTATATAACGGTTACCAATTTCATATGGTGGTGCCTGTGGTAGATGCTGAAAGGACAGGTGAGGGTCGGTGAAGAGAGCACGTACCCTGGGCCAGGTGGGGGCGGATGGCTTCCTGACAGTGCTGGACCCTGACATGGCGGCTTCATAAACCCTGCAGAATGCCCAGGAATGCTGTCCTGAATCTTCCCAGGTTGAAGGCACGTTCCCAGGGGCCAGGGTGCAACATAACCTCAGTTTCTCAGTGAGCCTGGGCACCCAGCAAATGACACCTTTTTGCAATCTACCAACTATTCTCAAATAATGGGCAAATGTCTATGAGATCGCATCTCACAAACTCGGCAACATCAGGTAGTACTTCACCCAACGGGATAGGAAATCCACCACTGACGGTTGGTCACACTGTACCATTGAGAACACTCTCCAGGAAGCTGTTTCCTATTTGATGGACCCAGAGCATTGAAGGGAGATCAGTGACTCTGTGGGGCTTGCAGGGCATGCTTGGATGAGCTGAGCTGAGCTGAGCTGAGCTGAGTCGCGGTGAGCTGAGCTGCGCTTCCTCCTGGATCCCCTTCCTTGGGCAGCTTCATTTCACTTGGGTCATTCCGTGCCATCAGACTGGGGGGGGGCAGACACAGCATATACCAGGACCACCCACAGGAGAGCGGCTCATTCACGGCCCTGTGGGCGGAAGCCGAGGTCCTCCAGCGACCCAGTGAGTGACCTCACCTATGGAGCTGCACACGTCCCTCTGGGTGTTGCCCTGACTCCACCTCCACCAGAACAGCAAAAATAGAAACTGCAAGATGGGAATGCCTGCCACTCACAGAGAAATAGCTTGGGGCATTTTCTTTTTTGATGTGAAAAAACTCCATGTTTTGAAATAGTTTCCTTATTCAGTCCTTTGTTTCCCAGTGACTAACTCCTCCACTGAGGATAATAATAAAATCATTAGGTTTTCAAGTTTCCTCCTTTAGTAAAAAACAGGGTCTAAATCAATGGGAAATAAATGGGTTCTGGTGTTTGGTTGCCGTAATTAGATGAAAACAGCTGAATTTTCCAATCCGTACAACTGGATGATTCTAAGCAGCTACTTTGTTGACTGTATATGTGGGTTTTGGGGGCTTTGTTTGGATCTTGCTTTCTTTCTGTTAAGACAGGGGACTCAGGCTTATGCCCAGGCTGAGGCACCTGGACTCGCCTAGCGCCTCACGCACTTCCTCAGTGGTAGTATTTCTGTAGTGTAGGAAAAGACAAGATTCATCTGCTTATTTCCTTTCCCTGACAGACGGGAAAAAAAATAAGAATTTATCTTCAACCTAATTATAACAGAGAAGAGTGTTGCCATGAGTGTTTCTTTCCTCCCCAGTAAAAAGAGCAAGAAAAAAATGTCCTTAAGCCTTAGGCTTAATTTGTTCCCAGATTAGTAGTAGCCGTCCTATGGAGAACCCTCTTCCTGAAATTGCAAAAGAGAACTGTTACTTATTATATCTCTTCTATAAGCAAATAGGTGTTAAAATTACAGGGAACATATTTTATTTGTATTAGTTAAATGAATCTGTACAAAATCAACTCAAATCAATCCAATGAAGTCAGCAGCAACTGCAAGAATCCATTTCCATGACACAGAGGTAGAGAGTCACCACAAGGAGGGTGCAGGTCTGATTTCCACGGGCCTCACATATCCAGGGCCTGGTTTTCTAGGGGGAGCGGAGGAGAGCCTCAGTGGGTAGCCCCCGGCCCCTGAGGAGGGACGCTGGCCCAGAGAAATCCCTGGAAAAGCACTTGATCTGCCCCAGTTTTGCAAAAGCAGAAGGGGAGATTGGAGCTCATGCCATGGAGTCATGACCCCCCAGAAAAGCAGCGACCTTCGTCATTCAAGAGCAGCCTCTCTGTGGCCCAGCCCTGGATGGAAAAGCCAGGTCCACACACCAGCCCTCCCAGCAACTAGTTCACCGGGCTTTCACCGCCATGGTCAACGGAAGTCTCTTTGTTCTAGGCTTTTCCCTTCCCTTCTTTCTGCATCTGCAGACTGTTGTCCCGTGGCACAAGTTCAATGATTTATGCTCCGGGCCAGCTCCCTGGAAGTGTCCACCAAAGACCCAGAGATACATCCACATCCTTAGGTCTTAACGGTTCAGTTTCCTTGGGGCGACTAGTTGACCTATGTCTTCAGATGGAATCAAGATCTTTGATCGTTCTATCAGGATAATGATGTAATGACAGGGGTCCTGGTGTGTCACAGGCATAACTGAGCTTCACCCAGCTGAGAAGTGGGGTCCAGGCCAGAGCGCAGGGTCTGATCACCCACGCTCATTCCTGGAGAACTACCGTTTTCTCATGCATTCGTTGATTTACATTATTGTGTTGTGTACACAACTCCTGTTCTTTGTCAAGATGAGAGAATACGTTCACTGAAAATAAACATGAGCTGAGGTGAGCGCAGTGGGGAACCAGGCTAACGGGACCCCCGCCACTGTCTGCCCTCCCCTGGACCTGATGGGGGAGCCCTGGCTGACCAAACAGCTGCGTAAGTACACACGCGCGCTCAGGGAATGCGCTTCCATGTGCACATATCTGAAGAGGAATAGCTGAATGGCAAACAGGTTCTGTCTCGTAAGCCTCCATAGTAAGTCATGGACTCACAAATTAAAAATGCCTCGATTCATTGTTTTCGTATAACACCCAGTCACCACATCAAAAACTAATGATGTATTGTATGGTGACTGTGACTAACATAACATAATAAAATAAAATTTAAAAAAAAATTAAAAATGCCTGTGGGAATATCTGAGTCTGAATTGAGGGCAAATGACATGTTGATTGAGTAGCAGAGATGCAACAATGATCAATTCAGGGAACAGAAAAATTAATTACTGTCCCGAGGACCATGCCTGTCAGCTCCCCCCACCCCATGGAGGACCACGCCCCCAGCTCCCTCCTCCCCCCCCCCCGCAGAGGACCACGCCCCCAGCTCCCTCCTCCCCCCTGCGGAGGACCACGCCCCCAGCTCTCCCCTCCCCCGCAGAGGACCGCGCCCCCAGCTCCCTCCTCCCCCCTGCGGAGGACCACGCCCCCAGCTCCCTCCTCCCCTCGCCCCTGCGGAGGACCACGCCCCAGCTCTCCCCTCCCCCACAGAGGACCACGCCCCCAGCTCCCTCCTCCCCTCCCCCCTGCGGAGGACCACGCCCCAGCTCTCCCCTCCCCCGGAGAGGACCACGCCCCCAGCTCCCTCCTCCCCTCCCCCCTGCGGAGGACCACGCCCCAGCTCTCCCCTCCCCCGCAGAGGACCACGCCCCCAGCTCCCTCCTCCCCTCCCCCCTGCGGAGGACCACGCCCCAGCTCTCCCCTCCCCTGCAGAGGGCCACGCCCCCAGCTCCTCCCGTCCCCATGGAAGACCACACCTCCCAGCTGCCCTGCGTAGGTAAGAGGCAGCTCAAACTTGCCATCTTCCAATACTTGGCAGGATCACTGGGGCACGTGAAGGCGCAGCTTTTATTTGTGACACCAAATACTACTCTAGCAACTTCGTTAATATTACAAGAAAGTTTACGTGATGACGTGTTCCGTACACCACGTGAGCACAGTGATCCGGGGGAGCTTGGCACCCGCTGAGCTCGTTTATTGGCGGGCCTGTGCATCACTTGATTTTTATTTCCTAACTTCAATAGCTAAAATAAGATTCAGTCACACTTAAAATATATATTCATTCCGAGAGGTCCCACTAAACCATTATGACAAAAAATATTATGTAAAAATAAACTATGACATTGAGGTAAAGGGTGAAGAGCATAGAAGAAAACCAACCGCTCCCAGGAGGACAGTTAGTGGTCAGTAATTCTTTTTCTTTTCCCAGTATAATTGATAAACACTGTATATATCGCAGGTGTACAGATCCATGTTTTGATACATGCATACATTATGAAATAATCAACACATCAAACTGATGAGCTCACCCATCACCCTTCAGAGCTACCATTCTCTTTCCTTGTTTTTCTTTGTCTACCTCTTGTTCATTTATTGATTTACTTGGTAAGTAGTTCTTAAGCTTTAGGTGGCTATTTATTTATAAAGAAAGCAATTTCTGTGTTACCATATCGACAGGCCTCGATGGAACACTTGACTGAGATTTTGGGAGAAATCTCATTTCCTTCATTAGATTAAATTGAGACCACCCCATTGCAAAAAATACTGCTGGCTGATTTCAATATACAAATAGAAAAGAAGTATGTTCTCAGGGAAAAAACATACATGATGTAGAGGGAAGGAGACGTGACACCTCAGGAGAATAGATCCAAAGTGGAAGAAGCCACATGTGTGGAATGCACTGTCTGCCCCATCACCAGCTGGGGGCAGGACAGGCTGCTGCTGTGATCTGGGGCAGGAATAGCATGGGAAAGGGACACAGAAACTGATTTGAATTCTAACATGCTTAAAGCGCTGTGGGTAGTCCTCTAAATAAGGATCTTTTCAGGCAGGAAATCCAGCGACATTAGGCAGATGCCGGTGTAAGGAATTATGGTTCAGCAAAAGCAAGGAAATAAGGGGACCTCGAGAGTAGCCTAGGGAGGATCCTCTGTGGGTCCTACATGCTTCCCCAACTGAGAACCAACAAGACTCCTGCAGGCCCCCAGGCACCTCTCTTGCACTGAAATAAGAATGTGGGACGACAAAATTGGGCAGGAAAGGGGACACAATCAGTGCTGACGTGGATAAGAATATGCACTTCCTTCGAGGGATTAAGAAATAAAGTATGGCATCAGCACTGTGCGATCAGATTAAATAAATGTCATAAAAATATGAGCACAAACTGTTCAAGGAAGAAGGGACAGGATAAAAGTTGCTTCAACTGCTTAAAAAATCAAAAATGGCTCCGTGGACAAGGCCTGGTGTGAGCTGGGTCCTGCACAAACAGAAGGAGGCAGAAAGACAGAAGAGAAACATTGCAGGTGACAAAACAGCTCAAGGAAGTCCCGCAAGAGAAAGGGTTGGGGGTGACCAGGCAGAGATCAAACCACTTTTGCAGGACAGAGCAGGGAGGTGGAGGAGTCATGAGGGTCACCCTGAGAGCTAAGCCGGGCTGTGGGAGACCACAGGTGCATGGAACAAAATAATGGGTTAAATCAAATGAAAGTCAGGCTTGAGGAAGCGAAATTTAAGGCTGCAGATAACAGGGAGTCCTGCAAAGCTTTTTAAACAAGGAATTTTCTTTATCAATGCTTCGCTTTAGGAAGAGTGATGGGTCAGGTGGAAGGAAACCAGATGACGAACGCCCAGGGAGGAGGCCACCAGTGAGTCTCAGTAAGAGGTCTTAAGGACTTGAACTAGAACTGTAGCAAAAAGACCTGAAAAGAGAATATAGATTATATATAGTGAGAGAGTCCCTGTTGTTCCATATTCTCTCCCTCTTATGGATGCCAGCTCCCCATTCTAGAATATGTCAGAGCTGCGAGGACGAGGCATGCCTTCAAGGATGGTGTTCTTCGACATAGAAGTGAAACATTAAGAAGGAAATGGACTAACAAGTAAAATAATTTAGTTAAACAGCATGAAGTTTGAGAAGGTCAGTTTACCACGAAAACCACCACTTTCTGAAGTTGCATCTTACATACGTCTGGGTGTTAAAGAAAGCCCATAGCAGACATTGCTGTTAGAAATCATGTTAGAGCCTAGAAGACAGTGTACTGTGGATTGGACTTCCACAAACACGACATCCCCACATTAAAGAATCTGTGTGTGAGAAGGATGATGTCCACTGCCCCACCTCTAAGCTCACTATGTCACTAAAAACACCACCTTACATATCCTGTTTACATAAACACCCCCTGAGGACTCCCATTTGAGAAACATGGCAGACAAGGATATTGTAGAAAAATTCCTTCTACAAACACCTAGAAATGCTTTTACTATTTTTTTTTTTTTAATTCAAAGGACCGTGTAGTCCCTCCCTGGTGGCAGGAGTAGAGAGCCTGGGAAGGCAGGGAAGATGCTCTGACAGCATGGGACTGTAGGGCTCAGAAGGGACAGGATCAGAAGCTGGAGACAGCACGACACACGAGGGGGGCCCCAAGCCCGGAGCACTGACCACACACTGACCAGCTGCCGAGAACGTGGAGCAGCAAGGGCCCCCACGCCCTCCTGGTGGGGGTGCAAGATGGTAAGAGGGCTTTGGAAGACAGTTTGGTGGTTTCCTACAAAACTGAACATCTTCTTACCCTACAACCCAGCAAACGTGCTCCTTGGTATTTCCTCAAAGTTGAAAACTCATGTCCACACAAAACCTGCATATGGATGTTTACAGCAGCTTTATCCATATTTGCCAAAACGTGGAAGTGACCAAGATGTCCTTCAGTTGGTGTTGGATAAATGAACTGTCGTCCATCCAGACAGTGGGGTAGTATTTAGTGCTAAGAAGAGATGAGCCATCAAGCCATGAGAAGATGTGGAGGAATCTTATATGCATATTACTTAGTGAAAGCAGCCAAAATGAGAAGGCTACGTACGATATGGTTCCAATGGTATAACATTCTGGAAAAGTCAAAATTATGGAGAAAGTAAAAAAAAATCAGTGATTTCCAGGGATGGGGGCTGAAGGGAGGGAGGAGCACAGAGGATTTGGGGGGCGGTAAAACTACTCTGCGTGACATACAATGATGCATACATATCATCAGACATTTGTCCACACCCACAGGAGGAACGACACCAAGAGTGACCCTGAGTAGACTATGGGCTCTGGGTGATGACGACGTGTCCACGTAGGTTCGTCAGTCTTAACAAATGCACCATCTGGTGGGGATGCTCATCGTGCGGGAGGCTGTGCGTCTGGCGGGGGCAGGGGGACATGAAAAGTATCTGTGCCTTCCTCTGAATTTTGTTATGAACCTAAAACTGCTCTGAAAAAATAGTCTTTTTTAAAAGGAAAACTAACTATACTGGAAATACAATAAAATGAAATGCAATAGATTAATAAAACAAAAATCAATCTATGCCGGTCGAAGGCGGTCTTGAGGAGGGCCTTGAAGGTGCCAAGGCCCCACCCACCCACTGGAGGAGACCACCCCCCTCAAGCCCGACCACCTGTTAAGCACCATGGCCCGCCCACCTAGTGGAGCTGACCCCGCCCACCTAGTGGAGCTGACCCCGCCCACCTAGTGGAGCTGACCACGCCCACCTAGTGGAGCTGACCCCGCGCCACCTAGTGGAGCTGACCACGCCCACCTAGTGGAGCTGACCCCGCCCACCTGTGGGGCAGGCCCCGCCCACCTGTGGGGCAGGCCCCGCCCACCTGTGGAGAGGCCGGCAGAACGCAGCTCCTTCCCCGCTGGAAGCCCGGGCCGCAGCTCGCCTGTGCTCGTCCAGGGCTTTGAGCTGCGTGTGCGAGAACCCTAGGCAGACAGTCGTCCGTCTGTCCTTGCTGTTCCCGCCGTCCTGACGCGCTGGCGCTCAACCAGCTCCGCCTGCGGACCCTCGGGGCCAGTGCAGCCCTTCTGAGCGGCTTCTGCAGGCCCAGTGAGTCCTGGGAGCGCACCCAAGGGGCCTGTGTCAGCCTCCCGCCTGCGGAGCCGGGAGGTCCGCTGTTCCTCACGATGGCATGGCCGGCTCTTCAAACGTTCTCGATAGTTCGATGAGGCTAGGGAAGAACGCCAAGCGGAGGGACAGGCGGCTGTTGCACAGCCTCGTGCCCGAGCTGAGGGCGGCCCGGTGGCACCCCTGAGCCAGGAGAACGGCCCCGCGGGAGCTCGCGTCGCACGCGCTCCGCCAGCCCGGGCCCGGAGGACGAGGCGGCCGCCCACCTGCGGCGAGGACCTTCGGAGGCCTCCGGACTGCAGAGCCTAACTACAAACCGAGAATTCCAGCAACCTGCTGGAAAGGAATCTTTCCGGAACGTCCCCTATGCGAGAGCCGGGGGGCGTCCTGCCACCTGGGAGCGGGGCGTGCGGGCCCTCTGGCACCCGCATGGGGCTCAGCCGGGGAGCCGCTGGCCCCAGTCCCCGAGGACGAGACCAAGGCGCGGAAGCAGACGGGACTGTGAAGCTGGCGTGTCCCAGAGCCACGGCGAGAGCCGCGTTCTCTGTTCCCCCGCTGGACTCTGCACCAACCTTCTCTTGATAGGAACACACGAAGAGGAATGAAAGAAATGTCTGTGGTCCTGGGGCAGAGGACTAACCTCGTGAATGAGATAATGATGCAGGAGACACAGAAAGCAGGGATGACAGGAGGAGGGGGGGCGAGTGGGAGGGGCTCCTGGTGCCACGGAGCTGAATCCCCTGGGGATTGTCAGTCCCCACTGTCATTTGTCATGTGCTCTTCCCACGTATCTCCTCCGTATGTCCCCGTTGCTTAAAAAGTGTCATCACAGTTCCACAGGTGAAATGATGTTTAAA
This sequence comes from Halichoerus grypus, assembly GCF_964656455.1. Lineage (NCBI taxonomy): Eukaryota > Metazoa > Chordata > Mammalia > Carnivora > Phocidae > Halichoerus > Halichoerus grypus. The sequence goes on from NC_135714.1 coordinate 206,686,406, forward strand.
TGGAGTCAATCCATTTTTGAGCCAGTGAAAAATGAGACCTTCCACGTCCTCTTTCTTCCCATTACTTAGCTGTACCACCAGGGGCAATTAAAATGTGAAAGAAATAGAAACCACACGGGTAACCATGTTTGTTCACCATAGAAGACAGGGAGACAGGACTCCCTGATGCCTCCCAAATCTTCTTCTCCCAAACACCCTTATGAAGATGTCTTTAAAAATCAAGGCGCAGAACGACCACTGAGAAAATACCCAAGGACGCCCAAGGTCACCTGGGGGAGCACAGTTCCCTGAAGATCCAGAAACTCCTCTGATTGACCACCTCTGTCCCCGACTGATGGTTCTGCAGGATCGGACGCTTAATGTGGAAAATTTCAATGCTGTGTAATTTACTGCTTTGACAAATGAGTGAGCCGGCTGCGTTTGACACACCTCTTTGAAACATGGAATATTTAAAATTCATACCCCAAACTTAATGTATAGATAGATCACATATTTTGATGACTTCACTGATGTAACAAGAGCCTTGTAATATCTCACTAGGTGTGTTTTATTCCTTCTCATGGGTATCATGTGAAGATTAAGAGGCTGTATTATTGCCTTCAAAATGACCTGCTATTTCCTGGAAGCAGTAATTTGCCAGACCTGTCCTTGTCACTGGGTAAGTGTAATGCCTTTAATAATCTTCCATTCACTAAGCGATGTGTTTGCATCAAAAAGATGGATCTGGGCAGGAGGCGCAGTCCATGCCTGTTCTCCGAGCGCCATCTAGAGGTTTCGCGGGGCCCGGAACCCGGGGCCGCTGGCTGGGGGGACCGCTCTCCATGTTCCTTTAACTCAGCACTCGGAAGTGTTTGTAAGGCTGGGCAGGGATGCCTCCAAGGGTATGATTATGGTGCCACTTCCCTCCGAAGGGGAGCCGACAGCCGCTCAGCTGAGGGCCCGCCTGAGTCTGGGGCAGGTCGCACAGTGGGAACGGGACCATGAAGGCTCCCCAGTACCCCACCAGCATCCCTTGAGCCTAAACCTCGAAGCCACGGAGAAGCTGGCCTTGGAAAGGCTTTAACAGAGAGTTTTTTCTCTAACAAGCAAGTGCACCAAGGGTGACGAGGGAAGCCAATGCTTCCGTTTGCCCATCCCCGTGGGCTCCGGAGTGCTGGGGCTGCCCCTGACCACGGGCCACAGGTCAGCTCGCACTGCAGCTGGGCCCGGGAGACCAAGGCGGGCACCGTCCACACTGCCTAAGGGATGGCGATGGCGGACCGCCAGGCTCGGATTCACGGTTGCATGGTGCCATGTGACCCTGTGAGTGGGGTGCACGCCAAGTGTCAGGTAGGTAACACGGGCTGAGGGTACCACACTTCACACCAGAACCACACCTGCTGCCTGCAGTTTTGTTACAGACGTGATGGAGAGACGGGCTTGACTGGTCTTATTTCAGTGATGACCACTCATTCAACCAAAACTCAGTTTGCTGCTGCTAGAGCAACAAAACCATAATTTTGAAAGAAATGGGGTACAATCCCATCTTTCCAAGAAGGCTTATTTTTTTTTAAGTGAATGTTTACAGAGTAAATGTAAGGACAAAAAAAAAAAAAGTATCCCTAAGTCTTCATACAGGTGGTCTGTAAAGGACAGGAAGGGGGGCCCTGGCTCCAGAGGAAATCTCCCTTGAAGGAAAACGATAAAGAATGGCCTAAAATTTTTAAAGAAATCACAGAAAAGATGGTGGGAAAAAAGCAACCAAGTGTGGATGAGGAAAAAGATGGAAAAATGAAGATAAAAGATAATCTAGGTAAAATATTAAATATTAGGCGTTGGTACCAGTAATGCTGGGTATCAGCACACACTTACATAGCACCTGCTGTGAACCAGGGACCTCAGCCGCGCTCCTCATATGGCCACGCATCCTCACAAATCTCCCCGCGGAGCCCTGGGGATGGGCGCCATTGTCGTCCCCAAGTGACAGCTGAAGGAGGAGACACCGAGAGACGAAGGTTTGTCCCCGGCTCGCGGGGCGTCCACACTGGGCATTTGGCCCTCACGGCTCAGGGGCCAACGGGCTGGGAGACTGAACAGGGACAAGGGGTATCACAGGGGTGGGGGCAGGGAGAGAGGGACAAGAAGCGGGCTCCTATGTCCTTCAGAGCAAACTAGACCCCTGTCAGCCGGGGCTCGCCTTGGAGGACGTCGGGCAGGCGGGTCACTGGGGCGGGGCGGGTTTGCCACCTGGAGCTCAGGGCCACTTCCGTTCCTCTCCTCACCTCCTGAATGGGAAGGAGAAGGAATGCCTGCCACGTCCTGCAAAAGCCTTCCCTTCTTTCCACGTCCTCTTGAGAGGAAGACAGGAGAGCCGCGTTGGTCTGACCAGTCACAGTTGCCCCATTTTGATGAGAACCGAGCACGGAGGCGTCCACCTGACGCTCATCTGGGGGTGAGAGACTGTGCGTGCACCCTGACCTTGGTTAGAAGTCCCTCCTCCAGAGACTGAGCATCTCTCCAGCGCTAACCCAGAACCCCAGGATGGGAGGAAGGGCTTTCTGGGCAGCACACGGGTGACAGACATTTCCTCCATCCACAAAGGCACAAACCTACCTTCATTTAGTTAACAAATAGTTTGAATCAATTCAAAAAAAAAAAAAACCTTTATGACAAATATCCACCCGCTAATGAAACACTCTCAGTACCTTCTGCCGCGGATACACATCTGTTCATTTGCTTAATGCCATTGTTACTGTGCATGTACTCTTTATGAGATGTAATTTCTAAATCTATTTATGGTTTTTAATTTTCTAAGCCATTAACGTTCACACACGATTCCCACTGTGCTCCTGGGTTAAAATGTTTCATAGGGAAAAAAAAATGTTTTGCAGAGAGCAGCACATTTGTCACCCACTGAATGAGGCACATGTATTAAACCCAAGCTCCACCTGTGGCATCTGTCACATGCTCGGCCATCGACCCGAATCCCCAGGATGGGTCTCCTTCTCCGTAAACAGCGATGCAGCTCTGCGGCCGCGTGAGAGACACGTCTCGCTGTCACGTCTGTTGACTATAGTGTGTGTCCCTCTGGGAGCTGTGAGTTCCTTGCACGGGGCCCACGTTCCCCTTTGTTTACCTGCTGTGCGTCTTGGCGATCAGGATTCATTGGACATAAGGTGAGCTGTACTAAATACTACAAAATAAGTGGTACCTCCCCGTTCCCGGTCTTGGCCCCACAGAAGTTTTAGCATTGCCAACATGCCCCTCTGATGCTCAAAAGGAAAACAAAACAGACAGACAGACAGAAAACATCATTCCCAGAAAGGGGTCTCCAGCTCACTTTCTGACCTCACACAATTTCATTCTGGCAAGCCTGAGAGCAGAGAGGAGGAAATCCGTGAATTATTTCTTAAAAATAGGATATGGGCAATCTTAAAATCTTATTTTTAGAAGATGCAAAATCTTTATGTTTCTCACATGAGTTGACCAGGTTTACAAATACCTTCCCCCCAGCTTTACTGAGATACAACTGACATGTAACGACGTGTAAGGTGTGCAAGGCACAGATCTAACACGCTTACATATTGCAAAATGATTACCACCGTGGCGTCACGTCGTATAACTACTATTTCTGTTTTGTGGTGAGAACTTTTAAGGTCTACTCTCTAGGCAACTTTCAAGTATATCGCACAGTATTGTTAACTGTAGTCTCCATGCTGTGCACTAGATCCCCAGAGCTTACTCATCTTATAAGTGGACGTTTGTAGCCTTTGGCCAGCATCTCCCCACTTCCCCTCCCCAGGCTCTGGTAATGACCATTTTACTCTCCTTCTGTGGGTTCTACTTTTTTAGAGTCCACATATAAGTGAGATGATCCAGTATTTCTCTTTCTCTGACTTACCTCATTTAGCATAATGGTCTCAAGGTCCATGCATGTTGTCTCAAATGGCAAGATTTCCTTCCTTTTTATGGCTGAGTACTATTCCAGTGTGTGTGTGTGCGCGTGTGTGTGTGTGTGTGTGTGTGTGTGTGTGCGCGCGCGCGCATCTTCTTTATCCATTCATCCATCATCGGACCCTTAGGCTGTTTCCACGTCTTGGCGACTGTGAATACTGCTGCAGTGAGCATGGGCTGCAGGAGTCTCCCCGACAGTACTTTCATTTTCTTTAGATATATACTCAGAAGCATTAACACATTCTTTGAGTGATGGGCAGCTAGTAGGAATGTGTGCAGCTGCAAAGAAAGGTTTGGGTATGTTGTACCCTAATTAGCCCTCGTCTCAGTTTTGGAAGCCCATGACTTGCGACATGATTGTTTGATGAGGACGAGTTTTGCTGAATCACATTTTAGTTGCTTACATTCCCACACACACCCCTGTTTTCCTGACAGGCTCGGAGTCCCAGACGAAGCCCACTTCTGGGGCTGATTTAAATGAATCTGTATCTAACTATTCTCATGAGATGCCCTAGAAACAGAACTGACAGACAGTTTCAACAGATGGTTGACTTATTTAAAAGGCCCACTTGCACCCCAAACCACCGTATTTCATAATCACATGAATCCAAAATTCATTCTTTCTATAACTGAGCCATCAGAATACATATCACACTCTCTCATAAAAAGCATCATTTCCTGAATTTTTATAGATAAAAGGAAACTAGACTTAAAGAGTCCAAGTGACATGCCCATAATGAAAAAGCTGCTCAGTCGCTGAGCCGGGAGGAGGCGTGGACACCGCATGTCCTTGCTTGTCCTCGGCCAGGGCGCTGTCATTCGCCAGCAGCCGTGGGTGCGAGCGGGGGGAGGTCATGTCTGGGTCACGGGCCTCTCCTACTGCAACAAGCGTCAGAGGAAACCACGTGTGAACCCTGACATCAGCCTTATCAGGGGAGCTTGCGGCCACCAGGGGAAGCCGGCCCGCGGATGCCGGCGGAGAGAGGCGGTGGAGGGGCGCGCGAGGAGAGCTGAGACGCAGACGGTGCACAGACCCACTCGCCCAGGAGGGAGGATGCCCACACTGAGTGCTGAAGACGGACGCTGCCGTCCGGCTGAAGGTGGACAGTGGGGCGCAACAGTGAGTCGGGGCAGGCAAATCTTACAGTCCAGCGAGCGAAGCCGGTGCCCGTGGGCGCAGTGGGATGGAGAGAGGTAAAGGTAGGTGTGGACACAGTGAGTGTGCGAGGGACGAGCAGCATGCTGACCGGGCTGAGTCGGCGCTGCTGGACGAGAGTGCCCCTGGAGCCACATGGGAGAGCTGCACGCAGACAAGAACTGGTACGGCTACCACGTCCAGGACACTGCCATGGTCTTCAAGTGTCCCCACAGACGGTGCGTGAGCTGCAGGGGACACACGGCAGCTGTGCGGTGACACCTGACGGCCCCTCGTCACAGATGGAAACATGCTGCTGTGAAGGGCAGAAGGCGCCGGGTGCTTCTGGGCGTGCCAGCCCGGAGGATGGCTCGCCACCGTAGTGGTGTGGGGTCAGCTTGACGGCGCTGCAGGAGACGGCACCTGTGAGCGCGTCTGAGAGAGGTGAGCATGTGAGTCGGGGGGCTGAGCACAGAAGCCCCTTCCGCCCCTGTGGGGGTGGGCATCATCTAATCTGCTGGGGCCCGATAGAGCAAAAAAGGTGCAGGAAGGTGAACTCACTCTGCCTGAGCTGAGACAGCCTTCTTCTGCCCTTGGACATTGGTGCTCCTGCTTCTTAGGCTTTCAAGAGTCAGACCGAATTCTACCACTGGTTCTCCTGGGCCTCCAGCTGTAGACACAGACGGTGGGACTTCCCAGCCTCCATAACCACATCAGCTATTCCTGTAATAAATCTGCTCATACTGATCTATCTATCTATGCGTCCATCCATCCATCCATCATCCATCTATCTATCTACATATCTATCTAATCTATCTACATATCTATCCATCTAATTGTCCATTGATCTATCCATTGATCTATCTATCTATCTAACCATCCATCATCCATCTATCTACATATCTATCTAATCTATCTACAAATCTATCTATCCATCTATCTATCCATCCACCTATCCATCCATCCATCTACATCTCTATCTAATCTACCTACATATCTATCTATCTATCTATCTATCTATCTATCTATCTATCCATTCATCCATCCATGTACCTATCTATTTACCTATCTGTCCATCCATCCATCTATCTACATATCTATCTATCCATCCATCTATCCATCTATCTATCCATCCATCCATCATCCATCTATCTACATATCTATCTATCTAGTCTATCTACACATCTATCCATCCATCCATCATCCATCTATCCATCTATCCATCTACATATCTATCTAATCTATCTACATATCTATCTGTCCATCCATCTATCCATCCATCCATCATCCATTTATCTATCTACATATCTATCTAATCTATCTACCTATCCATCTATCTAGCTATCAAGCTATCTATCCATCCATCTACATATGTATCTAATCTATCTACATATCTATCCATCCATCTATCCATCCATCCATCCATCCATCTATATATCTATCTATCCATGTATCTATCATCTATCTATCATCTATCTCCTATTGGTTCTGTGTCTCTGAAGAACCCTAACTAATGCAAATAGTAATACAACCAGAGATACATAGCTTGAATTTAATCACGAGGAAACATCAGCAAACCCAAATTAAGAAATGCTCCATAAAATAACCTGCCTCTGTCCTTCGAAACTAACAACATAATTAAAGACAAAGAAGGGTGGGGAACTGTCCCAGATTTGAGAAAAGTCAAGAGACATAACAACTAAATGTGATACATGATCCCAACCTGGATCTTGGACTGAGGGGAACCTCTAGAGCTTATTATTGGGATAACTAGCGAGGTCAGAATATGGATTATATATTACAGTTTTGTATCAAAGGTAAATTCCATTTATCTGATAACTAGACTACGGTAACATAAGAGGATACCTTGTTCCTTGTTCTTAGGAAACATAAACCAAAGTGTTAATGGATGGAGAAGCATGATATGTCAGACATATGAAGTGTCATCATGTGGTTCTGAAAATAAATTGTATTTATTTGTTCGCAAAACCAGTGCCCCAGCCATCCACCTCTGTACTTCTCACAGCTGTTCTGGTGGCACAGGATTCAGAGGGAGTCCGTAAGATTGCCAGAGCCCAGTGGCTCTATCTAACCGAGCAATGAGCTCTCCTCACCCCCCGTCTCCTGATCCTAGGCCAGCGTGTTTGCTCCCAGCTCGGGTGTGGATTCTCGAAAGGCAGACAACAGTTCTTCAAACAGTTAATGGATTTCCAGACAGTTAACGGGTGATGCACACATCTTCCCCAGTACTTAGTTCTTCACATTCTGCCTCCCAGGGAGTAACTGGTAATCATACTGGGATTATCTATATTGTGTGACATTTGCATAAATACAGAAGGTGAAGGCATGTGATAAAAAATTTTAAATGACCCCCAGCACCCAGACCTTGGATTCTGCATCTCCGTCTCCAGTATGAGGAACGAGGGGACTTGGAGAAATGGCTGAGTCCCGGGCTGGGGCAAGGAAGGTGCAAGGTGAGCCCAGAGGGTCTGCTAGGTCCAGGAAGTCAGGAAGCACTCAAAACAGCAAATGACAAAGGATCTGGGGGCCAACCCGAAGTAGCTCCCGGGGTCCAAAGCTGGAACAATCTGAGCAACAAGATAAATAGCATAGTATTGGATTATAACCCAGAGTATGAAATAAGTCTCATGAGTTCACTTTGATATACATACATGATTGAATAGAGAAATAAAAGGGAGAGAAGAGACACATCTTCCTCACAGAAGAATCCGAAGTAACTTATGTAGACGCTCTCCCCCGCAAGAGGAGCACCATTCCCCAGACCCCCCCCTTGAGCGTGGCCTGGCCCAAATGACTCGGAGCCAAGAATAGAGCACGAAAGGGGGAATCAGCAAGGCTACAGGGAGAAGCTGGCCGGCACCATCTCAATGCGTGACGAAGGTTGGCATCACCCTGATGTGTGAGTGTCAGGCCCCTCCCCGCTGGGGTCTTCCCAAAGCCCGTCACCCGAGACTATGATGAGAACATGTCAGACAAACCCAGACTGGAGAACATCCCCAAAACCATCACAGTCTTGCAAAACAAAGGAAGACAGGAACTGTCGCAGACCAGACTGGGGAGAAGTGACAGCGAACCGCGGTGGTGTCCAGAGAGGGTGCGGATGGCAAAGCCAGGGGAATCCGAAAGCCGTCTGCAGTTATTATGGGCAGACCAACGTCAGCTCCTTCGTTTTGGCAAATGTACCATGGAAACATAAAATGTTAACCACGGGAAGAGCTATGGGAAGGGCACCCAGAACTCTGCAGTCTTTGCAACTGTTGTATAGACCTAAGCCTGTTCAAAAAAACAAGCTTGCTTTTAAAAGATGTAAGTCAAAACCATGGAGACTGTAAAGAGATAAAGATGGTGGCTGCCAGGGCTGTGGGAGGAGGGGGGTGAGCAGGCGGAGCACAGAGGGTTTAGGGCAGTGAGACCACTCTGTGTGACCCTGTCACGGTGGGTACGTGTCATCACACATTTGTGCAAACCCACAGAGCGTGCACCACCAGCAGTGACCCCGATGTAGACTGTGGACTCTGGGGGATGATGGTGCGTCCACGCAGGTTCATCCATGGTGACAAATGCACCGTCTGGGGGGGATGCTGGTCGCGGGGGAGGGAGGCACGCAGGAAACCTCTGCACCTTCTTCTCAGTTTTGCTGTGAACCAAAAACTGCTCTAAAAATATAAAGTCTACCCCCCAAAAAATTACATGGCTTTAAGAAATACCTTCTTTCCCATGAACTCTAATTTCTAAACAAAAATGACTATTTAAACTAGAAAATAAGCAAGTCCTGTTTCATTAAATAAAGGCCAAATTTAGGAAAATCCGTGTGTGTCTCCCCTTGCCAAGCTGTTTGGGCAACACTGCTCCGCTCTGCAGTGATGACAGAGGCAGCTGAAGTCCACCTGCGCGGCGGAGAAGGTAAAAATACTTTAAAAATTCTTGCTGCTACTCACTTCACCTACTATAAAAACCTGCTCAGCTGGCTGCATTATTAGGGACATATTTAAATTTCAGGGTTTTGTTTACGACCTAATTCGTTTCCATCTATAGGAAAATATAACACAATCTCATCGAGTTTGGATTGGCCTTAATGAGAGATACATAAAAATGTTCTGAACTACCAAAGCTTTTTCTGATAAAAGCAATATGTTTAATATAAAACTAAAATATTGAGGTAGGAATTTGGTGCCCAAGGAATTTCAGCCTGTTCCCAAAAAAGGAAGAAAGAGTTCAAAGAAAGGCTATGTTCAGCCATACATTTTGTTTAACTTCACCGACAGACCCAGAGTCAGCCCATTTCCACGTGCTTCCACGGGTCCTGCTCTGATCATTTCCAGTGATGCCTCTCTTCCTCCTGACACCCCGGACCAGTTAATCAGCGCACTAAAAAGGACCATGGCCATCCACACATCCTGTTTTCCTCCATGGGGACTTTTAGATCCGTGCTCTGAACATCTCTAAGCCCGCACGAGATGCACACCTTCTCAGGAGTGATGGTCGTGTGGGCCGCTGTCCCGGCCAGCCTCGGGGCCGCCACCAAGCCCGGCCGGGTAAATACTGTGCGTGTGATCTGCACCCCCCGCCCCCCGTCTCCGGATTGCACGCTCACGTGCCCCTGGCTGTGCCACCACACGCCGATCCGTAACGGAGCCCGGAAAAGCAGCAGCTGGGGTCGGGAACAGCTTAATACAGGAGAACCACACCGATTGCCTTTATAAAGTTTTATTCGTCTACAGCGAGAGAAAACGGGAGTGCAACCAGATAACACACGCGTGCAAGGCTCTACAGCCAGGATTCCGGAGCTGCTAGGCTGTCTGCCCCACACGCCGCAACCACCAGTGTGCCGGGACTTTGCGTCCCGGGCCAGCAGCCACGGAAATCTGAGCGGGCACCTTGCAGCCCACCCTCCGCTGGTATCCGCAGACGTTGTTTTAGCCTGGTGCAAACAAGCTGAGCTGTCGCCCTTACAGGGACATAAGAGAATAACAACCAAATGCCAAAACTAAAAGCGTTAACGCATGCTGGACCGTCGGCGCACGTGACCTCACTCACGGTCACCCGTCTGAACCAGCACACCGCCCTCAGGTGGCCTTCCCGCCCGGCAGCAGCTCCTTCACTGGGCCAGCATGGAGGCGGAGGCCGAGGCCGGGATGAGCTTCGGCTTCGCCTGCTGGGGCGGTGAGATGTCTGGGATCTTCTCCCCGTGTTTGTACACGCTGACGGTGAGGTCGATCTTCTCACCTCCGTACTTGTTCTTGACGTGCATGCTGTACTTGCCCGAATCCTCAGAAGTCACGCCCTTGATGGCCATGCTGACGTACTTGCCCTGCTCCACCTTGACTAAGAAGTGCTCGCTGAGCTCGATGTCCTTGTCATTCTTGAACCACACCACTTCGGGGTCAGGGTTTCCAAACACCGTGCAGGTCAGGTTCAAGGTCTTTTGGGGGGAGGGGTGAGCAGAGAAGGGAAGGTTAGAAACACAGAAGTCATACCACCTCTCCCAAGGGGATGGGTCAGCGAAGTGTCTATCCACCCCACACATAGCTCAGTTAGTCAAGAGGCTCTTTCTATGCGTAAGCGCCAAGCTAGACATGAGGGATCCAAAGACAGCAGGATGCAAACAAGCTCACAGCCTCATGGGCAGCTCATGAGAAAAATCAACGATAATTTTTTTCTATTTATTCTGAGTCTTAATCCATGGCCGACGTCAATTAAAGAATGTAGAGGGAATTAAACTCTACATTTTACAGGAGATGTATTTAGCCTGTTTCCAAATTTCCTTTCTATTCAAACTCACAGATCCATTTTGCCAGTTCCTCTGGCAAATCCAGAGAAGATATTGTCTTAAAAGTGGTAAATCAGATGGAGCAAACGCACTGACGCCCAGGACCGTGTGCGCAGCCCACGAGACCACGGAGCTGTTGCTTACACCTCGGTCCACGACGAGGTGAGACCCACGACGACTCCAGCTCAGGAACTCTCTAGGCTTTCCTTAGTTGCTAAAGAAAAGGCCTGTACATTTTAGTATTTTGGCCTAATGGCATTCTCTCAGTGTCTATGAACCCTGGACATTGAGTACGAACGGCTGAAGATCGCTAGAGGTAGCAACTAGATGTCAGTAACTCCACTGACCGGCCACAAACTAAACCTCCACTTGGTCGTTTCCATTATAAATTCCAAAGGGACCCTGACAACTGAGCAGAGAAGCTTTTCATTTGTCACTTGACGCAGGTGGTTTCCGCCTTCCTACAGGGCGTGGCCAGCCTGCTCCCTGTGCAGTCACTGCTGCCACGGGCCCAGGACAGGGGGACACCCAGGACTGGTGGACGCCCAGGACCGGGTGGACGCCCAGGACCGGTGGACGCCCAGGACAGGGGGACGCCCAGGACCGGTGGACGCCCAGGACCGGTGGACGCCCAGGACCGGGTGAACACCCAGGACCGGGTGAACGCCCAGGACCGGGTGGACGCCCAGGACCGGTGGACGCCAGGACCGGTGGACGCCCAGGACCGGTGGACGCCCAGGACCGGGTGAACACCCAGGACCGGGTGGACACCCAGGACCGGGTGAACGCCCAGGACCGGTGGACGCCCAGGACCGGGTGAACGCCCAGGACCGGGTGGACGCCCAGGACCGGTGGACGCCCAGGACCGGGTGGACGCCCAGGACCGGTGGATGCCCAGGACCGGTGGATGCCCAGGACCGGGTGGACGCCCAGGGCCTGGAACCCACAGCTGCCACACACCTCCTCTGTGATGCCTGAATCATGCCCCTTGTCCCCATGCTCCTAAAGCTGCTGTTTGTGGGTCCAGAAGAGTAAACTCTTCCATCCTTTGATAACATAAGTGTTACCAGAAGCAGCCTAAGACAAGCATCACGGTGGGTGGGGAGCAACCTGTCCCCTGGGGGCTGAGCAACATGCAATCCCCTCCCCAGGCTCCCCAGGCTAAGTACTATGCGGGGGGGGCATTGCACTGCACTGCCGAAACCCCGTGCCGTCCTAACTCCGTGTCCTGCTGTGTGCTCTTACCTTGCCCTCCATTATGGTCACCACGTCAGGTAAGCCACCAATCACCTTGCCACGATCTGCAACATGAAGGCGACTCGTTCAGAAAACTACCAACGGGGACGTTTCTACAGAGCAGGTCCCATGCTGAACGCACGTGGATACAAGCCGACACAGGGAGGGGCTCCCACTACTGTGTATATAAAGTGGGGGGCTCAGGAGGAGTCTCAGGTCCTGTGCAGGGACGGCTGTGCATGAGCTCACCAAAGGCTCCACGCAGGGAACCCGATACAGCTAAACGCATCCTGGAAGGGAGAGGGGTGCTGTGCGTCTGGAGGGCAGAGCTTTCTAAGGGCATTGGACCCTACAGGAGTCTATTTTCTGTATATTATGCTTTGACATCCTAGAAACCTTCCTGGCTAAGGAGATGGCCCCTCCTGGGGTAGCCAATTCTCAGAGAGAGCAAAGGGCCCAGCCTGTGAGAGGCCAACCAGCCTACCCGGAGCAAGGATGCCTCCACCGATCCTCACCCAGGAGGCAACGCCCCTCCGAGCTGCCTCCCCCACCTGCCCCTGCACCTGGGAGCAATATTCCTCTACCCTGATCCTCCGAGGGCCTGCTGCCACGCAACTGCGGGCCACCCCTACTGACCAAAGCCCAGTGAAATAATTCAAACGAGCCAGTTCTAGATCATTTACCACGCCCCGCCTGCCTGTCCCAAGGAAACGCCAACAAAGCCCATGGTCTAAGCACACCCTTCACTCCTGCCTCTACCTCCTGCCCCGGTGCTTCCCCAGGTGGCTCTGGGCGGCATGCCTCCCTTCGCTCGGACCAGCGAGACTGATACGCTGACTTCCTGAGCCTCCGCTCTGCGTCCTCTACCTATGGCCGCACCTGCCTGAGCATCTCATAAAAGAACATGGAGCAAGAGGGCGGAGGGTAGAAGGGAGAAAGGAGACCCCAGACGTAACAAGGAGCCAAAGTGGAAGGCCAGGCTGGGCTGGGTGGCACAGGATGTGTTGGCAGGATCGGGAATGTGGGTGTTGGGAGTCATGGAAGCTTCTCCAATCCGGGCGAGCAGGTTTGCTATTTACCATTTAACACACAACATTAACACCCTGAAGTGTGGGCCCTTTGGCCCCACGCAAAATAATAAGTGGTGCTCGTTATAATGTAACATGTACTTACTCTTCTCTGCAAAAGCAGCGGCCCTAAAAATCAACGGGAGCAGAGAGAATAAAAAGACAGCCGTGAGAAAACAGGATCACAACAAGCATCACACATTTCGGAGCTTTGCTGGACACGAAAGCGAAAGGAGGGAGGAAGGAGGACACGTGTTCTTACAAGAACGTCCCCCGTGCCGCTGCTGTGGGCCGTGGCAGGTGGCCCCGTCTCTCGGCGGGTGAAACCCACGGAAAAGCTTGGGGTTCGAGCATGAGGTTGGAGAGATTTCTTTTTTCACCAAATTCACCAGATTGCACTGGAGATTTCTAGATATTTTTGAAAACACTGCCTTATCTTAGCCGTCCGTTCATCCGTTCCACACACATTTCCTGAATAACCTAGTATGGCCAGTGACTGCTCTCCTTTTTGGATACTCCAAAATTCAGATCCACGTTTAGAAATCTCGAGGGATTCTTTCAAAAGTTGCTCGGAACAATGGGGTATTATTCAGCACTAAAAATAAATGGGCCTTCAAGCCACACAAAGGCAGGGAGGAACCCTAAATGCAGATCAGTACATGAAAGACACCTGTCTGAAAGTCTACACGCTGCAGGATTGCAAGCCCAGGACGTGCTGGGGGAAAGCCAAACCATGGAGCCAGGAAAAGGACCAGGGTCAGTGGGTGACAGAGGACAGGGGATGAAGGTGTGAACAGGGAGCACAGAGGGTTTTAGGGCAGTGACTATGCTTTGTGTGATCCTACAGTGGTGGACACGCGTCATCATACACTTGTCCAAACCCACAGAATGGACGACACCCGGAGGGAACCCTGAGGTCCCCCGCAGACTGTGGGCAAGGACGTGTCCCCATGGGGTCATCGCTGGTGACAAATGCACCGTCTGGTGAGGGTGCTGGGGCCGGGCCGTGCATGGGGCGGGCAGGGTGTACACGGGACATCTCTGACCCTGCGTCTCAATTTTGCTGTGATAAAATTGCTCGAAAAAAATAAAGTCTTTAAAAAGAACCCAAAAATATAACCTTAAAAAAAAAATCGTTCTGTATATTTTGTTGCCATAAGTATAACTATTTCAGAAACCTGTCATTTTCATCATTTAAAGCAACCCAGGGTTATGATGACTCTAGACAGTTAGTTTATAAAAACACGTACAGTTTAGAAGGATGCCTGCCCTGTGCACACTGAACTGCATAAACTGTCATTTTTATGTGGGCACCGGGGGCCCCCACGTTCCCACGCTCCGCCCAGCGGCCCTCCGGGGACAGACCATCATGCAGACATGTAAATCCGTGCGCACATGCAAATCTTACTTCAGCTGCTGGAATTCTGCCAAGGCTTCATCGAACGCTGCAAGGAAATGTTTCATACGGTTTAATGGTTTCGGTGTGTTTGGCTTTTCCCTCATTCACTCAGGTGTTTTACCCGTGAACTGGCTTAATGAAAACGGACAAACAGCCAAAGGAATAAACTGATTATCCAGAAATAATTTTCTCTGAATGAAAATCATAAAATCAGAGCATTTCCTGGTCTAGCACCGTCAATGGGTCACTGAACACAGAATCAGGAGAAGCTAAAGAATAATTATCTTACCCTGACCAGACAGGTCGAGTGAGCGCTGATGGTTATCTTTGCCGTCATAAATCTCGAAAGTGTATTTTCCTTTGTCCTTCTCCGTGGGCTCACAGATCTGCAGCCAGGCCATCTCTTCATTGCCTCCGATCCTCATATGCTCACTAGATGCAATCTTGGCATCTCTTTAAAAAAAAAAAAAAAAAGTTAACAGAAACTCATCTCAACTTAGAACCTCATACTCTACGCAAGATGGCCATGGGGCAACGGACACGTGTTTGGGTGGGGAGCCCCGTCGGGCTCGCTAGTGCTCATGTCACAATAGATTTTTCTGTATATTATAAATTTATTAACTACATCAGTAGCTCAGATCTGAAAACCTTCTAAAATTGAACCTGGTACCTAGTTTTTAAAGATATGTTGTTATTAACATATGCTTGTTGGCTACAATGTAATAGACTCGAAAATGCTCTATATAGTGTGGCATTTTTTTACTCTCAAAAATCTTTTTCTAATGACCATATGATCCAGCAACTGGTGGATATAAGCCCCAAAGAACTGAAAGCAGGGATGCAAGTATCCGCACCCATGTTCACAGCAGCGTCATTCACAAGAGCCTAAAGATGACAGCACCCCAAGCGTCCATCACTGGATGAATGAAGAATATGCCAGGTACACATACAATGCAACAGTGTTCGGGCCAAAAAAGGGAGGGAATTTTGACACCTGCTACAACATGGGTGGACTTGGGTGACATTACATTCTGCTGAGTTAGAGAAGTCACTCACAAAACACAAGGACTAACGATTCTACAGCGAGGCTCCTGGAGTAGTCAAGTTCATGGAGACGGAGAGTGGGATGGTGCCGGCCAGGGGCTGGGAAGAGGGTAATGGGGAGTTAGTGTATCCCGGGGACGCCAGCACTCAGACCTACTCATTCCCATGCACAAATAGAAAATTCAACTGTACATAGTGATTCCCGGTTCTGCAGAGAGAAACACTCTTTCAAAGAAAATATCCTATGCTGTGGGTTGGGCAATCAGTCCCAAGCCTGAAACGCTAGGGACAGTGAGGAGCCCACGTGTGCAAACACCCCAACATAAACGGACAGCAACACGCAACACGAACATCGCAGCTGGATGAAGAAGGGCCTTCTTCACGCCTTGTACGCACTGACAATCGGCACTTGGATAGACCAGCTGGCAAATCATCCATCGTAGGCCGGTGGGCAACTAAGCCCGCCCTAACAGCTTATGGACTAACGCACCTCATCCAAGTAAACAGCAGCTAACGTGTATGGAGAGCCTCTTCCAGAGTAAGGAGACACCTTCTTTCCAACACGAACGGCCCTGGCCGTCTGTCACGCCCCACTCCGTCTGCTACAGCTGTTCCTGAGGGTCAGCCTTAAACCCTGCCAGAGCACCCGACCACACAGCACCAACACGGCTGTCTGCGCTCACTGAGCACACAGAGTCTCCCCGGCGCGGTGGGGATTTTAGCGTGAGCCACGCCATGAATAAGGCCCTCCCTCCACCCATCCCAGCACACTAGGCCCCGTGCTGGGAGCAGCACCACCCCCCTCCCTGCAATGACAAGATACTGCTTTGGGATTTGCAGCTCGCTCCCTGCTCTGCTGGGAAGGGGTGACCTGGACCATGCCGGGGATTTGCATTCTGCCTCGAAGGCTGTGCCCTGACAGCTGGGGGAGAAGGACTGGCTGAGTCCGCTCTGTGCACAAGCAGGCTGCTCAGAGTTTCCTGAAGAGGCAGCCCCGCGTATGGCAGGCCCGGGGGGTTCCCCTGTGCCACGTGCTCTGTGGGCCTTAGGGCTGGAGAGATGCTCTTCTTTATTTCCGTGAATTCAAACACATCGTCCTCAAAGAGGAAAACTGCTGTGTTCTGGACACACAGATAAAGATGGCCAGTCGTCTGCTTCCCATGAGTGCGTGCAAGAGACAGACAGACGGACAGGAACAGAGAGTCCAGAGCGGCTTCAGTGGGGCACGGCTGGAAGCCCATGAGCTTCAGGGCCGTGAAGGAAAGTGATCGGAGTTTGCATGTTATCAGCCACATTGGACCCAGCTTTCCTCGACGCCTGAAACTCGTGCGGCCCCAGGATCGCCGGAAAAATGCTCTGGGAAACAGTGACCATTTCAGGCTCCGAGGAGCTTACGTTCTGTTGAAATACGTCCCGTTCTGATGGGGATCTGTCCACAAAATCAGCAGGCCGCTCGGAGGAGACAACAACACGGCTTTCTTCTGTCTCAGCCTTCTGTGCTCCAACCATACACCCAAGCAAGCCTCGCAGGGCAGCTCTAGGTAGGTACAGACGTCCTCCTGCCTTCGATGCATTGAACACCACCTGTCCAGCAGCAGAGACGGACGGACACACTGCCAACCACTGCAGCTCCCACTCCACAGCGACTGGGCTGTTTGCCATTCGAGTCTGACTTACAGAAAGCAGCCCTCCACGGCCTTGATGGTGTCTTTTGGTGAAGACCATCCGCATCCACGCGACGTCACTCAGCGGTGAGGAAGGGTAAAAGCCACTGGGGCGGGGGGTCACGAAGCTCCCAGTCACACAACAGCCTGTGTGCTGCTCCCCTGGGGCCCCACGCGTTCCTGGCCACAGCGACGTGTTCCTTGGCTCCAGCTCTGGCTGCAGAGACGCTCGCTCCCTGAGCCAGGGATGCCACGGCTCAGCAGCAGTGATCCCGCTACCTCCCAGAGCCCCAGCTCCAGAAAGAACCCATTGCCTTATGACAGGGACGCGCCTTCACCCCTAATCCAGGCTGAGCTGCAGGACTGAGCTCTGAGTCAGCTTCTCCCAGAGCCCCACATTTTCTTGGGCCACGTGCTAGTTCTGTTCCCTGGATACCAGTGAAACCCCTGGCAGGACATGGCCACACACTGTTCCACCTGCTCCTTCCCCAGCTCAGTTCTCCCACCCGGGACAAATTCCAGCCTTCAGCCCCCTCCCCAGAGTCAACATAGCTCCCCAGGCCCACGCCCTCTCCAGCTGCTTCCCATTGAATTTGACAATGTTCAAGAAGACATTTCTGCAAAGAAGACAGCCAAATGGCCAACAGACACATGAAAAAGTGCTCAGCATCGCTCAGCGTCAGGGAAATCCAAATCAAAACCTCAATGAGATATCACCTCATACCAGTCAGAATGGCTAAAATTAACAAGTCAGGGTGACAGATGTTGGCAGGGATGCAGAGAAAGAGGAACCCTCCTACACTGTTGGTGGGAATGCAAGCTGGTGCAGCCACTCTGGAAAACAGTATGGAGGTTCCTCAAAAAGTTGAAAATAGAGCTACCATATGATCCAGCAATTGCACTACTGGGTATTTACCCCAAAGATACAAATGTAGGGATCCGAAGCGGTATGTGCACCCCGATGTTTATAGCAGCAATGTCCCAATAGCCAAACTGTGGAAAGAGCCAAGATGCCCATCAACAGATGAATGGATAAAGAAGACGTGGTGTATATATACAATGGAATATTATGCAGCCATCAAAAGGAATGAGATCTTGCCATTTGCAACGACGTGGATGGAACTAGAGGGTATTACGCAGGTGAAATAAGTGAATCAGAGAATGATGTGCAAAAGAGATGTGCAAAATCTCAATGTATTGCCCCCAGATACTTACTAATTACAAAGGGAAAGCTAGTGACGTTGCAGGGGACAGACCTGGGAAGCCACCTGTCAGCCAGGTGAGAACTATGTCAGCATCGCTTCCACTGCACTCTGACCACAAAGGAACACCTTCGATCTCATCATGGGAAAGCATAAGATAAACCCAAGTGGACAGCCACTCTGTAAAGCACGGGACCAGAACACTCAGGGGTCACCAAGTTCATGAAAGACAAGGAAGGACAGACTGAGGAGCTGCCCCAGATTCAAGGACACTGAGGAGCCAGGACAGATAATGCACAGTGGCATCCTGGAAAACGGGCACAACGTGCATTAGGTCTGCAGCTCAGTGCGGAGGGCCATGTCACCGTTCACCTCCCGGTTTTTCTCCCGGGAAGCCGGGCGAAAGCCACACAGGAACTCTCTGTACTGCTTTTGCAACTTTTCTATAAGCCTAAAGTATTTTGTATCTTACAATGAAAGATTTTAAATTATGATATGT
Source organism: Halichoerus grypus (assembly GCF_964656455.1). Classification (NCBI taxonomy): domain Eukaryota; kingdom Metazoa; phylum Chordata; class Mammalia; order Carnivora; family Phocidae; genus Halichoerus; species Halichoerus grypus. The sequence continues at coordinate 206,705,376 of NC_135714.1, forward strand.
TAAAACAAGTAGTTGGAAGGGACACGGGTGCAAAAGTCTAAAAACTAAGTCAAAGATGGGCCAGCCAAGGCTGCTTTTCCAAGAGCCCTGAGGTGTAAACATGGATGTGTTGTCCCAGTAGGAAAGTAACAGTTTGCTCCTATCACACTGGTCAGATGTTCACGTGACCTCCATCCGGACTCTGCCTCCCCGTTAGAGGACAAGCATAGATATCAGCAATAATCCCCCAAAGTCAGGAGGTATCTACATCTGGCTGGAGGAGGCGGTCCTGAGGAACGCCAGCCGCCTGCAAGGGACCCACAAAACAACACAGCCTGCGAGGTGTTTAAACTACCCAGCAAGTTTTACTACTGCCCCCATGATAGCCAAAATCACGAACACTGGCCGCCCCACGCTTCCGGACAGGTGCGTGAGCGGAAGGGCCGGGAAGCGTCCACTTGGGCATCTGTTCCAGGCGAGGGTCCCCGGGGACCAAGGTGCCATCCCAACACCCTGCTCAGCTCTCCCCACCTCGTGACATGCCGAGTGACCTCAGACATGCTGGTTCACTAGATTTCAAGGGCACCTCCGTGGGAGAAATTTCCCCCCAGCTGAATTAGAACACATGTTGTGAGACTCGAGGCAGCTGGGGTTTTTTGCTTGAGATTTCCTCGGTGGTGGGGACGCGGCTAAGGCTCCAGGGGTCAGCACCTGAGCAATCTGTGCTCTGGATGACGTACGAATTTCACCTCTGAGCAGGAGGACACAATCCTTTTCTGGAAGAGCGGTTCTGCTGAGCGTCACTCTCGTTCTGAAGAGGCTTGCAGCCCTTTCCTTGGAGTGGTGCTTTCGCCCACCTGGATGGATTCCTCAGCATTTTTACCCAAAGAACAACTGTCCCTGCGTATGCTCGCACTTCTCCAAATCCTCATCACCCTCTGTCAATCCCGTGCGCCTACTGACTCAAACTATTCAGGTGTCCACCATCAGGTCGGCACCCGTGACGTCCCCGGGCCGCCCTGTGTCTGTCATGAGTCTCCGAGGCAGATTTTATTTCATATTCTCCTCTATTTTTCTGTTTCCACAAGAACCTATTTAATATCGAATACTGAAATACACCAAACATTGTATCTGCAAGTATCTGCAAGATACAGTGTAACATTGTTCAATAGTCCAGTAGGATAGAAGTCCAAGTTATATTTTAGTCCTAAAAGTGCTCAAGAAAGACTTGGTTGGTTGTGGAGCATATTCTGTTTGGAGAAGAGAAAACGTACAAACGAGGCCACTTTCGGGTCCACGGAGGTCTCCAACGCCGCCACCTTCTCTGCCGGGCTCTCGCGACCTTTCCGTCTGACGCCACTTTATCCACGAGTCACACACCTGCTCTGAGCCCTGACTTCTCCGTCTGTCTGTCTGTCTGCCTGTCCGTCATCAAGCCCCCACAAGCCTGACACCCCTGAGCAGGGTACTGGTTAAAGTCAGACTAACTAGTATTTAGATCCCTGCCCTTCCACTCACTAGTTGTGGGACTTGGAACTAACCGATCATGTTCCTCTGCCTAAACCTCAGTTTCTACATCGATAAAAGTGGGTGTTAGTGCCTAATTCAGGGCTTTGGTGAAATCATGTGTGTAAAGCGTTTAATGCAAAGCGGCTGCTACTGCGACATAGATCTCATGTTAGTGCTGGTACTGATCCGTCCACTTCCTCGTGTGTGTGTGCGCATGTCCACACGGGTGTGTGCGCCGCACGTTCACGCAGGTGTGCATTCATGTAGGTGTGTCCACGCGGGTGTGCATGTGTCCACGCGGGTGTGTGCGGCACACATTCATGCTGGTGTGCGTTGCATTCATGTAGGTGTGTGTGTCCACGCGGGTTTGAGTGTGCATCCACGTGGGTGTGAAGAGTGTGTGTTCACACAGGTGTGTGCGGTGCACGTTCACACAGGTGTGCATTCATGTAGGTGTGTGCCCTCACGTGGGTGTGTGGGGTGAACGTTCATGCAGGTGTGAGTGTGCTCACGCGGGTGTGTGTGGTGTGCATTCACACAGGTGTGCACGTGCGTTCACATAGGTGTGTGCATCCATGCAGGTGTGCGTGTGCTCACGCAGGTGTGAGTACCGTGTGTTCACACAGGTATGTGCAGTGTGTATTCATGCAGGGGTGTGTGGTGTGCATCTCGCAGGCGTGTGCGGTGCGCATTCACACAGATGTCTGCAGTGTGTATTCATGCAGGTGCATGTGCGTTCGCACAGGTGTGTGTGTTCACAGAGCTGTGAGTGTGCTCACATGGGTGAGCAGAGTGCATTCACGCAGGCGTGCATGTGCATTCACACTGATGTGTGTTCATGCATGTGTGTGCGGTGCACGTCCGATCTCTGCACCCCAGCACCTGGTGCAGAGCCCGCCACTCGCTGGGAGAAGAGTGGAGGAAGGAGCATCCTCTCCCGGGGACGGACAGCCTTACAAGGGAGGAGAAGACACACCTCACAAGCACACAGGACCTAGTGCAGGGCAGCATGCCGCACGGAACAAAATAGCAAAGGAAAGGAAGTCATTAATTCTCCCTTTCCAGGAAGGCCTGATTCAGCTAGACACAGATTTACCCATTTGTCTAAGAAAATATATCCTTACAAAAAATTGTATCACAAAAATACACCAGAGTTTCCATCTTTACGGCTCCTGTTATCGGGACCCTTGACAACAAGACTCTGCCTCTAACGTGCAGACCCTTCCCGCAGGATCTGTAATGACCCCTCCTCCTACTGGATTCCACACTGTTAAAAACACAAGAGCCAGAAGATGCCCCACGCACTGAGACTCCAAGACTTCTTATTTTGGGTTTCCAAGTAAAACATTGGAAACAAAAGCATAGCCCATCAGGATTTAAATGGGAAAAACCCCAAGAATATTTATCCTTTTAGCACTTCACACTTTATTCACAAATAGATGCACCTAGACAAATAATGCTTTTAAAAGTGAAATAGCCATAACCACAGAATTTGCCTTCTGAAGTGTTAGAGAAATATAATATCCAAAGGCAGGATGTGGACACTGTGGGGACAATTCACTGAGGAGCTTAAGATGTTGCTATCCTCACATCACTGGAAATATGGGCTAAGAATGTTGCCTGTGTCCTCGGGTCAGAGTAGAGATGGACCAGAAGGTGCGTGCCCTGCCCCTCCGCCCAGCCGGAGCTCCCTCCTCCGTGGCTCTGGGGGGTCCCGGACCGCAGTCCTGTTTGCTCAGAGCCCTGCAGCTCTGAGCAGCTGCTTTAGGGATACCCTTGGGGTGTGGGTATGAAAGAGCCAGACCGCAGGGGCTGGGACACAGGGCCTCGCCATGCCGCGACTATGACAGAAGTCTCGGGTGCTTTGGGAGTGAACCCCACTGACCTGAAGAAGCAGCACAGCAAGCAACGTGAGACACAGAAAACCTGCTCTTTATACAGGGCCTTGTCTTTTCCTTTCCTCTTTTAACTCTGGGCTTATTTTGGCCCTTTTCTTCTTAATCAAGCTAGTGAGACTCTGACAGACTGGAAATTGGGAGTGTGGTCTCTGCATATTATTTTTCCTTTAGCTGCCTGCTAGACTGCCGATAAAATGGGTGTCACCCCATTTGGTAAAGCCCAGACGTTGCAGAAATGTGTCTCTGGCACCTTCAGGCATTTCTTTATCTTTGCCCTCCTGGAGGTCCTCCCTATTGCCATCATGTCCCCTGCCCGGGCCAAGGCTTTCAAGAGGATGGGCAGCTCCATGACACGCGGCCAGGAGCACGGCGACCAGCTGTATGTGTTGGGCACCGCTCCCTCTGCGGCCACCATCGATCACACTTATACTTACTTGTGATACCAGTTCACTTTCATTTCCTCGGTAAAATACTTCATGAAACACTGAAGTCTTATTCCTTCTTCGGTGCAGAGTACCTTTAGTGGAGAAGCAGATGCCCCTGCAGAAAACAAAACAAACTCAGGCCAAGAAAAGCGGTACGCGTGCTGTCAGAACACAAAGGGGCAAGCACAGGTGTCTCTGCTCTGTCCCACGGCAAACACAGCCGCCCATGTGCATGTTCCATCCACGCATTCTTCTAACCGTCCCCACGCCATATTCCTTCACTCCATAAGCATCTGCCAATGCCACATGTGTCTGAAAATCTCTTTGCTGACCACTGTAAATGACATGTAACTTTAGGAAAAGGCTCAACATCTGCCCCTTGGCAGCTTAGCTTAAGAAGAGGAGGAAAATCCTTGCAAACAGCACAATAACACAGTAAACTCTGCATTAATTGATCTGGAACTTAAGTATTGTGGAAGATCAGCAAAAGGGAGAGGATGAGTCAGCAGAAATGATCCAGGAAGGAGTCAAGATGAAAGGCTACAGTCCGTCCTCTGAGATGAGTGAAGACTGGGTAAGAAAACAGGAGAAGCCACAGGCAGTAAGAAAACCCTAGGAAATGAGAACTTATGTCGTGTGTCTGGAGTAGGAACTCAGCCTGACTGGATTGGGGCAGGTGGTCCGGGGGAGGTGAGGGGTCAGGAGACAGGAAGCTACTGAGCAGCCTCTTACTTCGGCAAAAGCTCTGAGCTCGAGGCAGAGATTGTTGTTAGATATGTAACTTCAGAGCATTTACATGAACTCAGGGTATTCCAGCACCTAGAAGATACTATTTATAGAATCAGCAAAATGGAAGAAAATGATGTGATTAAAACCACTGAGGAGGGTGCGATGCAGAAGGGACTTCTGAACACCTGCTAACTGGTAAGCCGCCCGGAGACTTCTATCACGAGTCCTCAAGTTACCCATGTATTCCACACAGTCCTCGTACTTCTGGGAGCTCACTCAAAGGAAATATTCCCAAATACTGAAATCAGCCTCTCTTTGTCCAATGAGGTACATTGCATAGTTATTTAAAATAATGAGCAATGGTTGCTATCCCCGTAAGGAAGACTTTAAACCACAGCACGTAATTATGAAACACCACGTAATTATGAGAAATTGTGGACACAGTATTGATATAAAACGTGGATGATTATCATAAAATATGTGGCCAAAAAAAAAAAACCAAGAAATAAGGTGTATTTATGACTTTATGTAAAGAGATAGAAACCAAAATAAAAATGGCCATGACTCTGGTGTTCTTTGGTCTCCATTTACTCTCACATTAGCACACGTAACGGAAGACCATCCAACAAACACAGAGTGAAAACCACTTTCCCTGACGGAGTGATTGGAAGAACCCCCGAGACGGTGTCTGTGAGCCTGCTCAGGGCAGTGTCCCCGCGTCGCCTCCGTGACCTCGGCTCCTGCTGAAACTCACCCCTCCCCACAGAGACGTGAAGCATGCACACACCGGAACGCAAAGACGAGAGCCATGTCAGACGTTTCGAAGGCAGAGAGCAGGGGTGAGGGCAGGGAGCTGTGCGAGCAGAGGGCTGAATCAATGACCAGGCAGAGTGCAAGTCCTCAACCTGGGGCCCCAGGGGGGGTGGGGGATGGGGAGCGGCCAACAGGGAGGTCACTGGAACACCGACACGGGGTGCAGAGACACCCCATCACCCCCACCTCTCCGCGTCAGGGCGCCCCTGCCCCGTACCCGAGACCTTGCCCTTCAGAGTGAAGGGCAGCAGCTCAGTGGTGGGGGGCAGGAGCTTGGCTGGGGAGAGCCGAGGCAGCTGGATGGGTGTGCATGTGCTACGCGGCAGGCTCCCCCCGCCTCACCTGCTCTGCTCACCTCCTACACGCTGGCCCAGCCAGCCCCAGCAGGAAGCACACTGCTGGGCAGAAGCAGCCGCCCCGCCAAGCTGATGGGCACCTCCCCGCGTCCCCCCAACACGGATCCCACAGCTCCACCAGCCTCTCGCTTTGCTCGAACCTTAAATAGCCAGAGTGAGCGAACTCTGCGAAGGGTCACTCGCACGGACGAGATGGAAGACCAGGAAGGAAAACCTGGAGGAGGAGGAGGAGGAGGGCCAGAGAGGACCCCGCTTCTCTTGAACCCAGGGCTGCACTGGATGCCGCTATGTACAGCCGCAGACCATGACCACAGACGCCTCTCCGGGCGCCACGGGACCGCCGTCAGTAAGGCGGAGGCCCACTCGGGCACCCTGCGCACCAGGTGGGACTTCTGTAAACCCGCATTTATAGAACACCCAGCACAGCCCTGAGACCGTGTTCTGCATCTTTGCTCCGGCCATTTCAGGAGACACTGTAAGTGCAATTATGTCCATTATCACTTACACCAAAATGAGGCTCTGCTAATTCTATGAAGCCACTGGTTAGAGGCCAAGGGCTCATCTGAAACCTAGACAGAACACATGGCAATATCTGAGGCTTGAAAGTGTGACCTGCTGGACTCTATCCGCTACAGTGAGGTGTGGACTGCGAGGTGAGGACCGCCCCGACACGCCCAGGGCGCTGTGGGCATCGATCGGCAAGCCTTCTGGGAAGTCGACAGTGTGTCTCCCCCACGGGAAGGAGACACAAGGCAGCACACAGATGGATGAGTGTGGGAGTGTGTGGGAGTCAGGGAGTGTGTGAGTCTCTGTGCATGAGCATGAGTCTGTGAGTGTCTGTGTGTGCATGTGAGTGTGTGAGGGTGTATATTCCTGGTCTGTGCATGTGTGAGTCTGTATGTGAATCAATTAGTCTCTGTGTGAGTCTGAGTGAATCTGTGTGAGTGTGTGAGTGTGTGTGTGTGTGATTGTGTGTCAGTGTGAGTCTGTGAGTGTGAGTCTATATGTGAGTCTGAGTGAATCTGTGTGTGGGTCTGTGTGTGTGAGTCTGTGTATGAGTTGAGTCTGTATGAGACTTTGTATAAGCCTGTGAGTGTGAGTCTGTGTGTGGTTGTGTCTGTGTGCATGTGTAAGTCTGTGTGTATGTGTGTGAGGCTACGTGCATGTGAGTGTGTGTGAACCTGTGTGAGTCTGTGTATAAGTTGAGTCTGTATGAGTCTATGTGTAAGCCTGTGAGTATGAGTCTGTGTGTGCATTTGTGTGTATGTGTGTGAGTCTGCATGTGTGTGAGTGCATGAGTCTGTGTGTGAGTTGTGAGTCTGCATGTGTGTGAGTGTATGAGTCTGTGTGTGTCTGTGTCAGTCTGCATGCATGTGAGTGTGTGAGTCTGTATGTGTGTATGAGTCTATGTGTGAGTGTGAGTGCATGGGTGTGAGTCTAGTGCATGTGAGTGAGTGTGTGTGAACCTGTGAGTCTGAGTTGAGTCTGTATGAGTCTGTAAGACTGTGAATGTGTGTGTGTGCATTTGTGTGTGTGTGCATTTGTGTGTATGTGTATGAGTCTGCATGCATGTGTGTGTCTGTGTGTGTGTGAGTCTTTGTATGTGTGTGTGAGTCTGCATGCATGTGAGTGTGAGTCTATGTGTGAGTGTAAGTGTGTGAGTGTGAGTCTGCATGCCTGTGAGTGTGGGTCTATGTGTGAGTGCATGTGTATGACTATGAGTCTATGTGCGTGTGAGTGTAAGTCTATGTGTGAGTGTGTGTGTGAACGTGAGTCTGCGTGCATGTGAGTGTGGGTCTATGTGTGAGTATGAGTGTGTGAGTGTGAGTCTTTGTGCATGTGAGTGTGAGTCTGCATGCATGTGAGTGTGGGTCTAGGTGTGAGTGAGTGTGTGTGAGTCTGCGTGTATGTGTGTTTGCATGCATGTGAGTGTGGGTCTATGTGTGTGAGTGTGTGAGTGTGAGTCTGCATGCGAGTGTGGGTCTAGGTGTGAGTGTGAGTCGGCATGCATGAGAGTGTGGGTCTATGTGTGAGTTTGTGAGTCTGCATGCATGTGAGTGTGGGTCTATGTGTGTGAGTGTGAGTCTGTGTGCACGTGAGTGTGAGTCTGCATGCATGTGAGTGTGGGTCTGTGTGAGTGTGAGTGTAGGTATATGTGTGAGTGTGTGAGTCTGCATGCATGTGAGTGTGGGTCTATGTGTGAGTATGAGTGTTTGAATGTGTCTGCGTGCATGTGAGTGTGGGTCTGTGTGAGTGTGTGTGTGAGTCTGCATGCATGTGAGTATGGGTCTATGTGTAAGTGTGAGTTTGAGTCTGTGCATGCGAGTGTGGGTCTGTGTGAGTGTGAGTCTGCGTGCATGTGAGTGTGTGAGTCTGCATGCATGTGAGTGTGGGTCTATGTGTGAGTGTGTGTCTGCGTCTATGTGTGTCTGCATGCATGCGAGTGTGGGTCTATGTGTGAGTGTGTGAGTGTGAGTCTGCATGCATGTGAGTGTGGGTCTATGTGTGAGTGTGTGAGTGTGAGTCTGCATGCATGCAAGTGTGGGTCTATGTGTGAGTGTGTGAGTGTGAGTCTGCATGCATGTGAGTGTGGGTCTATGTGTGAGTGTGTGAGTGTGAGTCTGCATGCATGTGATGGGCGCGCAGGCGCAGTGGGAACCCACACGTGTTGCTCCAAGACCAAAGCAGACTGACACCCGGGACGCTGAGACACCTGGGGCGGCCCAGAGATGTCCCTGCAGCCTTCCAGGGGCCGCTGCGAGGCCAGCCAGGCAGGAGGCAGGGCCCTGGAAGGGCAGGCTGGGGCCCCCGGACTCTGGCGCAGGGCGTGGGGGCTGCGGGAAGCCTGGCGTGCTACCAAGACACGCGCGTCGGGCGTCCAATGGCGCTCGCTGCTGCCCCTCGCATGCGGGGACGTGTCACGTGTGGGGCCTCTCCAGAGGACAGAGGCTTCGTGTGTGCGCGGCGGGCGGCCCCGAGTCTGTTCTCGGCACACGGTCCTCCCTGCACCAGCCCAGGGCAGCAGCAGGAGAGCCACTTTGCACACACACGCTCACTTTCCCAGAACCGCGGTCAGCGCCTCCATGGAGCGTGCCACAGGGTGCGTGCCACGGAGCAATCCCACGGAGCGCGGGACAGCAGCCGCTCCAGACAGCTCACCGGCCTCCACCACGGGGCGCGGCGGCCGTGAAGCAGCGCTCGGTCCCTCAACCACCATCAAGGCTAAAACTCGCCTAAAATGCGGTCCTGTTTCTCTGACCGAGCCAAAGTAGAAATGAGTAAAATCTACCTTGCAGCGCTACTTTGCGGAAGCATGAAAAATAAAGGTTTTCAGAAGAACATCAGAAAGCCCCACGTGAGCCACAAGTAAGCTTGGCAGTAGACATGTGTCACCACTGGTTAGAACCTGGACTCCGGGAGCAGAGCGCCCACAGCTGGGCCCCGTCCCCGCCCCCAACACCAGCTCCGAAGATCTAAATTAGGGCCTCTCTAGAAAGCCCACAGTAATAAAATGTTGTCATTCTTAGCACAAAGCTCGACCCAAATAGGAGCTGTTGTTACTGAATTACTAACCCCTCTCTTCGTTCTCACGGCTGCTGTGGAAGGGGAAATGGAGAGGGAGAATGTATTTGCAAAGCTGAAAAAGGGTTTCATACACATGATGCAAAGCCAGAGGTTTAAAATTCATTATTGCCGTTCAGCACTGGTAATAAACATGCTGAGAGCAATTATGTACAAAGCAATCATCTAAATGAAGCTAAGGCGAATCGGAAGAAGTGGCTAATCAGGAGGTCTAAACTGGGTTTTTTTTTAATAAAATATAGATTCTAAATATAGTGCTGCAAACCCCTTTGGATCGCGTCAGGGAGCAGCGGGAGGGCTGCCCCAGCCGCCCCTTTGTAGGCTCAGTTCTCATCTCAGAAAATGGGGATTTCGGCACCACACATACCCTGGAAATCCGTAGGCATTTACTTACCACAGACTCTGCTCATTGCCAAAACCATGTCATCATATACTGAAAGGAAGAAGGGAAATGTACCGTTACGATGTATATTTTTATCAGAAGGGAGCATTTTCATGTTTAATTAAATTGATACAGGAAGTCGTGATGTTCATTTGAAAAATGAAACATTAAAATAGCAACATTTAACCATAAAGGCTCCTGTGGGTCATAAATCCCTCTTACCTGTTCACTTTTTACGCAAGGAACAAGGAAATCTTACTCCACATAAATCCAACTATACATTTAATTGAATCACTTCCCCTCTGTTTCAATCATTTTAACTACATTAGTAATGGGAGAAAATTTAGCTTATGATGATGGACTAAAATGACATTTCCTATAAACGCAAAATAACACCACGCATTTTTCCAAAACACTGAAGCAGGTCTGAATGGAAGTAAAGTACAGATTTATTTTCTTCTGCTGCGTTACTGCTAAGGAAAGAGCGCATATCTTCAGGATATAGATGGATGCGCCTTCCTAGCACACTGCATCTTGATGGCAAAATGAATTTCTTTGGGGAAGGACAAAGGAGGTTTTATTTTACCTTTGCCAGCTATCTCAAGGACAGAGACATCTTGACCTCTCTCGTCTTTCAAGGTTGCCTTATATTCACCGAGGTCCTTCTTGGACAACTGCAAATAAAACATATCTTGTACGCATGTAAGATCAATGACAAGACAGAAAATGTAATAAATGATAGATAATACACTCCCTTTGCAAACCATGGAAACTCAGGATTAAAAATGGGAGCTAATGCAGGGTTTACAAGTTATTTGAAAGACCCGTCTTAGTTTGACCTCCATCCTGTTCCATGCAACACACGTACCTTGGGTATGAGCAGCAGGCAGACTCCCTTCTCCAGATCCGGCAACGTTTCTGTTTCATACAGTACATCATCCTTCAGCCACTTGAAAACTGTCTCTTTCTTGGTGTTTGCAACCTACAAGGCCAAAATCTGATGGTTAGGATGTGAATCACTCCGGCTTTTAAGAAAAAAATTCTCTGGAGGGGATCCTTGGTGGCTCAGTCGTTAAGCGTCTGCCTCCGGCTCAGGTCATGGTCCCAGGGTCCTGGGATCGAGCCCCACATCGGGCTCCCTGCTCCGCGGGAAGTCTGCTTCTCCCTCTCCCACCTGCTTGTGCTCTCTCTCGCTATCTCTCTCTCTCTCTCTCAAATAAATAAATGAAATCTTAAAAAAAAAAAGTCTCTGGATTTTAAATCACAGCCTTTTAAAAAAAAATACCATCAATTTTTATTATAGCCTCAGAGAGAAGCTCACAGAAAAGCTGTCAGTCCTAATAATGGCAAATACATTTCTAAATTCCAGCTTCTAAAATAATTAAGCCCTCACCATTGCACACAGAAGGACAAATCGTCCTAGCCCGTGAAATTAGATAGTGTGAGGAGCTTTTGATTTATATGAAATGTCAGTAATAAAAACAAGTTGTAGGCAGTGTATTTTAAATTTGTAAATAATGGGAAATATTCTTAGAGGGCTATAAGCCTGGTCAGTGGCTGTTTTTTTGGCAGTATGACATTTCAGATGTATATGTATAGAAGGGATAAAACCGTAACACCAAATAAGCCCAATGGGAATGGGAATTTTCCTTCTAGTAAATTTCCTCACAATTCAGTCTGTAACATAAGCTCAGAGTTGACACTAAGCTTTGCAGAATTCCAAAGATGAGGAAGCATTTTGATTCACACACCCTGATGTGTCCATCCCACGGATGAGAAACAAGCCTGGTTCTTACGGACGGAACGAACTGGCCACAACGGACTATTTGAGACGGATGATTCTGCATTTATACCCCATACGGACTCAGCAGAAGTGATGTCAATGACAAAGAGAATAAAATTACAAGTATTCAGACAGCATGACTGGTTCTGGTCGTGTCGTAGTCCGCACAGGTCAGAACGCCCGCACCGGCCCTGAGCCGGGGTCACCAGTGACCGCCCAGAGCACCGTCCCTGGACAGGAGGGATCCGGAACACGCTGCTCACACTTGCACCCCAGGACACGGCAGCATGTGTCCTACAAACGAGCCTACAAACCCTTGCTGAGTCCGTGGACGGAATGTCCCCCCGGGGCCGGGAGGCAGGAGCTCCGCTCCCAAGGCAGGACCACGAGTTGGAGTCAATGGCAGATGGACTGCAGCCAGACAGACGACCTCCTTCCCCTGACACTTCAAGGTCTTGGTGCCCATACCCCAGTGCCAGCCCAACCCTTACGTCCTTTACCTCAGTTCAGTGCTGCCTCCCCTTACTCTGGTTTTCCCAGAAGTTTTAAATCGTTGGTGTTCAGTGCTAAAGACACCCCTTCTGGTGAGCTCCAGTCTCTGTGCCCTGAAGCAGACATCCTGCACTGGCCTCCTTGTCCCACAGCTTGGGGGGCCTCATGCCCCGCAAGGACCCACTGTCTTTCCTCTGTACTCTCTGCGATTTCTCCCTTCTGCTCCTGAAATACAGGCACCGAAAATGTACATAAATACCCAGAAAAGAGGGTAACAAGACCCCCGAGACACCATGTGGCAACACCTGACTCAGTCTCCAGGAGGGAGCGCCCCAGGCCCCACGTCTGCTGTACGAGAACTTTCTAGGAGATTTTCTTGTGTCTGACTGAGATTTATGGTAAACTTTTCTTTTAAAAGATGGTTTTATAAATAAATAAACAAATATAAAAGATGGTCTTCTGTGAAGTTATATTATGAATGTACATACCCTTGCATTAATTTTCTCCATATGTTTTGTTACGCAAGTACATTTAAAAAATCATCTAATGTATTACTAAGGGAAAAACCATGTGGAATAATTTACAGAATCACAGGAGCTAGGGACACAATTGTACAAAGTAAGTGTGTTAAACTACAAAATGCTCAGATCTCAGTTACTATGTGTTCAGTTTCTCCAATATCTGTGTTTAAAAACTTCTGACGCACTCCGGCCAGGGACCCTGGAATATCATCACGTATTTACGGAAGGGTGTGTGGCAGGGGGACGATCTCAGAGCGCCCCGGGAAGGAGAACTCCCAGGTGCCCCACGGCCGCATAAGCACGCGCTTGATGCCGCGCGATCAGAAACGGAGAATGAACCAACGGTAAGAGAGCCCCTCTGCCAGGGCTGGCCGTCCGCAGCCGTGGAGATCTGAAGAAATGATTTGGCCGGGCGGAGGTCTAAAACCCTGAAGATACACCCCTTTCTGCATATGACAATTATTTGAAAAGACTGCTGTCTTTCCCATCCTGTTTCCCAAGTCAACAGCCTACCCTCAGTGATCTTCCGGGGTTTTCCCTGCAAATACCTACTGTGTTTTCATTTGTTGAACAGACCCATGCAATTTCTGTGTCAGTAAACTTTTTTTATTTTAAATATGATTTTGTCTCTGAGTCTTCCTTTTAAAATATTGGGGAAAGAAACTCACTATGAAAAGAAAAATAATTCTAGGTATTTTTCTGAAATGAATTTATAACAACCACGAGCACATTAAATATCAAAACTTTAGCTTTAGTTATTACACACACATAAAAAGAGATGGAAACAGGGAATCTAATTAGGACTTCATCACCAACATGAACAATGAGCGTGGACTGGCGGGAAAGGTCGATGTAATCACAGCATCTCAAGGTCGACCTGACACTTACCCAGGGTGTGCGCTGCCCTCCCGTGGCCCCAGACCACCACCCGCCACCCACCTGGACACCACTTTTCCTCAAATCCCCAGTCCCACGGCTCTGTGCTGCCCAGGCTTCACGTCAGCACCCTGCGCATTTCTGCACGTAACCCCAGGTCCCTCATCTGACACTCAGCTGCACCGAAGAGCCGGCGGCCCAGCGTCCCACCCCACAATGACCCCATTGTCACCCTCATCCTCATTCTGGCCCCTGCGCACCAGCCCCTCACACTATGGTCCTGACCAGCCCACTCTCATCCCCTCAGACCAGCCCCTCACACTATGGTCCTGACCAGCCCACTCTCATCCCCTCAGACCAGCCCCTCACACTATGGTCCTGACCAGCCCACTCTCATCCCCTCAGACCAGCCCCTCACACTATGGTCCTGACCAGTCCACCCTCATCCCCTCAGACCAGCCCCTCACACTATGGTCCTGACCAGCCCACCCTCATCCCCTCAGACCAGCCCCTCACACTATGGTCCTGACCAGTCCACCCTCATCCCCTCAGACCAGCCCCTCACACTATGGTCCTGACCAGTCCACCCTCATCCCCTCAGACCAGCCCCTCACACTATGGTCCTGACCAGCCCACTCTCATCCCCTCAGACCAGCCCCTCACACTATGGTCCTGACCAGTCCACCCTCATCCCCTCAGACCAGCCCCTCACACTATGGTCCTGACCAGTCCACCCTCATCCCCTCAGACCAGCCCCTCACACTATGGTCCTGACCAGTCCACCCTCATCCCCTCAGACCAGCCCCTCACACTATGGTCCTGACCAGTCCACCCTCATCCCCTCAGACCAGCCCCTCACACTATGGTCCTGACCAGCCCACCCTCATCCCCTCAGACCAGCCCCTCACACTATGGTCCTGACCAGTCCACCCTCATCCCCTCAGACCAGCCCCTCACACTATGGTCCTGACCAGCCCACCCTCATCCCCTCAGACCAGCCCCTCACACTATGGTCCTGACCAGTCCACCCTCATCCCCTCAGACCAGCCCCTCACACTATGGTCCTGACCAGTCCACCCTCATCCCCTCAGACCAGCCCCTCACACTATGGTCCTGACCAGCCCACTCTCATCCCCTCAGACCAGCCCCTCACACTATGGTCCTGACCAGTCCACCCTCATCCCCTCAGACCAGCCCCTCACACTATGGTCCTGACCAGTCCACCCTCATCCCCTCAGACCAGCCCCTCACACTATGGTCCTGACCAGTCCACCCTCATCCCCTCAGACCAGCCCCTCACACTATGGTCCTGACCAGTCCACCCTCATCCCCTCAGACCAGCCCCTCACACTATGGTCCTGACCAGCCCACCCTCATCCCCTCAGACCAGCCCCTCACACTATGGTCCTGACCAGTCCACCCTCATCCCCTCAGACCAGCCCCTCACACTATGGTCCTGACCAGTCCACCCTCATCCCCTCAGACCAGCCCCTCACACTATGGTCCTGACCAGTCCACCCTCATCCCCTCAGACCAGCCCCTCACACTATGGTCCTGACCAGTCCACCCTCATCCCCTCAGACCAGCCCCTCACACTATGGTCCTGACCAGTCCACCCTCATCCCCTCAGACCAGCCCCTCACACTATGGTCCTGACCAGTCCACCCTCATCCCCTCAGACCAGCCCCTCACACTATGGTCCTGACCAGTCCACCCTCATCCCCTCAGACCAGCCCCTCACACTATGGTCCTGACCAGCCCACCCTCATCCCCTCAGACCAGCCCCTCACACTATGGTCCTGACCAGTCCACCCTCATCCCCTCAGACCAGCCCCTCACACTATGGTCCTGACCAGTCCACCCTCATCCCCTCAGACCAGCCCCTCACACTATGGTCCTGACCAGCCCACTCTCATCCCCTCAGACCAGCCCCTCACACTATGGTCCTGACCAGTCCACCCTCATCCCCTCAGACCAGCCCCTCACACTATGGTCCTGACCAGTCCACCCTCATCCCCTCAGACCAGCCCCTCACACTATGGTCCTGACCAGTCCACCCTCATCCCCTCAGACCAGCCCCTCACACTATGGTCCTGACCAGTCCACCCTCATCCCCTCAGACCAGCCCCTCACACTATGGTCCTGACCAGTCCACTCTCATCCCCTCAGACCAGCCCCTCACACTATGGTCCTGACCAGTCCACTCTCATCCCCTCAGACCAGCCCCTCACACTATGGTCCTGACCAGTCCACTCTCATCCCCTCAGACCAGCCCCTCACACTATGGTCCTGACCAGTCCACCCTCATCCCCTCAGACCAGCCCCTCACACTATGGTCCTGACCAGTCCACTCTCATCCCCTCAGACCAGCCCCTCACACTATGGTCCTGACCAGTCCACTCTCACCCCCTCAGACCAGCCCCTCACACAATACTCCTGACCTGTCCATTCTCATCTCCTCAGGTGAATGCTGCTCTATCCCTTATCCCACTTTCCTTTGCCTTCACCCCTTAACTTTTTGTCCCTAGCTTTATTGAGATATAATTAACATATAACATCACTTAAGTTTAAGGGATACAACATGATGATACGGTACATTCCGATACTGTGAAATGAGCACCGTATCAAGGTTAGTATTACCTTCTTATGGGAAAAAACAATGCATTATTGATCTTCCGCCAGGTTCTCCTATAGCACTGCTCATGTAGCAGAGAGATGCTCCTTAAACTCTGTTCCCCCAAATACAGATTTTTATATTCAGTAGGAACTAAGGCTTACTTCATTACTCAACTGTTAGAACAAAACTTAAGGAGCATCTTCTTCCCAAAACATAACTTCTTTCCCTAAAGAAATCATGTGAGCAGCATGGAAATTACCAGATGAATTTCATCATAGCATACTCTCCATATGTTCACTTCCTAAAAATCTTAAATATTTCAAACGCCTCCTTGAACCTTCTTTTGCATGCCACCACACTGTAGTCTCTTCATGAAGAACAGAGACTGGAGTCTAAGTAGGAAAACATCCACGAGACTCAAAGTCACAGCGCACGGGCAGCACTCTGTGTTTTCCCGCATCCTGTGATCCACGGCAGATGCTTCCCCAGAAGGTCCCTCGCCGCCCCGTGAACGAGAGCTTACTGCTCCCTCGTTGGAGCCGAGTCCTCACCTTACAAACAAGTCGAACTTCACATTCATCTGTAACATCCCAGTGCAGATACTCAGCAAAATGAGGGCCTGAGGGGAAAATTGTGGAGAGACGGTTTTTAAAAAGGGAAAGAAAAGGAAAACGCAGATACACACACACACACACACACACACACACACACACACACACACAATTTATATTTGTGAATGCATTTTTGGCAGAAGAATAAGCTGTGCTGTATGAAAGTACAGTGCTGTTTCTGCGTCCCACCCCCATGTCATTCAGGTGTTAAGTACTGAGCAGTGGCCTGTAGGAAGATACAGAACAGACAGCCGCAGTCCCCAGACGCCCCGGGTCGCAGCCTGCAGACCACCAGCTCAGGTGAACTATGCCTGGGGTGCCGTGGGGCGCACGTGCTCGTGACAGCTACGGGGAGGCCTGGGGACCCCGCTCGGACTTTGGACGGCGCCCCCAGGATGCAGAGGTGACCGTGGAAAGGCATGTCGCTGTGGGATGACCAGACCACAGAGAGTGGAAACGCGCGTGTGGACAAGGGAGACGGTGAGGGACCAGCTGGCTGACCCGGAGAGCTGTGTGGGGCGCGGCAGGAATAAAGTGCGCGTCCCTGGGGGCGCCTACAGTCGTCTGTCATCTGTCACGTGGCCCGGGCGTCCAAGTGTCTCACACAAAGGAGAAATGAGGGCCTGGGATCACCTCCGTCTCAGCCGCGAACAGGAGAGACGAGTTAGTTAGCAGGTCGGCCGCACGGCCTGGCCACCCCGACCGTGTCCTCGACTCACAATAACAGGAAATACTAAACAGTAGATTCTGGGGCTTTTAAAGGTAGAAGCAAGACAAAACACAGATGAAAATAAATGTAACGTGCAAAGGACAGAAAAACACCCATGTTTCCACAGATGAGAAGCAGTCTAACCTCATGATTACATAAAACAGCATCTACAGCCTTTTGGCGTTGAACCAAATCTGCCGCAAACAGCATTCGACTGAGTCCGCCCGGGCTCCTGGGGCGCGTCCGGCACCTACCTTGCTTCCTGAGGAATTCCTGCCTGTGAAATTCAGCCTCGTCTAGGACAGCCTTGAACGCTAGAGCCAATATTCAAGGGAGAAAGAAATGGAGACGTTGGCCCCTGTGCAGCCCACACAATTCCCTGTGGATTCTCTTCCGCGGGCAGGCAAGCCCTCAGGACAGCCTACCGGCTCCGATGAGAACCAGGGAGGACTGACTCCTGGCTTTTCCGTCGCGAATCTGCACGGTGTAGGTGCCTTCGTTCTCCACGGTGAATCGGTCCATGACCATCTCAATAAGGCCCGTCGCTTTGTCGCATTTAATTCTGTGTTTCTGGAAGCAACGGTGGAGGTAGGGAATCAGCGCTACAGCGAAACTCCTCCCGGCTTATCTCTGACTTTGACAGTCGCATCAGCCACTAGCTCCTAACGACTGTGACACACACAGAAACGCACAATGAAATGAAACCCAGGAAACCTCTTGGTGAACCGCACGTGAACCAAGGGACACACGCACCCACTCGGTGACGCAGCCGCGTTCTGTGCGGAGCCGCCCCCTCCCGGAAGACTCCAGCAGGGACTACACGCACCCAAAAATAAGCACCTAGCACGACACAATTAAGGACACCGGGAAAAAACGGTGTGCACGACAGCATACCCCACGCGGACCACGCAACACAGGTGGCCAGCGACAACCAGCCATCGAGCACCATACTGTCCCCAGCTCTGAGGACTCAGAACCATGGCTTCAAGGCTGCTGCGTGGACCAGGCCACCGAAGCTGGGTGTCAGGTGCGCAGAGATTTTCTGGAAGAGTGTGCGTGCCTAGGCAAGTCTGGCACCTTGTGCTCCCCTCACTCCTGAGGCCACAGCTTGGTGCCGACTCTCACACGGGGGCTCCCCGTCCCCCCCAGATCCCAGACTGGTGCAGGGAGGACCTACCAGGACCTGCCCTTGGAGCCGGCTGGGTGCCCTTCCCGTAACATCCCTGCCGCGCACGCCCCCCTTCCAGGGCAGACCTCACCCCGGCCCAAGTGTCCACCCACCACCTGCCCATCCTGCTGGACCGCGAGGCCTTCAGAGCTCAGACTGTCCCCACCCTTTCTGCCCAGCACCTGTGCGCCCGGCAGGTGGTAAAGACCAAATAAATGTGTGTGGGATTCTCACCGACCAGCTCATTTCGCCGTCCATGGCGCCCTGCCGGCCGTGGTCCACCACCCCCACACTGTAGTCCCCTCCCAACATCTGGTCAGGGACACGTCCCCGCACCACCCAGCCCATCTGAAGCTCAGCTTCCTCTCACACCCCGCTCTCCTCGTTTGTGATGAACTCACAGACACCAGAATGATTTATGGTGGCTGATGGACTACGCCTTCTCCAGCCTTGGACGAAAATACCTGAAATGAAGCAGGGGTCGCGGGGGCAGAAGGACCACATCCAAAGAATGAGTCACCTCAAAGGCAGGGAATGGTGCATGCGAGGCCCCGGGGCTCAGGAGCCTTCTCTCTAGTGACCGCTCATGACCCCCGGGGTGACCCGCAGGCTCTCCTCCTCCCTGTGAGCCCCGCGGGGGGTCCGGCAGGGTCTTCCCAACCTGAACCCTGATCTCAGCCCTGCAGGGGTGGAGGCCCGGGGAGCAGGACGAGCAGGATGAGCAGAACAAACACCAGCCATCTGCGGTCGGATGGAAAACAGGGTCACCCCAGGGAAACTCCTCAGCCCTCAGAAAGCACACTCTGTCTAGAACGCTCCCCTTACTAAGAATTCAGAAAGAATGTGCATCTGCAGGTGGCTTTACGGAAAACCTGTACCCAGCGCGCGAGAACAGCGCCCATTCTCTGACGCACGCTCACATTCAGAGCCCGGCGTTCCAAAGGCCACTGTCTCAACGGCGTTCAGGACGTGGATACGAGCAAAAGAGCCTCTTTGCCCAGTTCATCTGTGAGTTCACCTCCCGAGCATCGGGCACCGTTTCTAAACCCTTGTGCCTGGCCTGGAAGGCTCCAGACGTCTCCGACGGCCCACCCCCGTCCTCCGGACGCTGGCACCTCCCTGTTTGTCCCCCCGCCAGCCCTCGGCATGGGCGGCAGCAGGGCCGGCCTGGCCTCCTGTGCGCCTCCCCAGACTCACCCTGGGCACCCCGCTCCTGAAGCCCTCCTCACCGCTTCAGCCCTCCCGTCGCTGTCTCTGAGCCCAGGCGGCCTCACGGGACGGTTTGAAGTCCGCTGTGTCACCCCTCCTTGAGCCGATCCTGCAGCTCCGGCAGGCAGGCTCGCGCCCCCCTGAGGTCCCTACCGTTTGGCTGGTTCAGAGGGACAATCAGAAATGATTTGTAAAATACACCCACGGGGAGGGGAAGATGAGTATGGTGCTCTCACGGTCAACCGTGACACTTGGCTCCTCCCTAATCAAATAGGACGTTGAGGCTTTAAGTGAACAAAAGCCACTCCCTGGCCTTGCCTCTCAGCAAACAGAAACAAAATCACCTTCACGGTTAGAAATTCCATTGCGAATTCACATCTGTGAAGCACACAGTGTGAGCTTGTATAAGGTCCCTTAGACGGTGTCTGGATGGGAAACTGAGCCAGGAAGATGGAGAGATGGAGAGACAAATGAACAAGCAAGCATGGCCTCAGCTTGCTTTCTGAGAGAGCGGTCACTGAGAAAGGTCCCGATCGCTGAGCGTGGCGACCGTGTGTCCTCCGGGCAGACTGGCGGAAGTGCCGGAGGGAGCCCGGCAGGGACGGAAGCAGGACGCCTGCACGGCGTAGCTCACCGGCTTGCTCCGTCATTCTGAGTATTTACGTCTGAATACGGGGAGCAAATTTCAAATCAATGAGACAAAGCCCTGTTCTCGTTTGTCCGACACCATGCTCGCTTCCAACACCTGCAAGGAGAGGACCCCAGGAGCCGACCCCACCAGGTCTGAGAAGTAGGAACGCGGGACTCTCACCAGCCGGATTCTTCGCGATACAGTAGCTTTTCTAATGTTCTCAGCTACTGCACTGCAGTGTCTGAGCGGGTTTTAGAAATTAATTAGGCTTCTTGCGATTGCCATTATGCAGCAAGATGAAGTTCAATGATTTTATGGGTGCCATAAATACAGGCTTTTATGTGACTCACACAAAATAACATCAATCTCCCCCCCGAAAAGTCACCTGTGGATTGCTAATTAAACAAGTGAAATAGTGCAGCCCTATCCTAAAAAGATTAGCCACAGAGCAAAGACATCAGTTTTTAAAGCAAGCTCTATGCAGTAGGTAGGAAATGTTAATCAAAAGATGTTCTACAAATAAACTGCAATTACACTAAATTCTTTTTCATCTCATAGCACGGTCTCTGCTCAAAGAGAATTTCTCTAAGTCCTTGATCGTGCGGTATACTCTCCCAGGGACAGCATGCATACTCTGCTGGCTTTTCTGCAGCCAGGAGGAAAAGCCTGCTGTCTACTCATCAGCCGCTCATGTCACCTACATGCCCCTCAGAGTATGTCACCGTCTCTCAAGGGTAAGAAAAACTGCATGATCTTTGTCCATTCCGGATTTCTGCCTGACACCTGCTCATCTAACCAGGTGAGCCTTAACAAACACCCATGGGAACAAAGTCTGGACTAGGGATGAGGGGCCCAGCTCAGCGACACAGTAAGTGGGCACCTGCATGGCCTCAGTGATTCCTACATGTCAACCATTCCACGAACATGTGTGCAGTGCACGCGGATGAGGCGTCCAGAGTCAGTAGGACCCTGAACAGACCGATGACACCACACGCTGAGTACCAGGGGAGAAGAGCAGAGGACGTAAAGACCCCTCGCTCTCCACTCAGCAGTAAAGAAAGGGCCCATGGAGCAGGTTTTCCTTCAGCTGGAAATTATAGCAGGTGTGCTAGAATTATTAGACAAGAAGAAATACATTGAAACATACTCAATGTTCTTCCACAGCCAAAAAAGGAATATTTACAATAATTGTAGGATTCATTGCATACAATTAAAGCAGAACAAGGGCAAAAGCGTTTGTATCCTAGCATTCTACACGCTGTTGGCAGCTCTGCTGTGCTTTGCCTAAACAGAACAGCCTAAAAGGTTAGGGGAGGTGTAGAAACAGATTTCCCCATGGACGCCCTCCTTGGGAAGCTCTCGGTGAGGGGCGGAGGGGGCCCACAGACAATGGGGTAAAAATGCCTGCCTTCAAAACCAGGTCAAGAATAAATAGGCCTGTCCATCAAGGATGTTTCCATGCCCCCCATGTCCCCTGAACCTTTTCATAACACCAGGCTCAACATCTCTAAAACAAAGCTGACCATTGTTCAATTCTGGCAGGCTTGGATTTCAAGGACTCCTGATTTCTCATCTAACCCAGACCAGTCTCTGAATATCGCAAGAATCAACCGTCACGCGTTCATCTCAACACCTGCTACACCCCAATTTCTGCAGTTCAAAAGGGGATGAAAACACACACAGAATGTTGACCTGAAGTCACTGAACTACGAAAGTAAATCCCGGCCTCTCCGAAGCCAAAGATCACTCCCACATGGACTCACCTCACTGTCAGAGACTTCTCTGTCATTAATAATGAATCGGTAGCTCGCATCTGGTGATAAGTGCTCAGCCTGGAGCCAGAAGCGAACCTGGCCCTTATCAAAAATCTCATAAGCTAATTCTGATTTCAGAGGAATTGCTACAGGAAGAAAAGAAATCGAAAGTCAATAATGCATGAATCGTTGTGAGAGAGAACAGCTGCATATTGGAGGAAAATATCAATCCTGGTTATTAAATTTTTGAGGATGTGAAACCCTGGGGTGTCAAGTAGGATTATGAAAACCAAAAAAATAAAACTAAAACCCTAGGTTAGCCCGTTGTTGCAGGTAAGGCCCCGTGCCGCGTGAGCCGTGTGCGCACACGCCCAGCTCTCCCGTGGACCCTGAGGTACACCCCCGCGTGCTCCCTCTGTATTCAGTGTAACTCAGTAACCGAAGACTCCACCTGATTGACTTGTTTGGATTGGGATCAGCTACGCTAAACCCCAAATTCAAAACTCTCTCTATTCAATAAAAACTTCTACAAGTTGCATTATCAACTCGTATTTGTTTCCAGTGAACAGGTGACAAGCCTGGAAGCTGGATGCGTGAAATGAAACGGTCCGTGCCCAAAGTGCTCCTTGGTGAGCGTCCCACCTTAATGAGCAAGGCCCTCCCCCAACGGCTTGCTGTCTGCCTGCAAACAGGCAGAGTCCCACGCTTACTTACTAGGATTCTTGATTTCGTTGCTCAGTGCCATCAAACGTTCGAGTTCTAAAATTAAGAAAAATACATGCATTGATTTTTGACCCATACATTCAGAAGTCTGTAAATAATTACAAGGCTAACCCCAAGCAGGGATCTGACACCACCAAGATTTAATCTGTGCTTGAGTAAGAAACATGAACTAGAAGTTAAAAGGCAAATAGGAGTTACACCACCTTTGAATACTCTCTTCAGTTGAGATCCTCACTATATAATAACCCTGTCTTGAAGGGGAGGGGTGGTGGGGCACGCGAGGGCAGAGCCTTGGGGACAGTGGGGCTGGGGGTGGGAGCGGGGTTTGCACGGGGGAGCTTTAAAGACACCCATTCCCAGACCCTCGAATTCCATACGAACTCCTTCCTAATTTCGATCTGGCGCTGAGAGTGTGTGGGTGGTCTGTGATTTTCCTTCCTCTTGCAAGATGTCCTTCAAAATGCTTTGCCCACCCAGGATTTCACTGTGATGCATTACTGCCATGAATTTAAAATAAAAATATAAATATAAATGCATCCTTCCTGAAGGAGTCCCAAGAGCAAGTTAAAAAAACTGAAGGTTCTAAGCCATTTCTTCCATCCTTCCTTCCTTCTTAATTAGAATTTAGAAAAGAGATCGTGGTCACGAAGATATGTATGAACATGCTTACTTGACCGAAAAAAGAAGTCAGACTTTTCCTGACTGGGTGACTGGCTTGACTTCCCCATTAGGTCTAATGGTAGGAATTTCCATAAATCAAATGAGCTAAATCTGCAGTTCCACGGCTTTATCTAAAAGATTTCTTAGAGTCCACATACATTATAAAACATGCTGGAAGTTTTCATCCTTTGCAACTATTTAAAATTAAAGTGAAAATGTCATCTACAGACTTAAAACTGGTGCAGAGAAGTAGAACACTTTTCAGGTATTTAAGAATGTTTTGAGTTAAAAACTGAAGACCGCTGAGTTAGGGTCAGAAAAGGCAGCTCAGAAAGCATTCGGAGCAGATTCCTGATCTGCTCCGGCCCCTGTCTCTGGACAAGAGCATCCTGAGGACCCTGGATAGCAGCGTCCACACGACCACTCGGCCATCCTCCTGCTGTGTCTTGTTAAATCTGCACGAGCTTCCCCAGGTTTACGCAGCAGCTGCTCCAGCCCCGCAGGGGCCCAGGGCATCGGCACGGGGCCTCCCAGCGTGGGTCCATGCCTCTCCTCCCAGCGCACGCGGGACAACCATCCAAATCAGGCGTCCTTGGGATCACACCCTCGGCCTGCTGCCAGCCAACATGCCAGTGGGGAACTTCGGGGTCTGCTCACCAGGCACCAGGCCTCTCATAAGACCCCATATTTTAACAGAGGACTCTCAACAGCTCTAGAGACCCAGAGAACCGTGGACATCTGACCGTGCAATCCAGCATGACGCAGCTCACTCCACATCTCCATGAGGCTGACCCTGACTGTGGGTCGGGCCCGCCACAAGCACTGGACACAAATAACTATAATCCCCAGCAGCACAAGAATCTGCCTCATGAGACCTGCCATTTGGCAGGGACTCAGGTGTGTGAGCCCGCCAAGGACAGACCTGCCTGTCCCTGGGCTCCCCAGCTGTGAACAGACTTTTCTTTCTGCCGTCTCCTATTTGTAAGAAAGCGGAGATTTTGACTATGCCGGTTGAATCTTATTTCACACACAGAAAATATATATATTATTTTCTTTTGCCAGGCTGACTATCCAGTGCTGGAAGGAAAGGGGGAGTCTCCCATCTGCGTGTCTCGCTTTAATCTCATGGCCTTACTTGGCTAATCGGCTACTCCCTGCTTGCCAAGCTACTGAAATGTAGCTAAACCCAACTTGAAAAGTACAAGGGGGAACTCCAGAAGCCCCAGGCCCTGGACCGGTGATTTAGGAGCTGGACAGAATACGAACTCTAGAGAGTTTGTTTAATTTCTAAGAGAATGTTTGCTTCTACGAACACTTGGCACCCCAGCCTCCCACGAACGCACGCCAGTTTTCTAGGCAAGCAAGTCTTTCCTAGGTTAGTATCAATCTTTCAGTGCCGGACACTCAAGCAGGCGAGCCTCCGTCACGTAGACTTTACCTTCTTCGTCCAAGGTGAAACTGGAGGACACCCCGTCCGTGTCACTCACGGACACCGAGTAAGTTCCTAGATCCCCTTTGTCCGGATTTTTAAAGTACAGCTTCGAGCTAAAAGGGAAGAACCATGGGACACATTGGCTGTTTGTGTCTGCCAGGGTCCCCGGCGGTCCCAGGGGCCGGCCCCCGAGGGGACTTACTGGTCTCCCACCGTCTCGACCCTGAACTTCTGGTCATCCGCAACCTCCTCGTAGGCTTTGCACCACGTGAACTGGGATGCATCGGTCATTTCCTGACAGTCAAAGCTCAGGTAGATGTTGCCTTCCTCGTCCACACCAGCACTGATCTCCTTCGTGCCTACAGAGCGAGGAGACAAGGCGGGGTCTCAGGAGCGCCGTGCCCTCCACCCACGGACTCTGGGTCTGGAGGCGGCGGCTTGGTTTACGCCGAATCATCAGCTTCCCCTCCAGGTCACCCAGGACGCTGAGGCAGACCGGCGGGAGGGCAGTCCGTCCAGGAGCAGGTGGAGGGCAGAGCGGACGGGATTTTAAGCTGTCACCTCTCTGTCCGTTCCGTCCTCCGCATCCGATCCCGCCACGGCAAATGTGTTGGCCATAAAGACCCTTCTTGTCCCTGAGATCTGACCCCTCGCCACTGCGAGGGCCCCGGGTGGCCGTGGGCACCCCCCGATAGCACCACACGCGGGCTCCTCCCTCTGCCCTTCTTCTGTGGGGGGTGGGAAGGGACCTGCTCGATCCTTCTGACCAGGTGGACACCTGGCCCCACACAGGACAGTCAGAATCTGCCCCGAGGGGGTAGGGACTGGGGGGACACACCAGCCTGGGAAGGCACGGACGCCGTCGGCTGCCGCAAAGACGGAGCGGCACAGACTGCCAGGCGGCAGAGGACGTGAAACCAGTCTCCAGAGAGAGGAGCCACTTGCCACCAAGAACACCACCCACGGGTTTCTGACTGCCGGTCACAATTCAGCAGTAACATCGTCATCCCCACATGTGGCTTTACTGCTCCAAATACAGATCCCCACCGACTGCGCCTCGGGGCCCCACTCCGATCCAGGGGTGCTGGGCCGTGCCGGGCTGGAGGGCCTGTCCCGTTGGCCGCTCGACACCGTCAACCACACGCAGGAGCCCGCCTTCCCTGCACTCACATGCACACAACACACACACCCACCTCCCGCCTCCCCGGGCAGCCACGCAGCACCTCTCACCTGGCCGGGCCTCCACGAGCACCGGCTCAGACGTGTCCGACGGCCTTCCCACCCCGCTGGCGTTCACGGCCCGGACCCTGAACACATAGGTCTTGCCCCGGTGCAGGTCACACACCTTAGAAAGACAGAGAAAATGTCACATGGGAATCGATAAGTGAAAAGGACTTTTTACTTTTCACATTTTACTATGAACATGCTTCTTTTTTAAAAAAGGAACTTACTTTTCCAGCTGTAAGAGCTACGCACAGTGAACTAGAAAAGCAGGAGGTAAGACAGACTCACAATCATTCACAGTCTGACTTTGCAAGAAAAAACAGACTCTTTCAGTTTTGAGAGAGTCTTCTTTTTTTCTTTGCATATTTCAAAGCAGAATTCAAGGCATATACCCCGTCTGCAACCTGGCGTTCACAGTCAACATAATTCTACGGGACGAAATATTATTTTAAATGTGATTTGTGACTGTGCCAGATTTCCCATCGTTTGGACACATCAGAATTAAATGCTTCTCCCCTTGCACACGCGTAGCTTGCATGTACTGTAACCTGCGCTGATACGTAAAATGTACTTCAGCTAATCTCTCACTCACTGATTTGGCTAGATCCTTAGAAGCTGATTAGTGCATTCAGAAGAAGCTGATCTGGTTTTGGGTTGTCGGACTGTTGCCCAGAGGCAGCAACCATGTGCTCCACTCAGGCGTGGTCTCCCGGTCAGCCTCCCCGTCTACACCACACCGCGGAGCCCGCGGCCAAGCAGGGAAAGCGCGGGGCAGGGGCCTACCCACCCAAGGATGGGAGTCACAGCCGACCCCAGGGATGGGTAAACTGTAGGTGCCACAAAAAGAAATACTTGGAGGACGGGAGAAGAGAGAAATGTGCGCATTGCCATCCTGGCAGACGTATCCCGGCTGCGTGTGTACGTGTCCGTGCGCGTGACTTCTACGACAATCACGAATGCAACGGGTTAAACGCACGCCGACCGCAGACACACAGTGGCCGCCGCCCTGCGGAGACCGTCCACAGCGGCACGGGACCGTGTGCGCCGCCTGAGCGGCTGGCTGGGCGGCTTCGAGCCTGTCTGCAGGAGCAATCAGAGAGCCCGTCCCGGGAAGGCAGGGCACACGGGAAGGAACACTGTCACCTTTAAATAACGGTTGGCGGTTGCTGCCTCGTTCACGGTGCTCCATTCTCCGGAATCCTCTTCCTTATAGTCTACAAAATACCCCGTAATGGGGCCGCTGCCAGAGTACACGGGGGCTTTCCACAGCATGACCAGGGACGAGTCTCTGACCTCACAGAACGTCAGATCATAGGCAGGACCTGAAAAGTCGAACGCAGTCTGTGCCCATGCGTGCACGCACCAGCATGTGGCGTCTGCCGCCGCGGGGACACACACAGACGTCACGACTCTGCGTGTTAAATCAGGCTTTCTCCACGCACGCCTGGAGGAGCGTGCTGAGCGGGGAGCAGGGAGGGGGCACCGTGTGGCTGTTCCTGCAGCCTGACCATGAGGCATCCGGGGACCGTGGGCACCCCAGAATCATTCATGAGTCCACATCAGCACTCAGGCCCTGCAGGTGCATCTCACAGAGGGAACAGGTGCATGGAGCAGGGGCACGCGTGTCCTCCGCCCCACGCGGGAAGCCTGTCTGCGCAGACGCCCACCTCCCAGCAGCCTGATACACCTGCTCCTCGAGCCCCGAGCACATCACCTGCTCAGACCCCTGGAGCTCTGCCACAGGGAGGAGTGCCGAGCCCGGGTCCAGGGCCCTCGGGCGGCAAAGGGAAAAGGAGCAGGGGCTGCACCTGAACCAAGTCATGCCACATCCTTAGAGGGTGGCTAAGCCCTTTCATGTGAAGCCCCAAAAAGGCTCTGGAAATTGGGATAGCTTTCCTTCTACTGGCTTTTCTAAGGGGCAAGTATTAGTTTCCTTAAAACAAGGACCACTCAATAAAAGAAAAGGAGGAAAAATACACTATAATCTGGCCACAAAATAGCTTCAACTTTAGGTCTGTTGTTTGGGCATTGTTCTGTTTTGCTCAAAACAGGAGCATTTTACCCATTCCATTTAGGTTCCTGACACACTGAATACAAATAAATGAAGGCCCAGGTTTTGAGATTTTATGAAAACAGCTATAAAATGTAAAGTCCTAATACATGCAGATTGGCAGTAATCCCACATTTTCGAACTACAGGCCCCCAGGTCCCCACAGGGCCTGGGAGGAGAACCAGACCTCACACACTGGGGACCCCAGTGTCACACCCTGTGTCATCAGCACTGGCCCCTCCTGCCCGGGGCCGCCTTCCCTCTCCCCTCATGCGTCCCTGCTGATCACCCCACCCTCGTCACCTGCTCGGCCTCTGTCCACGCCCCACCGCCGGGGATGGGGGCCGCCTCATCCCCAGCTACGCCCCGTGCCTGGCACAGGGTGGTGACCCCGTAGCATGCACAGATAGAACACCCGCTAGTTCTGGGGTTGGAGACCGCGGCCCTGCGGACAGCAGGCTCACACCACAGAGGGCTGCTCCAGGCCAGGAGGGGCCGCTTACCCGGCTCAGGCATGGTCCAGGCCTCACACTTGAAGAGCTCACTGGGGTCCGATGGCTGCCCGATCCCAGCCAGGTTGACGGCAGCGATTTTGAACTCATAGAGTGAGCCTTCTGTCAAGCCCTCCACCTGCGTGGATTGTATTTAAATTAACACAGGAAATAAGAGCTTCATTACAGTCCGTCCGATGGAGGATTCACGACTGACTCCCAGAATGAACCGTGGGGCAGCGGGGGCTGTGCGGGTAAACTGGACAGTGCGGTCAGGGAGGGCTGTGAATGCAGCTGCTGTGTTGTGGTCGCTCCAGGGAACCCACCCATATTCCCATTCCTCCTGTCACTGTGCCTACAGGGGCGGCATGATGACCACCCTTGACAGATAGCTTGTCCTCGTGGAGAAAAAGCCACAGAGGGCGAGTGGAATAGCAGGGGTGGGGGGCCTGCCCTCAAGCCCACATCCCCTCTGCAGACGCCAGCACCTTGGCTGCCACCAGCCGGGGACACGAAGCCTCCCTGCCACACCAGCCTCACTACGTGACGCCCGACAACCCGTCACCGTCCCGCAGCACAGGGGCTGGAGGCCCTCAGGTCGTGACCTCAGCCCCATGAGGGTCTGTGCCCCAAAGATACAGGGAAGGCCTTGCCCAGAGCCCTCAGCCCCGCCTCGCTGTATCTAGATAATATTGCCTCCTGGAAAAATACGGAGCCTCCAAAGCAAGTGTGTTTGAAGTTCAGTGGTTTCGTTCCCTGCAAGACGGAGCTCACCTCACGGCAGTAGCCGGTATTCTAAAAATAAGAGGGTGCTTTGCTCAGGAGTAAGGGCCGTCCAGAACAGCTCGGCACAGTGTTGGGGGCTGACCGGGCACAGATATCAGTAATGTGACACACGTGCGTGCACATACATGCACACTCACACACACACACACGTGCACGCTTGAGTTCTGGCAACTTGTACCAGAACGTAGACGTAAAAAGCGGGTGATCAATGTCTGTATTACACAAATCTACATTACAGAGCAGAGTCGTCTACAAGCTGCAGACTACACCTCCTACGAGTCTCCCCACAAACAAAAATCCAACCCTAAGTGACCCATAGCCAACAGGGGTGTCACGCTGTTGTGGTGACATGAGCTGCTGGTACCCCCCACCGACAGCAGCCCAGGCACTGCGCACGCGCACACATACACACACAGTGCACCCGCACACACATGCACGCACATACATGCACATACTCCCATACACGTGTGTGTGCGTGTGCATGTACACGCATGCACACGTTCCCACGTGCACACGCGCACACGTACACACAGTGCACCCACACACACATGCACACACACACATGCACATACTCCCACACACGTGTGTGTGCGTGTGCATGTACATGCATGCACACACTCCCACGTGCACATGCACACACATACACAGATACCCTTACATGCATGCACACGTTCCCACGTGCACACGCGCACACGTACACACACACAGGTACCCTCACATGCATGCACACGTTCCCACATGCTCACGCGCACACGTACACACACACAGGTACCCTCACATGCATGCACACATTCCCACGTGCACACACTTACACGTACACACACACAGGTACCCTCACATGCATGCACACACTCCCACGTGCACACATACACGCACATACATGCACACACTCCCACATGTGTGCATACATGTGCATGTACATACACACACACATTCCCATGCGCACACCCGCACATGCACACACACACACACAGGTACCCTCACATGCATGCACACGTTCCCACGTGCACACGTGCACACGTACACACACACAGGTACCCTCACATGCATGCACACACTCCCACGTGCACACATACACGCACATACATGCACACACTCCCACACGTGTGCATACATGTGCATGTACATGCATGCACACATTCCCATGTGCGCACACACACATGCATTCACACACATGCGCACGTACCTACATGCACACACACTCCCACGTGCACACACACATGCACACATGCCCGTGACCTAAACCATGCAAACGAGCAGTGGAAGACTCAGCAAGGTGGGAGAGAAAGCCCATGGCTGCTGAGGGTTTGCATCTGGATTGGATTCCAGATCTTCCTTACTCCAAATCTATGTTCTTTCTCCTCTCTCTGCCAGGCAGAACATGCGTTTGGCCAACTGACTCACCCAGAGGCTGGACACACAAGCCTTTCTTAGCAGAACCGCTATTAACAAGCCACGGACAAGGGCGCTCGGACTGAACACCAGCTAAGTGCAGACGCACCAGCCCCACAGAACCACATGGTGATGGGCGTGGGGCCTGGAGCCGCCCCCAGTGTGGACACCCCCACACCACCTGCTTCCTTGCCTCTCCACCTCCCCTTGCATCTCAGAAGAAAATGCTTCCTCGGATCCAGTTCTAGAGCTTCTCCCACGAGGCTGTGAAGTTTTCTGAACCCACTTTTGTTTCTGTGTCACATTATCTAATGCCCTTGAACTCTGAGTCACTGAATGAAGGACTCTGCCCCGTATGGGAAACCACCCAGGAGAAGTAAATGGACCCATAAGAACCAACCGTTAAGATCCTCTCTTTGACGGGCGAAGAGTTGACCTCGTGCCAGTTCTTATGGTGAGCCTCACGCTTGTCTATGTAATAGCCAAGGATGGGGGTTCCCCCGCTGAATTTAGGCACCTTCCAGCCAAGGGTCATGGAATGGCCATTGCAGTTCAGAAGTGTGACCCCATAAGGATGTGAAGGGACAGCTGCAAGGACACAGAGCAGGAAGGTCACCCCGGTCTCCACCCACGATGCCCAACCTCCTAGGGACCGCTCCTGCCCTGCGGAGGGGCCTCCACCCCGAACCATCCTTGTGTGTTTTCATCTCTTCCTTTAAAGAGAGTAACTCTCTGTCATTTCTATTTACTGCAATTCCTAAACACATCCTCCAATAAATAATACATACACACATACATCTTCCAATATTTCAATAACACAGGGGCAATAAATTATTTAAATCAGGCCTGGGTGGTTGAAACAAGAGATTCTTCCCTCTCCTCTAAGGAAAACCTCGAAGAGGAGCTTTCTCATTATATCCATGAAAAATAACAGCCATGCCCCCATGACCAGAGATGCTGCACATTACTGACCCAGCCAGTCTTAATTTCCCACATCAAATCAATTCAAGTGAGGACAAATTCACATGAGTTCATTTGGAATTGGACCATCTTTTCCAAGGGGCTGAGGGAGGGTGTCTCTGCTTTCCCCAGCCCCAGCCCCAGCTCCAGGTGACCTGCATCTGGGCATCCTCTGTTACCCAAGAAACAGGTGATCGGGGGAAGACCTGTTCCCATCACAGAATAAAACTGTAGACGATTGCTTTGTATTAAGGAGGAATGGTAATATTTGGAAGTCCCTCCCAGGGAAAATGGACAGATTAGAATAATGACCTTCAAATAAAAGAAGAATGAGTTTGCACTATATTGACCACCTAAGCAGTATTGGATTGGACACTCCTTGGATGTTCTATAACATGACTTTATATGTTGTTAGGAGAGAAAGCTGAACTTCTGAAAATGCGTTTAAAATTTAATTGGAGACAAAAATAATTAAAGAGCAAAACATTTCTCTCAGAAATGAAAGGATATCAGTATGACTCAAAATGAGTAACATGTGACATTCATGCTCCAAATGTCCCAGGGCATGCATGTGTTTGCCATGTGGCCCATCTTGTATGAAATCACCAGGGTGATAATCACAACACTCATGTTCCCAGGGCCCACCTCTGAAATTAGGTCCCAAATTATTTGGTTTGATTAAAATCATTTTTAATGATGACCATTGATGAACAAACCACAAAGTTCACATCAACGTTTGGAATTCTCTGAGATGATTAAAACCCCTTGAACTAAGACTAACTGGAAAGGCCACTGATGATTTTCTAGATTAGCACTAAATTTGAAAGAGACGTTCATCCTGATAGCATGCACATCGATGCGGGGCACAGACACGGGGACATGTGACCTGAAGTGAAGCCGCGTGTCCCCAGTGTGCACCCTGCTGGCATTTTACCACTCCTCCCTCACCCCCACCATGTTTCCAAGACATGTGGCCGGTGGATGAGAGGCCTCCCCAAGACAGCATGTTCTCGGCACCAAGAACGTTTGTTCCCACAGAGCTTGAGATGGCCCCTGGGTTACTCACTGAGGGCAGCCTGGACCTTGATGACGTCGGACTCCTGTGAGTTCTCGCTTGTGCCGACAGCGTTGACAGCCTTCACCCGGAACACGTACTGCTCGCCGGTCGTCAGGCCATGCACCACAAACCTGAGCAAAACACCAGTCAGGGGCGCAACCATGCACCTCAGCCTTTCCCCTCCCTCCTCCAGCAGAAGTAAAATCATCGGGAACGCTCCAAATTTTTTTCCACTGGGACTAGAAGGAACTTCACTTGTCTGAGTTCTTTATATATGCATACTATATATCCACTCTATGTTTCATTTTTAGTTAACGGATGCAAATCAACACGCAGGGTCAGGAAGGAAGGCCATGATGCCTGGTTACACCGGGGGCAGGAGGGGCATAGGTTGGGGGGCACAGAAAGCAAACACCCACGGATCCCCAGTACGGGTCACTGGCTCTGTGAGTCGGCTGTCCCAGCTATAAAATGGGACCACAGTCCCCACCTCCCAGCATCACTACAAGCATCAGTGGGAACCTGTGCGGGAGGAGCTCAGCACAGGCCAGCGCCCCATCCACGTGAGCAGGTCCCGCTCGTCTCTCAGAGCCCACAAACATTTAGTGGCCATTTATAAAACTCTGGCTCAAGAATGCTATTTTAAGTTTTTTGTCCTGAGATCTCTTTCTGTGTTTGCTGCCCATGGACTTGAAACAACATCTAACCGATACTCTTCTCAGCAACATCTCTTCCTTCCTAGCCACAGCTTTTCCAAGTTATTTTTCTTAAAAAGTAGATTGAAAAGGGAAAGATGGCTGAGCCATCCGCAATGATGCATCCACAGTGGAGAATCTGACTGCTGCCTCTATTTACCCGAGAAGCATACCCTGGAGAGAGCCTACTAAAATCAGACGCTCCGCACACTCGGCAGGAGCAGGGGTAAATCAATGCCGGGAGCAGATGCTCCTCTCCACCCAGGACAAGCCAATGTCCCCCACCCCCGCCCCGCACAAGAGAGGTGACGGCCGCCGGCTTTGTCTTCAATCAGTGGCTAGAGCAGAGGACTGTCAGTTATGCGAACAAAGCCCTTTTAAAAGTTCAAAAACTCAATATGGAAAAATAAAACGCCTCTCGAGTCGAGGAGGCAGTTTAAACTTTCCTGTTGGGAGGTAAGCCTTAGCTGCTAATGACTCCAGAAGGGCCAAGGTTCTAGAGTTCTCTCATCAACACGCTAATGATTTCAGCCCCGTGCCCGGAACCACCTTGTCAGCTTTCGAGTCCTGGCCCCTCGTGTGGGGAAGAAAACAGACCCTCATGTAGGAGCCTCACAGGAGCGTCTGCCAGGGTGCACGCTGCTCTGA
Source organism: Halichoerus grypus (assembly GCF_964656455.1). Taxonomy (NCBI): domain Eukaryota; kingdom Metazoa; phylum Chordata; class Mammalia; order Carnivora; family Phocidae; genus Halichoerus; species Halichoerus grypus. Next base: position 206,739,538 of record NC_135714.1, read on the forward strand.
GTGCCGCGTGGCTCCCAGCTGGCTGCGTGTCCTTCCCACGCAGCGAGTCCGGGGCCCCCGCACCTGTTGTAGCCGATGGGCTTGTGATTGCACGGCTCCCACACGCTGGACCCTGCCACGCAGCAGTCCACGTAGTAGCCGAGCAGGTCCTCCTCGTGCTTCGCCCTGTCCCACTGCACTACGACCGATGTCTTTGTGTTCCGAGACGCCAGCACCCGGCCCGGGGCAGAGGGGACAACTGTGCAGAGGAATAGAGTGAGGAACCGTGAATGGAGACCGAGGTCCGGAAGCTGCACCAGAGACCCTCAAACCCTTTGTCCACAGGGAATGGCTCCCCGAAATCTGGACGAGGAGGGAGGAGCAAGGGAAGTGGGCGGGGGGGCTGCCACCCGGGGGGGGCCAGGAGCTGCTGGGCCATCCTCTGTCCTACCTGACTCACAAAGAGAGGAATTACAATCACGCAGTCTCCCGTACCCACCCCCAGAACTATATTAAAAAGCATCTTCTCATGACACACATGCTTTGGCTAACAGGGTAGTAACAATTTTAAGAAAATAAGACACCTTCTATCGGATTGGCTGGAATCTGTAAGGGGATTTAAAATCCAATCATGATTTGACCCTGGATTTTCTCCACAGGGCGATTCAGAATTTCTGTAATCTTGTATGGCATCTTCAGAGTGGGAACTTCAAGCCACACAGGCAAGAAACTCCAGTGTGTTCAAGGTTTCTCAAAAAGTGACCAATGCCTAAAAATATTTCTAACCCATTTATTAGTTTCATAAAAATAAGATGGAACTTTGGAGAAATGCTGAGTACCAACCAAAACACGGCAGAGAGATCTCCATCTCGTGTCAACTGAGATTTTAAGGCAGCTTTAATTTTGACTCATATACAACATTACTTGTCTTTTTCAGCACAACGGAGGGGTATCTGATGTCCCTTACTCGGAGCCTGTCCCAAACCATGGTCGCTCACCAACAAGGCTGTGCTCACCAATCATATCCTGAGCCTGGATGGGGGCGGTGATCTCCGACGGGTCGCTCAGGCCATGCTTATTGGCTGACAAAACCCGAAACACGTATTGCTTCCCCTCAGCAAGGTCAAAGACGGCGTACCGAGGGGACCTCACCGCCGTCTGGGCGTTGACCCGCTGCCAGGTCCCACTCCCAACCACGGACTGCAAAGAGACACAGGATTTACATGAGGAAGCCGGGAAGTCCCCAAAGGCGTGTTGGAGGAAAGGTTCTGCTCTAGCTAGCCAAATTAATCTTCAGGGATGTCCAGACGGTAAAGCACATCTTGCACCATCAGTAAATCTTTTCTGAATTTTATGAAAAAGGAAGGCAGTTTGGAAAAGCAGGCAAGAAATTACCCAAAGTTGGAAACGCTTACCAGTAAAAAATTTTACATGAAAGCAAATAACTGTAAAAAAAAACTTAGGGCAATTAATACATAGGGTTGTAGTTTTAGTAAAGTGAAATGAACTATGAAGGATTAAAGATAATTTAGGGTGTTCATAAAATTCCATCATAACTCAGCTGGTCACATTTCAATTTAAAATTTTCACTATTTTAGGGGCGCCTGGGTAGCTCAGTCAGTTAAGCATCCGACTCTTGAGTTCAGCTCAGGTCGTGATCTCAGGGTCATGAGATCGAGCCCCGCATCAGGCTCCATGCAGAGTGCGGAGTCTGCTTGAGATTCTCTCTCTCCCTCTCCCTCTGCTCTTCCCCCTGCTCTCCTCCCTCTGAAATAAATAAATAAATATTTTTAAATAATAATAACTAAATAGAATAAAACTTGCACTACTTTGCAGCTGTTACCATCATAATAAGAAAATAGCAATCTAAATAACCAGCAGTAACACAAGACCCATCACGCTACGTTCGTACATTTGAAAATGGAGTCACTAGGGCCATCTTACAAAGATCCTCCATCAGATGAGAGTAATTACACCATTTCGCTACATGTGACACGGGATGCAAATTCTATGACGTATCAAGTACATAAAAGACTATAGAGAAAGAGACCATAAATATCTGTATCTCACATTATTCGTGACTATTTCGAATGATGGAATTAGCGGTGATTTTCATCTTATTCTCTATAATGTCTCTGCACCTTTCCTGCAGGTTTGATTTTTATCATTTGGTTTATCACTGATAATTATTTTGAAACCTCCATTCCATGTTTCACTTCGTTTCTTCCTTTCTGAGGGAATCCTGAGGAAGTAACGGCAGGGGCACTCTGCCCTGCTAATGGCTGCCAGGACCAGGAAAGCACCTCAAGCGCCCCGGCTTCTAGGAGTCAGGTCTACATTTAAAGCTGTCATTTTAGCAGAAGTGCAGTCTCTCTCTCGGCGCTGACACAGGTGTCCGAAGCGGGGGGCCCCCACGTGCTCTCCATCAGAGGGACACCCAGCAGAGGCTGATCAGGGGAAAGGAGCCTCATGCTGGAGGAATGGGGACAGGGAGGAAGCAAGGGAAGCTGTACTGTGAAGCTTCTAGAAACCCAAGTAAAGCTGGGGAGCCAAAGCTAAGTCAGGAGCTGCTCATCAGGAAGTGGAGGCTGGAAGACGACGTCCGTGGGGACAACCCCGCTCCAGGGGATGCAACCGGCCACCCCCTTTCAACGGCATCGATGGACAGCTGCAGCTCCTACCGGGTCATCCCTGGGCTTAGCATAAATGGAGAGAGAGGAATGCATATCCTGTGGTTCCTTCTGGGCCTTGGTAGGAACTAAGGTGCTGAAAGAGCACCCTGGACAGGCTGGGGAGGGACTGTCCCCCAGGAGTGGACTGTGACACAGGGAGACGTGCCGCCCATCTGGCCTGCACCTCCTTGCTCACACGTAGCGTGGCCTCCCCTGGGCTCTCACGTGGCTCCCTGCCTCCTGGGACCGCTGAGCACCGTGGTTCCCCTTCCTCGCCCCCATCAACACGCGTATGGCCCGTGACCCCCGGCCCCCCGGCCCCAGCCCTTCCCACTGCGGGCAGCAGGTGGCCGAGCCAGAGGAGCCCCGGTGATGTGGTCGTCCGTTTAGAAATGTATCTGCTAAGACTTGGTGCTTCCGGCCCTGGTGGCAGCCGCCTCTGGAGAGGACCCAGGACATACTCTTCCTCCTGGGACAGAGCCGCCTGGCCGACCAGCGGCACTCCCGTGACGCGAACACCGCACGGCATCCCCCAGAATTCTCCACCCTGCGTTGTTCCAGGGACAGCCCCCACAGAAGGGAGTGTGGAAGGCCGCAGGGCTGGTGCGCGTCCTGGAGCCTGGACACCGCGCCTATTTCCTCTCCGCGTCTGCTCTGCGTCACCTGCTGACCTGCGCCCCTGTCTCTGCGGCACGCTGCGCCCCCGGCCGGCCCCCCCACGCCAACACCCTTCCCAGCGCCATCCCCTGCACTGCGGGGTAAGTGGGGCATCACAGAGCCACTCGCGGGATGGGCGGGACTCTAACGGTTCCTCCCACCGTGGCCCTGAGCCCGCCAGCAGGTCGGCAAGCCGGGGAGCGGGTCCCAGGCTGCATCTAGCCCAACGGACGGACTAAAGCAGGAGAGGCCTAGCAGGCAGTATGGACGTCAGTGCCTGTGATCCTATGCTTGTACGCCTGTGCGTGTGTGTGCACATGTGTGCGTGTGTGCCTGTGATCCTGCTGCTTGTACGCCTGTGTGCGTGTGTGCACGCGTGTGTGTGTGCACGCGTGTGTGCCTGTGATCCTGCTGCTTGTACACCTGTGTGTGTGTGTGTGCACGCGTGTGCGTGTGTGCCTGTAATCCTGCTGCTTGTATGCCTGTGCGTGTGTGTGCACGCGTGTGCGTGTGTGCCTGTGATCCTGCTGCTTGTACGCCTGTGCGTGTGTGCACGCGTGTGTGCCTGTGATCCTGCTGCTTGTACGCCTGTGCGTGTGTGCACGCGTGTGTGCCTGTGATCCTGCTGCTTGTACACGTGTGTGTGCACGTGTGCGTGCACGCGTGTGTGCGTGTGTGCCTGTGATCCTGCTGCTTGTACACGTGTGTGTGTGCACGTGTGTGTGCGTGTGTGCCTGTGATCCTGCTGCTTGTACGCCTGTGTGCGTGTGTGCACGCGTGTGTGCGTGTGTGTCTGTGATCCTGCTGCTTGTACGCCTGTGTGCGTGTGTGCACGCGTGTGTGCGTGTGTGCGTGTGTGCCTGTAATCCTGCTGCTTGTACGCATGTGCGTGTGTGTGCACGTGTGTGTGTGCGCGCCTGTGATCCTGCTGCTTATACGCCCGTGTGTGTGTGCACGCGTGTGTGCATGTGTGCCTGTGATCCTGCTGCTTGTACGCCTGTGTGCGTGTGTGCACATGTGTGTGCGTGTGTGCCTGTGATCCTGCTGCTTATACGCATGTGCGTGTGTGTGCACGTGTGTGTGCACACATGTGTGTGCGTGTGTGCCTGTGATCCTGCTGCTTATACACATGTGTGTGCACATGTGTGTGCGTGTGTGCACGTGTGTGTGTGTGTCTGGGATCCTGCTGCTTATACGCATGTGCATGTGTGTGCACGTGTGTGCGTGTGTACACGCGTGTGTGTGCGTGTCTGTGAGCCTGCTGCTTATACGCATGTGCGTGTGTGTGCACGAGTGTGTGCGTGTGTGCACGTGTGTGTGCGCAGGGCTGTACTACGCAAGTTACTTCTTTCCCTGCGTCCCCAGCTGGTCTTCAAACCAAGGATTCCTTCGCCTGGCATCTCGAGTGAATTCCTGTACGAGACCGCCACCAAGTGGCCACGCAGCTTATTACAAACTCCGCGCCACAGCAAACTGCCCTCCTGCCCAGATCTCACGCCGTCCTCAAAACTTGCGAGCTAGAATGTGTCAGCAGGCAGAAAACTTAGAGATGCCCCATTTTGGTGGGAGCACCGGAGCCTGGAGACGTGAAGTGACCCACTTGTTCACACGAAGGCGCAAAGCCCGGACCAGGACACTATCCCCCGACGCCGACGTGCATGGCCGGGGCTCACCGCGCATGCATGGCTCAGCCAGCACCCCCAGCTCCCCAGTAACTAACAGTGGTCAAGGCTGCGACGACTGACCTAATGGTTGCGCATCCCTAAAACACACGGAGTCGCACAATGTGAAATCCTACAGAGAGCTGCTGTCTCAGGAAACGCGACCGCAGAGTACCTTCTCGATGAAATACATCAGCGGCTCCTTGCCACGGGGAGCAGGTGGGTCCCAGCTGAGGACAACATATGTTCTGCTGATTTCCGAAGCATGCACGTTGGTGGGAGGCCCTGGAATCTGAACGTCGCCTGCAGGAGTGATAAACTCGGTTAGTGCTGGATGAACCCCAGGTCACCCCAGTCGCCGGAGCCCATCTTCAGAGCACCATCCCTTGGGTACGTTACCAGGCACCAAAAACTGCCATGCCAAACTGTCCTTTGCTTCATTTCTATTTTGGGATAGCAAGCCAACTGATTTTCCAAGCCAAGTATAATGCACTGGTTAAGATCACCTAATTATTTTTGTTGCTAATATAAACCAGTTCATAAGAAAAAAAAAAAAAAGAATCTAATCCAAAATCTTCCAGAGTTTCAGCTGGAAGGGGAGGCAGAAGAATTACCCAGAAAAATAGGGCATTTAACCAGGACTGGAGCCCTGGCTGCGCTGGGAACCTGCGCAGAGGAGGTCCGAGCGTCTGTGTCCTGCAATACGGAGCCTGTGGAATGGGATTATCCCTCCTCTACTGGCCCTCTCCGCTTACGGGGACGCTCCTCAGGCCCCATGCCCTCACAGCTCCGAAACTGTGTATCAACTTCCAGAGCGCACGGCTTCTCCCTCCCCAGGCGGATCTGTGCCACCTTCCCAAGCACCGTAATCCATACCTATATGTTTGAAATTCTGGAGTGACATCACTCAGCCTTTTGCAAACAACTAGGATGGAATATTTGCGATCAGAGATGTCTCCTGTACTTGTCTCGTGACGCACGTCTTGTTTTAATGGGACTTAAGGTGTCAGGGGCGTCATGTTTGCATAGGAGAGCTTTTCCTAGGAGGTGGAGGTTTTCCAGACCCACAGTCCCCGTCGTTGCAATACAAAATATTATGAGCTTCCAATTAGATTAGCACATGATTAAAATGGTTTGAACGTCCCCAGGACATCTCAGCCCTTCTCGATATCCAGTTGCTCCCTCAGGACCGTGCCGCCGGCAAGGCATTGAACAAGCATGGAGACAGCACAAACAAGCCTGGTTTCATTGCACGGGAGTCCTGTTACAGAGCGCATCCCATTTTGCAGGCCCCACGGGCACAGAAACACGGCACGGCCTTATCTAGGAGCTTCTGGCAAGTGGGTCGGGTTTCAAGCAAGGAGTCCGGGTGTCTCCAGGGAAGTGCCAGTGAGGGCTGGGTGGAGCAGGGCCTCAGGACACCCAACAGGCCTGCTCTGGACCCAAGTGCTGTGTCCACACCTACAGAGATGCGGACACAGGCCTTCAAGAGCGAATATGCAGGAATTCGTCCTAGGGTGAAGCATGGTGAGCCCCCAGGGCTGAATCCGATTTCCTCCCGAGATGCTGGACGACACAGGAAGCAAACGCAGGGACCGGAGGGAGGCTAGACAGGTAGTAAAGGTGGTGAGAAGAGGCAAGCCCCTGCACGCAGAGCTGCCTTCCAGATCTGAGCGACTCGCTCTTTTCAGACCCAGCACAGAGCTCCCAGGCCCAGAGACAAGGGAATAAGGAGCATTTCATTTGCTGCTGGGGAAGAAGAAAGAGTCCAGTTTTTGTCAGCAGGGAACCCGATTGGGGTCAGAGGCTTGAGCCCTGGAGCCTTTCGGGACCACCCTAGGCCACGCAGCAGCAGGAGTGCTAGAGATGCGCAGATGACCCCACCTACAGACAGAAGAGGAGAGGGTTCAAAGGACCCCGGGGAGCAAGGAGAGGCCAAGGAATTGAGCTGATCTCCATTACCAGCCCTTCTAACAGCTGAGAGGAGAATGCAGACAGAGAAGCAAATGAAAGCAAACTGAGGGGCACCTGGGAAGTGCAGTCGGTTGAGCGTCCGACTGTTGGTTTCAGCTCAGGTGGTGATCTCAGTGTGAAGAGATCGAGCCCCGTGTTGGTCTCCATGCTCAGCATGGAGTCTGCTTGAGATCCTCTCTCTCCCTCTTCCCTTCCCCCCACTCAAATAAATAAATCTTTGGAAGGAAGGAAGGAAGGAAGAGAGAGAGAGAGAAAGAAAGCAAGAAAGCAAGAAGAAAGAAAGAAAGAAAGAAAGAAAGAAAGAAAGAAAGAAAGAAAGAAAGAAAGAAAGAAAAAGAAAGAAAGAAAAAGAAAAAGAAAAAGAAAAAGAAAAGAAAGAAAAGAAAGCCAACACGAGAGGCAGCTCACATGCGTCGCCCGGGGTCCTCCCCCGGACCAGGTGCCGCTGAGTGACGGGCGCTGCTGGAGCCTCTGCTTTGCTAGCATAACGCGTCTCTGCAGCCCCGCTCTCATGAGTCCCATCCGTACGGGGCGAAGATGGGGCTCAGAAAGCCGCAAGCTTTCCCAGGATCCCTGGCTATGGGGTGGCGGGACAGGGGCCCAGGCCTCTGTCCCCCGATTGCAAATCCTGCCTTTTGTTCTATCCACCCAAGGAGACCACAACCTCCACAGGCTGCCAGGAGGTTCTTCTCTAAGTCACTGAAGCACGAACTGTATTTGGAATTTTCAGAATCCCCAAGATGACAGAGCTTGAGAGAATGCACACGTGTAATGAGCACCACACCGGTCGGAGCACACGATTCCTTCAAGGCAGCAGCTCAAAGCCATGGTGCCCTGAGCACCCAGACGTGGAATTAGCAGAAGGAACCCCGTCTGGCTGTGGTCTGCGGAAGCCTGCTCTGGCCTTCTCCAGAACACACTGTGCACTTCTCAAGGGACCAACGCAAGAACGGCTGGAAAAGTTGGATGATATGAAAAGAACAGCACTGACAGTAATTAAAACCTTTGAGGAAGACATAAAGATTAAACTGATTAGAAAAACTGAGCAAAAAAAAAAAAAAAAAAACATAAAATAGCAGAGGAGCGATTTTTTTAACCAACAAAGGAGTGTTCCTTTTTCATTAAGACGTAATGGCATTTACCAGTTCTTTTCTAGCTAACACAGCACTAAAGGAAACAGACGGGCCTCTGTGAGGAAAAGAGTAAGGGCAGCAACAGGAAGAACCTCCTAACAGCATGTGCTTGAACCCAGAAATGGGTTGCTTGAAAGCATCAGGAAATCTCTTTCTCTAAGGATTTTTAATTAGAAAAGGCATTTGCTATGGCTAAGAGATACATGCAAAAATGCTCAGCATCACTAGCCATCAGGGAAATACAAGTCAAAACCACAATGAGATACCACCTTACATCAGTTAGAATGGCAGAAATTAATGAAACAGGAAACAACAAATGTTGGTGAGGATGTGGAGAAAGGGGAACCCTCCTACACTGTTGGTGGGAATGCAAGCTGGTGCAACCACTCTGGAAAACAGTATGGAGGTTCCTCAAGATGTTAAGAATAGAGCTACCCTATGACCCAGCAATTGCACTCCTGGGTATTTACCCCAAAGATACAGATGTAGTGAAAAGAAGGGCCATATGCACCCCAATGTTCATAGCAGCAATGTCCGCAATAGCCAAACTGTGGAAAGAGTCGAGATGCCCTTCAACAGACGAATGGATAAAGAAGATGTGGTCCATGTATACAATGGAATATTACTCAGCCATCAGAAAGGATGAATACCCAACTTTTACATCAACATGGATGGGACTGGAGGGGATTATGCTAAGTGAAATAAGTCAAGCAGAGAAAGTCAATTATCGTATGGTTTCACTTATTTGTGGAACATAAAGAATAGCACGGAGGACATTAGGAGAAGGAAGGGGAAAATGAAGGGGGGGGGAATTGGAGGGAGAGATGAACCATGAGAGACTATGGACTCTGAGAAACAAACTGAGGGTTCTAGAGGGGAGGGGGGTGGGGGGATGGGGTAAGTGGGTGATGGGCATTAAGGAGGGCACGTGTTGTGATAAGCACTGGGTGTTATACGTACCTCATGAATCACTGAACACCACATCAAAAACTAATGATGTACTGCATGGTGACTAACACAACATAATAAAATAAAATTTAAAATAAATAAATAGAGTAAAGTAAACTCATGAACTTTGCAGACCTTAAAGCCAGTCACGGGAGCTTATGCTTCTTCCCGGGTCTGCGCCAGATCATGGGAACCACCCGTCTGAGGCATGCAAAGCCTCATCCCAAAGAGTGGGAGCCCCGTAAGGCTCAGTGTCCCAGCCAGACAGCCTTCCAGCTGAGGGTCCTAGCCTCTGCCCCGCATGCCCAGCTCCAAGAGCAGAGCCTCAGGAATGTTACCCGCATTCGAGAATGCATCAAACAAAATGAAGCCATGGGCCCCAGGGAGCCAGAAAACCTGCCTTCTCATAAGAAACCATTAAGACTCTTAAGCATAGGAAACAAACTGAGGGTTGCTGGAGGGGAAGTGGGGGGGGATGGGGTCACTGGGTGATGGACATTACGGAGGGCACGTGACGGAATGAGCACTGGGTGTTGTATGCAACTGATGAATCACTGACCTCTACCCTTGAAACTATAATACACTCTATGTTAATTAATTGAATTTAAATTAAAAAATAAAATAAATAAAATAAATTTTTTTAATGGAAAAGAAATGTAGGAAGAAAGATGACAAATGGTATCTGTGACTCTATTCCAGTCGGAAAGAAGATCTACTGTGTCTATAAACCAAACTTCCATTTTATCGATCGGAAAGCTAAGTCTGTTACAATGTGTTAGTTCTGGATTGGGTACTTCATAGCTGGCTATTTATAGCCCAGCACATCTCTATCTATGTATGGAGAGATGGCTCTTCTCCCCGGAAGAGCACAGTTCCTGCCGCGGGAAGCTCGATTGTACTGTTTCATGCTCCCACTGCTTGGCACAGTGACCTTGACATAATGCAGATCTTGCTCCTCGTTGGGGGTAGGTTTATTTGAACGTCTACACGCCCACGTAGGAGAGCTCAGAAGGTTCCCTCCTCACTGATCCCATCTACCCCCTGGAGGTGACGAAGAGAATTTCCCTTCCCTCTCTTATGTCAAAAACGCACGTTTTACCCAGGCCGGTCTGCTACAAGAACACGGCGTCCTCTGTAAGTAGGAGCCAGATTTTACGCGTTCAAATAGCCACATTTCAATCCGTTATTTAAAAGTCATAGAAAGTCAACCTTTCCTGAATTATTTTCCTTCTGTTACTTATTTACTGGGCATCTTCCCCAATTTCTAAGTATGTCTGGAAGTGGAGGTCTTAACTAAGACTTTAAACGTCACTGTGGGGTGTCCCTCTGGGAATTATGTGTTCTCGAGATACTAGAGAAAAACCATTATAGGTGCAGAAGATCCAATTTCTGGAGACCATCTGGGGGCAAATATGAAAATCGACCAATGAACTCTTGAGTCTACAGCTATCTAGGGGAATAGTGCTTGGGACTGCAGCAACTTTTTTAATTTACATATATATAAATATATATATTTAATACATATATATATATATTTTTAGGACTGCAGCAATTTTAAAGGAGAGCTTCAAAAGACATCTCCAAATTCATGTTTCTTCATTTGTAACTTGTTCATTGTCCTCTATGAACTCTCATTATAAGTCTGTTTAAAATCTTTGGATTTCTGATTATTACTGCCAGGTTTCCCTCCTTAATATATCGATCCTCCTAGCTATCTCTGAAAGGAATATCGAAGAGAAGTGTTCATAAAATCCAATATAAATGAGGGAAATGCAAACTGTCCGGCCAAGCTACTGACAGGAAGAACTCAGTCCATTTCGGCTAAAATGCTTAGAGATAAAATTTTTGCTTAAAAAGAAAAACTGAAACAGTCCTCCACTCACAGAGTATAAGAGAAAGGGCCCAGCCTCAGCCAGTGACAAAGGCTCGGGTTCAATTTGATCTTCTCTGCGAGGCCCCAGGAGAACCCAGAACCCATATGGAAGTGATAAAACCACCCGGGAGGACCCTGGATCCTAACCTTCTCCCTCAATCTGCCTCGTTCCTGTTTTCTAACTTCTACAGGCCACACGCTCACAGACTTGATCTACAGCTTCAGTGTTTACACATTTAGACTATACCCACCAGCTGGATGTTTGCTGTCTGTCGGGGGCTCTGGTCTCTGACCACCAGCCTGAATCCCTACGGCACATGCAGTGGGGCCGCGGTGCTGAAGGGCCACTCACCTTCGGGTTCATCCTGGTAGATTACGATTTCTTTATCCCCCTCCAAGTGGACCGCTGCAGAGAGAAAGGTAGATGATGAATTTGGCATCCCAAGGTTTCCTCCGGAAAGCCCCAGTTTCCCTAACTCATTACGAGATCCAAATCCCCTCTGCATTATGATTACAACACACCCACAACTCTAAAGTAATCCGAGTTGGTATTTTGAAGCAGTCTTCATATTTAGTGCTTCTCAGATCTTTGTGCTGGGTTCAAAAGACCATGCAGGTAAGGAAAATGTAGGGGTTCACTTCACACCATAACTGAGGGCCCAATCCCTTTCAGGAATCTGTGTCATGTGAAATTACCATTCGGAAATAAAGCGGCTTGGTTTCAAAGCCTTCGGAGTCTTACCATGTGTTGAAATTATATCATCAAGAAAATTCTAATTCTGAACCAATCTGACTGGATTGCAGTGAAGAGCATTAGGAAGGTGGTGTGGTTGCTGTCGGACTATATACGGGAGCCTGGCCGCACCCACCCGTAAAGTGACACTGGTGGACATACGGACACCATAAAATGTCACCGCGCCACGCTCAGCCCGCGAAGGCGCCCTTAAGACTTGTATGCAGCCGAGCGTGGAAGAGAAAGAACAAATCACAGAAAACAGCCCCAAGTTTCCAAGGCACCGCGGCGGCTTGACATCTGACAACTTACCTTGTAACCTCTTGAGGTCAACAGGGTCAAGGGCAGCCACGGCCTCAGACACTCTGGAAGGCCTGCTGATGCCCGCGCTGTTGACCGCCCTCACACGGAAGATGTACGACCTTCCTTCGAAGAGTCCGGTCACGGGGTATTTGCAGATTTTCACAGGAGTATCATTGCACTGAACCCAGTTGTCTGTTCCCACTTCACATCTTCAAATAAAAACGAGCAGAGAACAAAGACCCACGTGCATGTTTGCAAACTAAATAAATAAAAAAATTACATGCAAAAAAAAAAAAAAAAACGAGCAGAGAATACCAAATATATCGGTCTAATAAATACACATAGGTCAACTATAACAGGAAATTTCCTTACACTGTAGAAATCAATACTGTTACTGTACTAGATTTACATAAGCAGAAGTATAAACAAACGTAAAAGACAGAGCTATTTAGGAAATGTAAAGTATATCTATTTATTTATTTAGAAGCTTTATAATTTAGAGCTTGAAGATCAGTTCCTGCCTTCAACCACATTTAGGCAAATTCTCCTCCAAAAGTCACGGGAGATGTATCCGTGACAGTCCTTTTTCCAACTTACATGGCAGAATCAGCGGGTGCACTAAGCTCCCCCGCATGCCCAATGCCAGGGCGTAGGGAACCAAATGGCCCTCACCACTGGTCCCCCATGTGCACCCCGCTGTACTGAGCCTCGGGGAGTGAAATCTCTCCAGAATGTTGGCTCAGTCTGTTCAAAGTCAGTGAGATGTGCCTTCCGAGCACATCACATGTGGAATTTGGAAGTCTTTTGAAAACATTAAGTCCTGACCAGCCACCTGAAAATGCAGAGAGTACCTTCCATTTTTCACAGGTTGAGAAATTTCAGCACCAAAATGTCATGTCAAATCCCCAGGAGAGCATAGCAGGTTCAGAAATATCATCTTTCGGAGCTGTTTGAGCCAGGGCTATGTATTTGCTTTAGAAAGAACCAGCTCTCTTTCTCCTAACAATCCAGAATTTTAATGCAAGTTCTGTGACCCACCTGTGCTAACCTGTTATGGCCAGAACACGGTCAAAACTGAGAGTCTGGCGGGGGCGCACCTCAGCTTACCCCCCAGCTGGCTGCTGCAGGGTGGGAGGCTCCTCCCCCGACCCGAAGGTTCTGTGTGTTCTTCCATTTTAATGAAAGAGGGCAGGGGGTGGATCATTAGCTGAGAAGGGCCGTGAAATGGTTTTTGTCAAATGGCTGAAAAAATGTTCAAATGTCACAGGAAAACAGAAAATCGCTTTATTTTGTTTTTCTGTGTTTTAATTCAAGGGAAACTCTGACCACTCCACAAATCTGACCTTAACATTTCCAAATATTATCCCGATGGTGAATGTTTTACCTAAACAAGTAGCTTTGTTGGTATGGAAAAGGGAATTTAACCAACCTAATGCCAAAAAAACAACCAGAGTTGAATGATTTTTCTGAAATAAACATCTTATTTTACTGTGTGTTATACATACAACATCTAAAATTCCTCCCCAGAGCCACCCTCCTTAGACCCTGTTGTGTTACTTCTGAATTCATTTTCTTGGACTGCAATTTCTCTCGGTGATTGAAGTGTGTAATTGGGGCATAAACTGTACTTCCAATAAATTCACTCGCTCTGCTTGGTTTCCTTCCCAGGCCCTGAGCACCATGCCAAGTAAAGGAATGTGAAAGAATTAAGACTCCAGTGAGTTTAATGATGACCCACGTTTAAGTGATTAACTCAAAGGTAAATTCCAACGTTTTTTCCTTTGAAATGGCAATATTTTTTTGCTTGGAAGCAATAAGAAAGCATAGTTTAATGGAAAGGAAGAATGAAACCTGGGTACGAATGGGCCGGCATTCTTCCCAGCTGCATTTCCATATTGCCTGTTTTCTCCTCCCCTAGATGGAGAAGCAGGACTAAACTCTCCCCAGAACCCAGAACCGGGGTTCAGTCTGCCTGGAAAAGTTGGAGGGGATCCAATACGGGGTGTTGAACAGGCAAACAATTACAACACACAGAAATCTACCTACTCGTTTAAGCCCTCCATGTTCCACTTACTCAGTCAGGAGCACTAAATAACCAGAGAGTGAAATACCTGATCCGACCAAGAACAGTGTCATGAACTTGAGTTTAGAGAAATTTCCGAAGACGTTGTCCGTGCCGACATCAGTTCCAGGGACGTTTCCAGCCCTGGAAGAAGGCAGTGGGCACTCACCGATCAATGAAATAGCCGATGACGGGGCTCTCGGTGGTGGTGTTGGGCGGCTTCCAAGTCACGATGACATAATCGCGGTTTGCGTCGTGGCACTGAAGGTCCATGGGCGCGCCCGGAGCCCCGGTGACCAGCGGGTCAGCGTCTGCCATCGGGGCAGGGGAGAAAAGTCATGTGGGGGGGGGCGCTGGAAAGCCTGTTGCCCGATTCTTCAAACTCACACTTCTATCTCCCCGATTCGAGTCCACTCCCTGTTTAATCCTCACGTCTAAATGACTTGACTATTTTTTGACTATGATCGCTTGGTGACAAGAAATATAAACATATTTATGAGTTTTTACAGTCAAAAATGTTCTATTCTCTATAAAATACTCAAGTCTATGCTTTTTCATAATTGATTCTAAAACTGAAGGTCACCTTCTCTTGATGGCGGGTTGCACATAATGTCACATCAAAAACTGACCGAAGAAATAATGATAATAATATGGCCTTTTTAATGCGTGAGAAATATTACCTTAGACGCTTCTATCTCTCAAAGTCCTTACAAGATTGAGGACATAAAATTTTTCTTTTCTGCAAGTGGTGAGCAAATGTTGGGGCCCGTGCTGCACTGACACTTTCCTCACCTGTTGGTGAGCACACTGCAGGTACGTTTGGTTTTCAGATGCTCGGTACAGGGCCCTGAAGGCCAGCAGGGCTAGTCAGAAAGTGGACACGCAAACCTTCAGTTGCCTTATCTGCAGCCTGCCCTTCCTTACTGGGTAACTGTGAATGTTGTGCCGTCTTGTTCGATTCTCCTCAGCATACTAAAAGCTAAGGACTCCTTGACATTGACCCAGATATTTTCTTTCACATTCAGAACCCTCAGAAAGTAATCAGGACAGTTAAACTCCCCCCTAAGTGCGTTATTTTCTTCCTGCTGCCAGTGCTGAATAAGCAAGGCAATCTCGGCTATGTTGTACTTATTGCCTTTTTATGGGGTGGAACGTCTCGCCAGAAGGCATACACAGAGAATGGAAGGTACACTTCAATGCCAACCTAATAAAAACGGTAAAACTTTGTAGAAGGGTCTAAAATCCCAGCCCTGCAAGTTTGTGTTGTCTCGTGGGGGTGGGGCGGGCGAGTGGCTTTATTTTACATGTGTTCCCTTTTTTTTTTAAGTTATAATATTCCCTGATGATACAGCCCTTCTTTTATGCTCTGATCCAACAGTTGCAGTTTGGAAAGAATAATATGCTGATAGGGTTATTCCAGGCCCATGTAACCTGGAGTTGGTGGGAGGCATAAAGGTGCAGGAAACAGCGAGTAAGGGGTGGGTAAGGCTGGGCGGGCTGTCAGAACAGGGGGCAGCCCCCCTCGGGGGCCACAGGCTCAGGACAGCAGTGCCCACCAACTAGAACCAAGGGATCTTCAGGGTGGCTCAGCTGGGCCCTGGGGAGGAGGGGTCCCTAAGCCAGACACCGCAGGGGGTCTGGGAGTCGCTGCGGGCAGGGCTCCACCAGGGGCCCAGAAAAGCCTGGGGGCTGTGAGTGTGCAAGAGAAGCCTCCAGCTGTGGGCCCAGACAGCTGACCCCCAGTGGCTCCACCCTGGAGGAGTCCCCTCGGAGCCTCCACATCGGCATTTGAGACAGAATTAGGGCACTGGCTTACGGGATCAGTGTAAGAACTTCAGATTATATATGCACAGGCCCGTATGTGTCTCTGTACATGCACAGATACACGTGTGTGTGTGTATGGACATCCGTGTGCATCGTATACACGGGATAGACATAATTTTATCCAGTTCACGGATCCACGTGTGCACTTCCTACAGCGTAGGTATGAAATGTGCATGTGCCCATACATAACGTGCCCAACGGCTAACACTACCTGCTTATCATGGGCCCAGTTCTCCTTTCCGTAAGGCGGGTGTCACGCAGCCCCAGTGGGAAGACATGAGGAGTAAACGGGCCGCACGCGGGCTGCTGCGCGTGAGGCTCTTGGGGCAGCCGGCCACCACGCTGGCGTCTTGAACGCACACGCGCTGAGGTCGGTGGTGGGGGTAACAGCAGCTCCAGCATCGTGGTCTCGTCTCATAAGCAAGCCTGGGGCATGAGGAGGTGTCCCTAACCAGCGTTCCCTACTCGGGACCCCTTCTACTGTTGAATTGTCTCGAGAATTAGCAACACAGGTGTGTTCATACTTAGAAGTCATTTTACACATTTTACCAGTTTATCAACAGAGAGACAAAAGTTAGGATTCTGCTCCTTTCCCGATTCTATCTCCTTACATCACGGGCTGATTATCAGACACCAGCTGACGTGCACACAGGACAGGAACACCAACGCCGCCATCAGGAGGTCTCCAAGGAGCGCAGCGAGCCGCCCTGCACGTGCACCTGCTCCGTCCTCGTCTGGGGTCCCGTCCCCCCGCGCTCGCGCCCTCGCCCTGCTGCCTGCGCACCTGAGGCCACGCACCTCGGACAAACATGAAGGCGCTGTGCTCGCTGACGCCCCCTCTGGACACAATCCTCAGGGTGTAGAGGCCCTCGTCGTCCTTGTTCAGGTGGCTGAAGGACAGGGAGGCCTGGCCTTCTCCGAAGAACATCTTGGTCCACTTGGACTCCTTCACCAGCACATCTGAAAGAGCGTGCAGTGCAGGACTGCTTCAGAAACCGCCAAGGAAATCAGACTATAGAAGTGGACAAGGTGCCCTGGTGTGGGGGGCAGGGCTTCGAGCCTGACACGGAGGAAGGAAGCCTCGTAGCGATTGGACAGCCGTGTTTCACACAAGGAGCACACACGCAGTGGCCGACGGTGAGGCAAGAGGCATCTGCAGGCCGGACCAAGGTCAGTGTCGGGAGGGACAGAGACAGCGTGTGTCGGCCTGTGGGATGGCGGGGGACCGGCCCAGCCCTCTGCCCCCGGCACGCCCCACGGTGTCTCGCCGCGTCCACCGCCAGGTTTCGTGGAGCGAAAGCCCTCCGCCACGTGCCTTAGC
This sequence comes from Halichoerus grypus, assembly GCF_964656455.1. NCBI lineage: Eukaryota > Metazoa > Chordata > Mammalia > Carnivora > Phocidae > Halichoerus > Halichoerus grypus. The sequence continues at coordinate 206,756,678 of NC_135714.1, forward strand.
AATAAACTGCAGAAGCGGCAACAAACCGTCTTGCAGCTGTGCAAGAGGACAAGCCTGGGGAAGAAACATCCAACGGGGGAAACCAAGGAAGCAGCAGACGAAAGAGGAGCGACCCCTGTCCCCCTCCTCGTCGGGCAACCACCACCACGCGGTGACATCCGTGCTTGGAAAGGGCAGAGAGACGCCGGCCGCCTCCTGCCCACGGGAGCGCGGCCACACGCACAAGCGGGAACGTGAGCCGAAAGCCTTCAGGCAGGCGCGCTGTCTGGGCGCCCAACACACATTCTGAGAACGGGTCCCGAGGTGGTGAACAGGTGCGTGACGGCGACTTCATTTGAGAATTGTTCCTAACGGGAAAAATAAACCGACTCCAACACCGAGACCCGGGGCAAATACGGACCACTGTGTAATGGGGCACAGGGCCCTCCAGCGAACGGTGTCTCAGAATAATTACCGTCGTGGAGACACGGGCATGGCGTCTTGTGACACGAAAGACATTTCCAAGTGAAGGTGTCTTCCCTGTGTTAACATATACGCACAGACACAGAGATATATTCCACAGCCGAGTGGTTAAGGGTGATTTTTGGTGAATGAAATTATAATTTGGGGTTTTTTGCAATAAAAACCACATGCATATAAGAAAAAGGAGCTTTGTTTATATGTTTAATGTCTCAAACTCGCTGGCAGGCTCAGGAGTACTCTGCCCCACAAAGTACTCTGGGGCACAGAGTATTAACTTTTCCTTCATGGTGCCTAAGGGGCTAAGCCCACTCAGCAGCACTGTGAATAGAAAGTGTCGGAAGTGTCAGAAAAATAGATATTTTAAGGTGTTTTATCAATTTTTCTCTCCTTCCCAGAGGAATTAGCACAGGACCTGATACACAGGTAAGTGCAATAAAAATATATTATAACGTGATGTAATGCAACATACAATTTTAAAATGTAATACTCCAGGCAGGAAGGGGGGGCAGGATGATGAAGTCATTAATTTGGAGCAGAGAGGGAAAGCTCCCCAGGCTACAAGCCGGGAGGGGAGTCTGCCGGTGCCTGGGTCTTGGGCCCCCAGCCCCCACAAGCATGGGAAGTCAGTCTGACGTTCAAGCTGCCCAGTTACTCACCTGGATGTTCACAGGAAATGGGCAGCACGTGTCTAATGTGAGCCTCGGGCCGTCCGCTGAATTCGGGCTCGGTCTGAGGGAAGGTCTAGCCAGAAGCCCGTTCCCTGAGCAGAGGCCCACCCCATCACTGGCTTCATAACCATCCCGTGGCTTGCCAAATCGGCCTCAAGTGCAAATTACACCCAATGGTGGTCCTGGGTTTTATCATAAGTGACCCTGGTTTTCCTCTCTGATTAGATTCGAGTCCTAATCTATCTTAAATCGGGGCCCCAATTCCACATGTCCTGTTTGCACAGCGCGCCTGCCATGCCTGACAGACGGTGGTACTCCTCGGACTGACATCAGCTGGGGGTGTACCGTCACCCGGTGCCTCAAAGCACATTAATTTTAAAGAGGGAAAAACAACAACAAAAAAACCTCCTTACAGTTTAATGTCTACAAATAAGCCACAGAGAATGGTCTCCGCTGGTCTCCACTTGAATCCCAGGGCCCGTGAAGGTCTGAGCATGACCGTGGACGTGGGGCACCTGGCTCAGCTAAGCCCCCTAACTTCCGCAAGGATCCAGTAGACTCGGGAAAGATGCTTGTTGGGGGCTCTGAGCACGTGTGTTCTCGCACACCCGTCGTGGCCACGTCCCCGGGAATCCAGGACTTTCTAGTCACTAGGAAACACTCCAAAATGGACATCACTGTCCGCTGGGGATCTGATGAAAACTCTCCTCGAATCTATTCCATTCTCTCCAGAAAGGGTAAATGAGAATTTTGGAACTTCGGTCAGATCTTATGTCTTAAATTAGAACTGCAGAGGGCAAATTAAATCTCCTCTGTCACCACAAAGTCTCTCTCCCCCTCGCTGGGCTCCACGTTGTCAGCACACACGGGCAGTGCCGTGTCTTTGGCAAATCGTCACACCCTGTTCTGGGACATTGCTCACACTTTAAAAGGACATTGCTTTGTAATTCTATTTTCCCCCGGCTGGATTATAAATACCTGATGGGCAGGCTGGTGTGTGTTTCTTTGTCATCTTCTGAACTGTGTTAGGTCCCAAGTAAATATAAGCAGGACAGTCTCGCTGGTTGCCCAGAAGGTCAGTTTCCTTCAGGAGCCCCCCGGCCAGAGAAGAAGAGGGAAGCGCCGTCCACACACACCGGGCCGTGAGCACAGCCCCGCAGAAGGGCGCAGGCGGGAGAGGAGCGGGGAGTCTGCACCAGCCGGCCCCGGGGGGGGACCCCCGTCACAGGGACCTACAGCACCATCCCTCTCTCACAGACCCGATGCAAGAAAAGCGTCACACTGAGAACAGAGCCCAGTGCTGCACGGCCTCTAATCAGTGTGAGCGGTGGTTTCAGCCACGGAAGAACAGGCAGATACAGACACCTCGCTTGTTCTGTTTAACCACAGAAAGACCCTTCCTGTGAAGCTATACAAAAATCTCCTATGACTCATCTAAATTCGGGCATCCCTGCTAACCTCCCCCTGACCCGGGGTGAAGGTCAAGGTGCGCGGCAGGCTCCCAGCTCCCAGTCTCTCTGCTCACCGTGTTGCCTGTGGCCATCACCGTGTGGGCACGAATGCCAAACCACCACTCAAGCTTCCCGTCCACTCTCAGCCCCGGTGACGCCGAGGGTGCATGCAGCGGGGCGGGGCTCCCCAAGGAGCATCCCCGGCCGGGGCGGCCGTGCCTGCCCAGTACTCACCGTCCCTGTACCACTCGGCGCGCGCCTGCCCGGTGCTCACCGTCCCTGTACCACTCGGCGCGCGCCTGCCCGGTACTCACCGTCCCTGTACCACTCGGCCGTGCCTGCCCGGTGCTCACCGTCCCTGTACCACTCGGCGCGCGCCTGCCCGGTACTCACCGTCCCTGTACCACTCGGCCGTGCCTGCCCGGTGCTCACCGTCCCTGTACCACTCGGCGCGCGCCTGCCCGGTACTCACCGTCCCTGTACCACTCGGCCGTGCCTGCCCGGTGCTCACCGTCCCTGTACCACTCGGCGCGCGCCTGCCCGGTACTCACCGTCCCTGTACCACTCGGCGCGCGCCTGCCCGGTGCTCACCGTCCCTGTACCACTCGGCGCGCGCCTGCCCGGTACTCACCGTCCCTGTACCACTCGGCGCGCGCCTGCCCGGTACTCACCGTCCCTGTACCACTCGGCGCGCGCCTGCCCGGTGCTCACCGTCCCTGTACCACTCGGCGCGCGCCTGCCCGGTGCTCACCGTCCCTGTACCACTCGGCGCGCGCCTGCCCGGTACTCACCGTCCCTGTACCACTCGGCGCGCGCCTGCCCGGTGCTCACCGTCCCTGTACCACTCGGCGCGCGCCTGCCCGGTACTCACCGTCCCTGTACCACTCGGCCGTGCCTGCCCGGTGCTCACCGTCCCTGTACCACTCGGCGCGCGCCTGCCCGGTACTCACCGTCCCTGTACCACTCGGCCGTGCCTGCCCGGTGCTCACCGTCCCTGTACCACTCGGCCGTGCCTGCCCGGTGCTCACCGTCCCTGTACCTCTCGGCCGTGCCTGCCCGGTGCTCACCGTCCCTGTACCACTCGGCCGTGCCTGCCCGGTGCTCACCGTCCCTGTACCTCTCGGCCGTGCCTGCCCGGTGCTCACCGTCCCTGTACCTCTCGGCCGTGCCTGCCCGGTGCTCACCGTCCCTGTACCACTCGGCGCGCGCCTGCCCGGTGCTCACCGTCCCTGTACCACTAGGCGCGCGGCTGCCCGGTGCTCACCGTCCCTGTACCACTAGGCGCGCGGCTGCCCGGTGCTCACCGTCCCTGTACCACTCGGCGCGCGGCTGCCCGGTGCTCACCGTCCCTGTACCACTCGGCACGCGGCTGCCCGGTGCTCACCGTCCCTGTACCACTCGGCCGTGCCTGCCCGGTGCTCACCGTCCCTGTACCACTCGGCGCGCGGCTGCCCGGTGCTCACCGTCCCTGTACCACTCGGCCGTGCCTGCCCGGTGCTCACCGTCCCTGTACCTCTCGGCCGTGTCTGCCCGGTGCTCACCGTCCCTGTACCACTCGGCGCGCGGCTGCCCGGTGCTCACCGTCCCTGTACCACTCGGCACGCGGCTGCCCGGTGCTCACCGTCCCTGTACCACTCGGCCGTGCCTGCCCGGTGCTCACCGTCCCTGTACCACTAGGCGCGCGGCTGCCCGGTGCTCACCGTCCCTGTACCACTCGGCCGTGCCTGCCCGGTGCTCACCGTCCCTGTACCACTCGGCGCGCGGCTGCCCGGTGCTCACCGTCCCTGTACCACTCGGCCGTGCCTGCCCGGTGCTCACCGTCCCTGTACCTCTCGGCCGTGTCTGCCCGGTGCTCACCGTCCCTGTACCACTCGGCGCGCGGCTGCCCGGTGCTCACCGTCCCTGTACCACTCGGCCGTGCCTGCCCGGTGCTCACCGTCCCTGTACCACTCGGCGCGCGGCTGCCCGGTACTCACCGTCCCTGTACCACTCGGCCGTGCCTGCCCGGTGCTCACCGTCCCTGTACCTCTCGGCCGTGCCTGCCCGGTACTCACCGTCCCTGTACCACTCGGCCGTGCCTGCCCGGTGCTCACCGTCCCTGTACCTCTCGGCCGTGCCTGCCCGGTGCTCACCGTCCCTGTACCTCTCGGCCGTGCCTGCCCGGTGCTCACCGTCCCTGTACCACTCGGCGCGCGCCTGCCCGGTGCTCACCGTCCCTGTACCACTAGGCGCGCAGCTGCCCGGTGCTCACCGTCCCTGTACCACTCGGCCGTGCCTGCCCGGTGCTCACCGTCCCTGTACCACTCGGCGCGCGGCTGCCCGGTGCTCACCGTCCCTGTACCACTCGGCGCGCGGCTGCCCGGTGCTCACCGTCCCTGTACCACTCGGCCGTGCCTGCCCGGTGCTCACCGTCCCTGTACCTCTCGGCCGTGCCTGCCCGGTGCTCACCGTCCCTGTACCACTCGGCGCGCGCCTGCCCGGTGCTCACCGTCCCTGTACCACTCGGCCGTGTCTGCCCGGTGCTCACCGTCCCTGTACCACTCGGCGCGCGGCTGCCCGGTGCTCACCGTCCCAGTACCACTCGGCGCGCGGCTGCCCGGTGCTCACCGTCCCTGTACCTCTCGGCCGTGCCTGCCCAGTGCTCACCGTCCCTGTACCACTAGGCGCGCGGCTGCCCGGTGCTCACCGTCCCTGTACCACTCGGCGCGCGCCTGCCCGGTGCTCACCGTCCCTGTACCTCTCGGCCGTGCCTGCCCGGTGCTCACCGTCCCTGTACCACTCGGCCGTGCCTGCCCGGTGCTCACCGTCCCTGTACCACTCGGCGCGCGCCTGCCCGGTGCTCACCGTCCCTGTACCTCTCGGCCGTGCTTGCCCGGTGCTCACCGTCCCTGTACCACTCGGCCGTGCTTGCCCGGTGCTCACCGTCCCTGTACCTCTCGGCCGTGCCTGCCCGGTGCTCACCGTCCCTGTACCACTCGGCCGTGCCTGCCCGGTGCTCACCGTCCCTGTACCACTCGGCCGTGCCTGCCCGGTGCTCACCGTCCCTGTACCACTCGGCGCGCGCCTGCCCGGTACTCACCGTCCCTGTACCACTCGGCGCGCGCCTGCCCGGTACTCACCGTCCCTGTACCACTCGGCCGTGCCTGCCCGGTGCTCACCGTCCCTGTACCACTCGGCCGTGCCTGCCCGGTGCTCACCGTCCCTGTACCTCTCGGCCGTGCCTGCCCGGTGCTCACCGTCCCTGTACCACTCGGCGCGCGCCTGCCCGGTACTCACCGTCCCTGTACCACTCGGCGCGCGCCTGCCCGGTACTCACCGTCCCTGTACCACTCGGCGCGCGCCTGCCCGGTACTCACCGTCCCTGTACCACTCGGCGCGCGGCTGCCCGGTGCTCACCGTCCCTGTACCACTCAGCGCGCGCCTGCCCGGTACTCACCATCTCTGTACCACTCGGCGCGCGGCTGCACCCTCTTCAGCTCTGGTGTTACCAGCAGTGTGCACTTGAGAGTAACAGTCTCGCCTTCTCTCCTGAAGGTGACCCCAAACTTCTCCAAAAACTGGACGTCGAAGTGCATGTACGGAATCACGGACGAAGGGGGCACTGCGCAGATGAGGGGGACACGGTCACAGCGGGAGGGGCGGCTGGTGCACACGCAGCAGGTGCACCATCCCCCACGACCACATGCATCTGTGCCCTCCAGACAGCTGCACCGGGGGATAAACGCATGTCCCCCAGATTCACACGTCAAAGCCCTCGGCCCCAGCAAGAAGGTATTAGGAGGTGGGGGTCTCTGGAAGGTGATGAGGTTTAGCAGGAGGTCATGACGGTGGGCTCCATGAGGAGACCCGGGCTCTCTCCTCTGTGTGCGGATGCGGCGAGAAGGTGCCGCCCGCACCCCAGGAGGGGGGCCCCCCACTCGGCCCACCATGACCTCTGACTTCTCCCCAGTTGTGAGAAGTAGATGCCTGTGGTCTGAGCCCCCAGGCTACAGAGCATGTGGTAGTAGCTGAGCTGACTGAGCCCCTCCCGAGGAATCGGAACACCCGTCATGGAGACGCGGCTCGTCCTCCGGGCCAGAGGATGCAGAGGCACAGGGAGGCCACGTGGAGGCCGAGCCACGCGGCGTAGACCGAATGCCCCAGCCTGTGGGGCTTCGGGAAAGTCACCTCGGCTCTGAGCCAACAGCGTTCTGGTCTTCAGAACACACCGTGGTATGTTCATCAGCACAAAACGAATTAACTACATCCAGGGGTAGCAAAATTAAATCTCAAAAATATAATGTTTAGTGGGGGGGTACATTTCAGAAGAAAATGCACAGTAAATTTGCCAAACAAACAAAAAAAAAAATCATGATTTAAAACAGGTGCACGCAGGGGAGATCTTGCTAAATGGCTGGGAACTTCCAGAGGATGGTTTCTTCCCAGGAGGATGTGGCGGAGGGGCGGGAGGAAGGAGGAGGGAGGGTGGACTTTCATCACCTCCTGATGCCCTTAGCGACTAAAAATAACCAGGGGTCACCAAAGTGTACATCTGCAATGGTTAGTTCTGTGTGATGCCAATTGGACTTTGGTTTTTAAGAAGCAATTGAAAAACAATGGCGAAATATTCACATGTGTTGAATACAGATGGTGAATACATGGGCATCTATTATGTTGCAATCCGTACGCCAAGTTTTTATTTAGACAGAATTGTAACAGGAGAGGGACCCGGGGAGGGCTTCTGAGCTCCCCGCAGCTTCCTCGGCACGCCAGGGCCGTCCTCCCAGCGGACCCCGCATCGTCCGTGGATTTGGGGGGGCACCGACACACACATCCTCAGGTCACCCTGCCCCCCCTCCCCCGGGGGGCCCTGACCTTGTCCTGCTCGCCCGTCCGTGCTTGTGCACGACCCCCAAGCGCTGGACGCAGGACAATCCCGCACAACTGACGCAGACATGACCAAAAGCCAAGGACACACAGGTGTGTAGTGGCTGCCAGAAGGTTTTCCCCTCGGGCGCTGCTTTGATCGGGTCTTTCCTCACCCACACTTGACCTGTAACGTCTGGACCCCAAATTATGACACAATCAAAGCTGCTGTGGGGGCACACAGTTACTCTTTGGGAAGGGCAGGTCAATCCTGAACCTCATTCCCAAACCATTAAAAAGCCACAGTACGTGGGTCTACCAAGTCCTGGTCCTAGAGATGCTACGGGCACAGCTGCCTTCTCCGCGCCCAGCGGCCTCGGGTCAGCCCGGCATCCCCGCCTGCCGGCTCAGAGGGACACCAACTCGCCCCATTGCAGGGCCACTGCAGGTCACCCTGGGAGCAGGGCACGGGCGGGTGGGCTCCCCAGCACCGTGGAGCAGCGCGGCCCTGCACGCACACTCCCAAGTGTGGAGAAGGAGCGCTTTAGCGGGGGGTACAAGCCAGCGGGGACAAGACACACACGCTAGGGACGCGTCACACCCCTCAGCAACAGGAACGGCCAGCCCTCTCCAGGCAGGTCGCAGCCGGCCTCGGAGCAAACAGCACCTCACATCCTCGCCCTGATCTACGCGGCTGCTTGCTCTAAACGGGCACGGAGATTCGGCCTGGGGGACAGGACACTATGACAGGAGCCTGCATTCGGGTCAAGGATTTGGATTCGCGTTTTTCCGCCCAATTCAAAATGGAACGTCGCCCAATTTCACCAGCGTCTTAAAATTCCACCTGGCCACGGAATGACACAGGAACAGACTATCCGCGGACTAACACCACCAGGGAAGACTTGGGAGAGTCTTTTGAAATATGATTTAAAAAAAGATTCGACCCTTAGAAATACTTTTTTTGTAATCGCAAGCTACGTCACTACACATTTTTCTGCACACAAAGGAAAACCATTGACTTACGTCCAATCGGGAGTCCCACCGAGTGGAACGGCTCCTCGTCTCCATGGAACCCTGCAGGAGAACCGGGTGAAGGGCACGGACAGACGCAGGAGGCGTGAGGCGTGCCCCCCACCCCGGGAGGACAACTCACTTCTCACCACCACGGCGGCGTTGGTCGACACCTGCCCGTACCCGTTCGTAGCCACGGCCGAGTAGGTTGCTGTATCGTCAAAGTTTGCCCTTGGAGAGAGAAAGCAAGGCAGTGTCCTAAATGCACTGTGGGGCTGCTCCGGAAGCCAGTGACCCAGACTCAAACACCAGCATTCTTCGAAAGCCACTTGTGTGACCTGGATCCTTTGTTCATGAGTGATTTGTTTAAGAACAATGCCAGTCCCATCCGCAGAACAAGGTATTAATTATAGACGCGGCAAGGTCTGGCTCCAGACTACGGTTGGCCTTTGTCTTTGAGGGAAACCGTATGGACGGACATTTCTGAAAAGCCTGTCTCATCCTCAAGGGGAAGTCTCTCCTCCCTGATGGTTCCATTTTCTACGTGGGTAGAATTCATGGCTTTATCTTGCCAGTGGGAAGGCTCCACGGGCCTCAACCTCCAGGAAAATCCACTCCACCTCCCTCCCTACCAGGGATTCCCGTGTGTATGGGAGATTATCCCCAAACCCCAAAAGATCACCCAGATATGAAGCAGCCACCCCAGGGTGTTCTGAAGGTGTCTGAACCAGACCCGCCTGAGGCAGCCATCATTAAGGAGTCGCAGGGAGGATGCATGTCCACCCCAGAAACAACAATGACCCAGCAACGACCAGACCCCAGTCCCTCCAGGGTGGAGCTCCTCTGCAACCCCTCCCCCCCAGATCGATCTTACAAAAGCTGAAGCTTATTTTCTTGGCTGCGAACTATGTTCCCACCAGAAAGTGTCACCGGGACCAGGGATGTAAGGAGGAGGATCTGGCATCTGCTGAGCTTTTTTACAAAATACCAGACGCTCTGCTGGTTACTTTTACTTTAACGTATCCTGTGTAATAGCCTCCAGCGCCCTCGAAAACACACACGATTATGTATTAACGTGGTGAGAACGCTGACACTTGAAGAAGTTGGGTAAACAAGGTGCACGTAAATCCAGGAGCTGCGCTCTTTCCGGCAGCTTCCGCCACCTGTCCAAGAAGTGGGCATCAGGACCGTGATATTAATCCGGGGAGAGAAATTACACACAAAATCCCACACGAAAGATTAAAAAAAAGAAAAAGTTGACTCCAGGCTTTCTTTGAAAATGCGTCAAGGAGCCAATACCCCAGAGACAAACCCGTTCTTAGGGGATGGTTAGTAACTTGACTTTCTTCCCTATTCCACTTGGAGCTGAAAATATTTCCTTTGACCAAAAAGCACACAGTGTCTCCAGTAACGGGGAGAGGAGGCTTCGGAGCATTACCGTTCCGCACAGCGCGTGCACCCTCAGGCACACAGACCGTCAGGGGCGGCTGGGGCAGGGGGTCTACACAGAAGGCATGATTACTTCCCTTCCTTACCCTTAAGCATTGCGCTTCTGTGATCTCTTCTAAACAATGAAACCATTATATTTTCATCAGTGCATTCTGTAAACAGGAAGGTATCCTTCTTCTGGGATTAGCCGCACACCTTTCCCTCCAACCAACACCCCACAGGCTATGTCACGACAGGTAAGAAGAGGGAGAGCCGGGCATCCCACGGGCACAGCCGGGAGCATCACCGGCCCGGGCCACCTGCAGAGCTACACGGCACCCTGTGAAAACCGCTTGATCCAAGTCTCCTACCTGGAGCCTGACTGCAAGCGCACAGGGACTAAGTCTTAGGAGGAGGAGCGACGCGGCCGACACTTCCACGGAGCACAGAAAGCAGGGCTGGTCCGGCCAGGGGCAACCCCGCTGAGCCGAGACACTGTCCCCCGGCCAGTGTCCCTACCAATCCCCAGAGGGGGGCAGCTCCTACCGCTACACGGTCCGCGAGTCCTCAGAGTGTATAGAGATCTCACTGGCACTGTCCAGTCGGGCATCGTATTCTTGATCCCTCTGCCACAAACCCTTCTGGGTGGGATTTAATACCCAAACTGTCCCCCAGAGTTTTCAAACCAGACCTCCCCCAGGGAGGGCAAGGTGGCCCACCCACACGGCAGCTCCTCCCACGAGATCTTGAGCTGGTTTTCCAGTTGAGAATAAGACATGGAGGAGAACCACCTAACACGTTAGCACTGACAAGCTTGTCAAGGGACCGATTAGCACGTGGTACTTAGCGGGAGGGATGGGCTGGGGAGAAGGAAGCCTGCACTTAGGAGCTGGAACGTCCTTTGGTGTGTGGATGTGCGCGTGTGCATTTCTCCACAAACGGATGTGCCCGTGGCGTCCCCTGGGGTGTAAGGAAGTGCATGCCCCAAAATACGCAGACCTCCTGCTTTCCTGTAATTGTCCCGTGCATCCCCGTGCCCCATGGAGGGGATGCACGGGACACACAGCCTGCTGGTGTGGAGGTGTGAGTCCTCACTTCTGTGATGTTTACTCTTATTACATTGTTTCTGCATTTCTCCTTTGCAAGTGTTTTATGTTGCATAACATACACCGGGACACACAGAGATGATCAGCAAGCATACCTGCCTGGACTGGGGCCTGGCTCACCTGTGCCGCCCCGTGCTGGAGCCGCGTGCGGGCTGCGGGAAGGACGGGACCCGGGCGCCGGCGCAGAGTACAAGCCAAGGGGTGGACAGGCTGGGCATGCAGATTTTGAAGAGCCTGTGCCCTACGCAAGATTTTGTGCACAGGTAATCTGGGGACCCATATGCCTTCCCACGCCCCAGCAGGACTCCGTTCCTCTCTCCTCCTCAAGGCCACAGCAAGAGGCAGCATGCAGCCAGCCCCCAGAGCCTGCTTCTGGCCCGTCCTCCACGCTGTGAGAAACTGCATGCACATGGTTAGGAGGCAGAGGGTTTTATGTTCTGTTTGGACGGGTTCCCAGGATAGACAGAGGTCTCGATCTTCACCAACTTCCATGGGGCACTTGTGCATCTCCAAGTCTCGAGGTGTCCCCCAGGCAACTGCACGGGAGAAAGTCATGCCCTCTGATCTCCTTTCAGGAGGGTAATCGGACAAACGCTTACGTCGCCCGTGACCTGTCCTGGGGACTCGGGCCCAGCGTCCTTCCCCTGGAAGCCGTGTCCACACTGGAATTTACTGGAATTTAAAACTCAAATGAGAGTTTGCATATGGAAGTCTAAACTAACGTGCTCAGGAGGTCAGCCTGGCCGCGGCGAGGGGGCAGGGGTGGTGCTGGACACAAAACCCGCACGAGGTCACCCTTCGCGCTTTCATAAAAACATGAGCGTGGCATTAAAATTATGTGAAGAAACAGGACTCACATTATGAGTCCCCAGGGAAAATCTTATGAGCATATAAAATCGTGTCGATTACAGTCTAAGTTCGAACAGCACCAAAGGGTCAGAAGCACTTGAAGAATTCAGGCAGCAGCCAGGGAGTATTCATAGGGGCAAACGTCACCCCGGCAGCCGAAGGGGGAGCTCCCTCCCTCCTGAGCCGGCAGCACATTCCACCGCACTCAAAACGGCCACGGATCAAATGATGGCAACTCAGCAGTTTGGTATGAACAGCTGAGCTGTGCGGAGACAGCAGATTCCCCCTTCTCTCGTCAGCTGCGGACAGGGTCCCGGGCAGATAGGAGTGCTGGGCAAGTCCGTCTCTGCAAACTCCAAGGGTGTCTGATGGGGACCTGGGCTGCTGAGCCACGGACCACGGCGTCCCGGGCCTCAGTTTACAAACTTACAGCTGACAGACTCACGGGTTTGTCAGTGCGCTGGGTTCAAAGCTGGTATTACCCCAGGATAAGTGTAAAAGTTTCATACTTGAGAACGGGAAACGGTTTTCCCTTGTAAATGCAGTTGTTAACTCGGAAGCGAGCTGGGTGAAAACTCGGGCTGACCTAGGGACCCCCAAACGGCCACGGCTCACCCGGGTACAGAAGAGACAGCCTGAACTCTGCACTCTCCACAGTGAAGGCGATGTTCTCCTTCTACACAGTGTGGCTTTCTGGCTACTCAAATAGCCACATGTTTAGGAAATCAAAGGAGAGAACCTTATTCTCTGAGAATTACAGCAAGGGGCCAGGGTGTTCCAACCCCAAGGCTTGCCCAGAGGATGTCCCCTCAGTTAGGGCCGGCCTGACCACCCTGCTCCACCCCACATCCCGGCCCACCCCACACCAACAGGTCCCCTCTCCCCACGCCCAGTACCCTGGCCTCCTGATCTACTATATAATTCACTTTTTTATTGTGCTTACGGTTCACCTCCTTACGGCAGATTGTAAGACCTCAAAGAAGAGGGCCTTGGTTTTGTCCCGTATCCCAAGCACCTGGACCAGCGCCTGGCACACAGTAGGTTCTCAATGAACAGCCCCAGAGGGCCCAGAAGGCCTGCCCTTCAGCTTTTTGAAACAGCCCCACATTTACCTGGGAAACCACTTGTCACAAATGTTCATCTTAATCACAACCTTCCTACACCTGTTCTGAAGAGTCTGCAGGTGGAGAGCTCGTTCTGGTGACGGGGAACCGGGCAGGCCTCCTCCAGAGGCTCATCCCAGGCCGCGTCCGACGGGTGAGGCAGCCGGCCCGCCGCCCGCGTGAGGAGCGGGGAGGCTGAAGAGCCTGGTGCTGGCGGCCGGCCGGTGCCCCCCGCAGGTGCGGCCTGGGAGTGCCGGGCGGGCAGCGCCTGGAGGGGCTCAAGCCTGGGCTCCCACCCAAGTCCAAAGTTGGGAACCAGAAGGAGGAAGAACTCAGGCAGGAGGCAGAGGAAGACCCAGTGAGTGCAAGGCAGAAAAGCAAAGAAACGTGGTAAAACCATCCTCCCACGGGGTGGAAACGGGGACATGGCGAATTCTCTCCTGGACCAATGTGGGTCAGGCTCCTCTGAACCTCAGCCCTGGGCCTGGTCCTCCCGTGCAGGAACCCTGCCGAGTCAGCTCAGGGGGACCCCCCCCCCGTGTCTGAGCAGATGCCTCACCACCCCTCCCCAGATGAATCCCATCGTCTGGCTCGCCTTCAGCAAGAAGGCTGTGAGGCTGGTCTGGCAGAGTCCCAACCCCTGATGCTTCCTCTCCGTGGCTTCCCTCCGTGCCCCCACATGCTCCTGGGGTGCACACCCCACTTCCCTTCTGGTGTGCGGGCCTGAGCCCCACACTAGTCACACAGAAAGAGCACATCAGAGTAACCCTTTCTTCAGCAGAACCGATGTATAAAAGTTCTCAATAAAAAAGGAAAGAATCCCCTCGGTCGAAGAATGCATCAGGGAGAAGGTTCCGTGATGAATGCTCTGTCGTACTAACTTGTGACTTCTCCGAGTCACCTTGGGGATTATTCCAGTGGGACCATTTTACTGAGAATTATTTTATTGCAGATTATTTTACCTCTAAGTGAACTGAGCCTAATTATGATGTGGTCGCTCTACAAGTTAGTAATAATAAAATCAATAAAGTTATATATCCCAATGTCTTACTGATTTTTTGCATTTATATTAGTATCCCTCATCTTTTCCTGGAAAGGACTTGATATAACTTACTACACACACACACTCACACACACTCACCACATGTTTACATAACATACGAAAATATATTTGGTCTTCATGATCATTCCCATTAAGCCAACAGAAAAGATAAAATTTTTTATCATCTGTCTCTTGATAATGACTTTCAGATAAAAATATTACAATTCAGGAAGAGTTAATGATCCATCCAAAGTCACAGGGTACACGGTAGATCGGGGATCCAAACCCAGGTCTCTGGTTGCGGTCCCTAATTACAGTGCAGTAACGAGCCCCATTTACCTGCGAGATTAACAGCTGAGCCATGTGAAAATGTCATGATATACTGTGAGAAAAGGTGGATTGCACCATGTTATGATCTTCTTATGAAATAAAAACTGTGCGCACACAGAAGCAGAAAAAGAAATGCAGAATCTCACTTTTGAAAAAAAAATCTAAGTGTGTGTGTGTGTGTGTGTGTGTGTGTGCGCGCACATGCCGTACAAGGAAAATGAAATGCTATCTTTACAGCAAAATACTGATGCTGTGGGAAATATGAATGATTTTTATTTTCTTTTCCTCATCTGTATTCTACATTTTTTCAATTTATGAAAAAAGACAGAAGTTGTATTTCTTTGAGGAGCCTGAGTTTAGTTAGGGACCGGTCCCCAAACCTGGCACGCGATGCGCCCCCTGCTGGGTAGGTGTGGGCAGTCTTCTGCATCCACGGTCAGCTGCGCACCCGAACGCCACCGTCTGTCCCTAAACCAGCCATTCTCTTTGCTCCCAGAGCAGGAGCCTGGACAGAGCTGCAGGTTGCCTACTGGGGGTCCCACACCAAGGACAGCAAGCTTCCGGAAGCTTCCCCCACAGCTTAAGTCAGAAATACCACCGAAGTCCCATGGCATAGAATGGACGTGGTGCCCCCTGACCTCCTGTTTCTAACTGTGAGGTCTCTCCTGTGTTTGGATCACTGAGTGTTTGGAGCAGCTGTCCCGGGGCGCCCGCCATGCCCAACACCTTACCTGTTGATCTCCAGCGTGTGCACGCCGTACTTGCTCTCGATTCTGTACTTGCCCGGCTCTCCTGCTTGGCAGATCAAACTACCATTCTTATACCTGCACGAGGGAAACACGTTACTGCAAAGGCAGAGGGGAATTTGCATTTTGTCCCCGCCTTCTTCAGGGCCCCTAGGGATGCTATCGCCCTGCGTCTGTGAGCTCCACTTCCCAGGACCTCAGGCCGGCACAGCGCAGTAACTAGGGGTGACCCAGGGCCCATGTCTGTCTGTCCGCTTAGTAGAGAGCAGCTCCTGCAGAATTCAGCCTATCTGGGCCGTCCTCAACCTACGGCAGAGAGCGCCACGGGTGTCCTCGGACTTTGTGAGGAATTCAGGATAAATCATTCCCTAAGAAAAGAATGTTGCCAGTGTTAGCTGTGCCCCAGGCCAGCCTCTCTGGGGAGTTCTACGGGATCCTGCCTGCAGGAAGCTGGCCTCCGCGCCCCACCCGGGACAGCAGGACCTCGTCTCCCTGAGACCGAGCGTGGGTGGGTGGCTGTCTCCACAGCCTGCCTGGCGAACAACCACAGAACCTGGCACTAAATTTCTGACCTGGGCTGAGCGCCCCAGTCAGGTTACGAGCAAAATGTGTATGGTCTCTGCGCAGGCCATAAACTTGGGGAATGTTATTATCACTTCCGGCAAGTGGGGCAACAACCATAGGTACGCAACAGATGGAGAAACACAAGGGTCTGGGGCCTGGAGACGATGCTGACGTCGCCAGGCGCAATCGACCGCAGCACCACACGCGGCCCCACCTTCCAGATCATCTGAAGGAACTTATTCTTAAATATAATTCCTCTAAAACTCAGCTGAGTCAATTTCACTAAAATAAAAGCCCCGGCAAGGCATTTATGGTGGCCATTCTGTGAGTGTCCCATGTGCATGTCCCATGGCGTTTCACACACGGTGGGCAATGGAAGGGGGTGTGTGCCCCGCGATCCCTTCAGGTGGCTCTTCTTCATTCGCACATTGGCACCAGCTGTTACCAGATCCTCGAGAGAGAGTGCAGTCCAGCCCTCCTCGGACCCAGGGGCAGGCCGCCCGCCCACACTCACCACTGCACCACAGGGGTGGGAAACCCTTGCACGGTGAAGCAGAGCTTCACAGACATTCTCTCCCAGACGGTGTGGGACCTCAGGCGCACCAGGATCTCGGGGGCCCGGCGCATCCGCTCCAAGTAGGAGTGCCTGTGCCCGGTCAGCTTGTCCTCCACCTGCCCCGGGAAGCAAGGACAGGTCAGCGCTGCAGGAAGGGGCGTGGCACGGGCACGCAGGGCTCTCTGCCGACAGGCCATACGCACGTCATGCGGACAGCCCACGACCAGACCCGCGCCTCTCAAGGAGCCCCAGAGGTCCCCCTACCATCTCCTGAATGACGTATTTGTCCAGCTTGTCCTGAGCCTGTGTGCGCGCCAGGTGCACGTTTTCCTCCATCTCGGCCAGATCCCGGAGGAAGCGCTCCCGCTTGGCTTCCCCATAAGAAGCCACCAGAGACTGGTACCTGCCGGGGCGAAGAAGCGACGTTACTCCCGTGACACAGAAAGGGTGAGTGGTCATCGAAGGTCTGGAGACCACACATGCTCTCCCCCAGGATTTTCTCAAGTGGGGAGCAAGAAGAGGAATGCAGAAAAGCTATTTCTGCTTAATTTTATCTCTTTCTTTCAAGACTACGGGCTGGCCAGAGGGCTAGTACCATACACAAAGCAGTTGTATGAAGGGCAGACATATGATTCGTGAATAAAACAGTTACGCAAGAAGATGCGCCAACCCTCCTTTTACTGGGAGGGGCGCACAATCACACAGTTCGGAGGCCGGCGCTCTTCCGCGGATTGCTGTGAGCAGATGTGCGCCCGGGACGCGCATAATGCACATCAGGAAGAGACGCAGAGCCACAAAGCGGGTCTGAGGCCCCTAAAAATGGACTTGTTTACACCTCTGGACCCCACGACGACTCACACATGCTCAGTAAAGTCTGTACCTCGGAGCAACTCACTCCACCTTCTCAGGACGCCGTCTCCCCGTCCCTACGGCCAGGAGCTTGGCCGCCCGGGGCTCTGGCAGCCAGTGCTTAGGCCCTGCTGGGCTGGCATCTGTTTAAAGCCAACACCAACACAGACAATGTAAGGAGAGCCTGAACCCCACTCCCCGTGCGCTTTCTTCTGCACGGCGCTCATAAGAACCGCCTGTTTTCCTGGGGAGGCTGCTGATTCTGAATGACTGGGGGGCTGCATGAAAGCCTCCTGAATCAACAGATGCAGGTAAGAAGTAAGGCTGTGTTCCAGAAGAATAAAAGGAATTCAATAAAAAATTCAGCTTCTTGATCTGTAAGAGTCGAGAGTGAGGTGCCGTCGATCTGGCCCGAGTGCCGTCTTTGTGCGCCCAGCACCGCCCGGCCCACTGCCACGCCCGCCTCGGCCTCTCCCGCAGAATGTCACCCATCACACACTGACGCTTAGTGACGAGCCCCGAGGACAGCCTGGGCATGACGCACGGGGGCCCGTCTTTCACCAGGACAGAAGGAAAAGCATCTAATCTCCTGTATCCTCCAGAAGGCCATGCTGAGATCTTCAAAGCACGCCGATGCTTCCGTGGTTTTTATTTTATACAGAGACATAGCAGTTAATCAGAGTGATGCACCCACGGATTCATTTTTCGAGAAGGACCAGTTTGTCCCATACCTTAAACTAGGATCTGCCACAGGAGGGGAAGAACAAAATGAGCTGGAGAGACCCAGGCTATAACCCACATACATGCTGGGGGTCAAAGGACTACTGCACGAGCGTAGCCTTGTGTGTCTCAGAAAGACTTCCAACAGTGGGGATTGTCCCAAAGTCATTATTGCCAAAACCATGTGAATCACGGTAACCCACTCCCTGACCCCTCCAATTAACAGAAGTTGACATTCCCCCCATTCACTCCTGTGGAAATTGAGGAATAGAAAGTTTCTGTGACATGCTCAAGGTCACCACAAGGAATAATTAATAAAATTATAAAGGTCTAAACTTCTCACTCCCACACCCACACACTAAATAAATATAGAACCATTTTTTAAATAGTCCAGTAACAGAAAATCCAGATTTTGGTAATGTGCACATTTTGAAGTGATTCTCTCACAAAAGAAATCCTCACTTTACCATAAAATGTACACAGCAAAATTTGAAGAAGGCATCTAAAAGATCGTTCAAAGTGCAAAATAAAGCCTGATCTTTCCAGCTGCCCATTTTTGTTACACAGGTCCCTTCATTGTAGTGCAAGGTTCAAAATGAAACATGTTTGCCAAATTCTCATTTTCTCCTTCAGGTTTTAAGTGTGTTAGAATACAGAGAACATTTTCTAGAAATAACCGGGGGAGGTGAGGGGGAAAACAGAGCAGGTATAACACAAAGTGTTCATGAGATGCTTCACTATTTTGTTCTTGTAAGATCACCACCTGTTTCTCTGTGATCTGGAAACAATTTGAAGACTGACGTCCTCATTAATCCATGTCATTCCTGGGACATTTTCCCCTATGAGCTGAGTCCCCTGCAATGCCTGGCACGGCCGTCACAATGTGTCCACTCAGACGCCCGCTGGAAACGCCAGCCTGTTTGGAAGATCACCTTGCCGGCCAACAGCCTCACTGCCCTGCGTTCCAGCTAAAGAGGCTGTCGGGGGAAACTCCACATGAACTTCAAGCTTTCAGGTCTCGGCGCTTTCATGGGAGAAGCGTGGGACAGGACAGAGTGCGGACACGGGATCACCGCGTGCGTGGCCCCATGGGCAAGTTCGGTTGTGCAGAACGAGCTGGAAAATGCCCCACATGGTTATGCTGTAGGACTCACTGAGCTAGAGACGGGGATCAATACGCCGGGCACCGCACAGCGGCAGCCGATGGCCTTCGCAGAGGCAAGGGTGACCCTCCAGGCTCTCGGGCGGGCTCTCGGCTAAACGCCCGTCACCATCCCCTCTGTGGCCGCAGACCCTCCCCGGAGCCCCCGCCGCGGTGCCGTGACGCCACGGTGCTGGGTGGGGTGGGGCGGGAGAGGGGGACAGAGCTTACCGCCTCTTCTTCTCCTGCTCCTCCTCTTCCAGCGCCTCGGTGCTCAGTCTCTTCGCGCAGATACTGCAGGTCGCCCCCCGAAACGCCGTCTGGCCGGCCGCCCTCTGGGAAGACGACTTCTGCGAGAAAGACTTCTGGGAAGATGAGTGGCTGGAGGTGCGCCTGGACGGGACGCGGAAACAAGCCGACGTGTTAGAGGAGGGTGCAAACTCATCCTAACAAACCACACCCCGTTTCTCCTGCACACACGTCAGCCTTGAACCGTGCCGGCACACGAACACGAATGAGCACGGGCACACACGTGTGCGGGCACACACGTGTACGTGCCCTCCTGAGCACACCAGCACATGTGTACATACACGCGTGCACACTCACAGAAAGCTTCGTCCCTGCGCTGGCACGGCCCCCAGCTGCACACTCACACATGCGTGCACGCTCACATGCACACTCACACACGCATGCGCTCTCACACACGCGTGCACACTCACAGAAAGCTTCGTCCCTGCGCTGGCACGGCCCCCAGCTGCACACTCACACATGCGTGCACGCTCACACGCACACTCACACACGCATGCGCTCTCACACACGCGTGCACACTCACAGAAAGCTTCGTCCCTGCGCAGCACGGCCCCCAGCTGCACACTCACACATGCGTGCACGCTCACACGCACGCACACACACGCATGCGCTCTCACACACGCGTGCACACTCACAGAAAGCTCCGTCCCTGCGCAGCACGGCCCCCAGCTGCACACGCGCGTCCTCAGAGGGGCGCCTTCACACACGAGCTCCTCTCCTACCCCTGCCATTTTCCACACGTGCCCGCGAGTGCCTTCTGCCACGCTGCTGGCCTAATGCCACGATTATATATATCTCAAGGGATCTGAAGCGCCCGGAGGCTGCTGGGAGGGCTGTGGATGTTGGCTGCTTGTTACAGGGATGGCAACGGAACACAAGGGCCATAGGCAGGTCTAAATATAGGGTGCCGGGGACACGCAAGCCCCGGAGGCCGCAGCACGGCACGCCCGCAGTGTCCTCCGTTGGTCAGCACGGCCGTCCCACGGGCCCGAGTCCACGGACATCTGCGGCCCCAGGCAGCTGTGGCACGTCCCTGAGGACCCTGTGCTTCCGAAGCTGGCAGATCTGTGGCTTCACACGAGCCCCTGATGCCGTGAATACATTTACCTTTCTGCTACATTTATTATTATTGTAGCAAAACTACTGACATCAGCCTCCACGGGATCCTTTTTTTTTTTAAGATTTTATTTATTTGCGAGAGAGAGAATGAGAGACAGAGAGCACGAGAGGGAGGAGGGTCAGAGGGAGAAGCAGACTCCCTGACGAGCAGGGAGCCCAATGCGGGACTCAATCCCGGGACTCCAGGATCATGACCTGAGCCGAAGGCAGTCGCTTAACCAACTGAGCCACCCAGGCGCCCTAGCCTCCATGTGATCTTTACTTTGCCCCCATGAGCTTCTCTCCCACTGGTGTTCTTCCCATTGTCCCTTCTTGCTGCCCTTCTGTGTTGGTGAGTTTTTAGATCCTAGTTCTGCAAAATGTGTGAAGAGGCGCAAAGTCAAAGAGCACTTACTAAAAAGTCTCTGCCTTCATAATCTAAATGAGGGCTCAGAGCCAGTCTACCGGGATCCACCGGGATCCACCGGGATCTACCGGGATCCCAGCAGTACTCCCACATGGAGTTTCCTGTGCAGCCAGGAGAGCTGAATTTCCCCACCAGTGCGAGGCATGGGCATCAGGGAGCATGCCATCCCTGAGCCCCCCAAACCAGTTCATGTCCAGGCTGCAGGGGACTGGATAAAGCTCCTTTAACACCAGACACCCACGATCAAAGCTCTACTGGTCCAACCGCTGAATTTCAACTTACCTTTTCGCAGCATATTCATCCAGAAGGTACCTTGTCTGAACATTGCGGTACGACTGGTCGAAGTGTTTGTGTCGCTTTTGGTAAAAGGGCACTGTGACAAGCGACATCTTGGTGTGCACCTATGAGCAAAGAGTATGTCAAACAGCGCTGAGCTCCTTCTCAAATGCAGTCCTGCTCCCGCAATTTCTACACCAGCATTTCCAGTTGTTCCAAAGGGGAAAATCAACTTCAATTAGTAACACTCGTTCAGGGGACAGGGGATGGAAGAAACATTATATAAGTGAAAATAATCTCAGGCTACGAGTCTGGATTCCTAGTAAGTTCCCTGGGACCAGATAGAGTGTTTGGTTTGCTTCTATGAAAATCAGAAGACTGGACTATGTTTCTTTTAATAATTAATTGTGAGCTCAACAAATATTTATAGAACACCCAGCTTGTTCAAGGCAACATGAAAAGCAATGTGAGTGATAAGGATAAAAATAAAACACAGATTAGAGAAGTAAACAAATACTTAGAATGCAAGATAAGAGCAGAAGGAGATCCAAACTGCTCTGGGAAGCGAAGAGGGAACACACGTAACAGGACAGAGGGCAGCCAAGCGAGGGCCCCTGAAGGAGGCG
Source organism: Halichoerus grypus (assembly GCF_964656455.1). NCBI lineage: Eukaryota > Metazoa > Chordata > Mammalia > Carnivora > Phocidae > Halichoerus > Halichoerus grypus. Next base: position 206,778,285 of record NC_135714.1, read on the forward strand.
ATGCTTGCGAAGAGCCTTGACCATGGACAGGCTGACAGGTGGAGATGGGGCGGGGGGCGGGGCATCCCATGAGCAAAGGTAGGAGGCAGGAAAACACAGGATCTCAGGATGCTTCAAGAGACATAACAAGAGATCGCTCTGGAAAGACTGCAACCATACACAGGGGCTTTCAGCGTCTGCCCCGGGAGCCGGGGGTCTTCACTGCTCGAAAGGGGACCTAGAAAGGGAACTCGTCTCCAGGACACTGTCCAGATCCATTCTTCTAAAATCGCATCTCACCGGTTACGTGTAGACTCACATGGCAGGGGTGGGCAGCGAGCAGGGCTGGGGCCAGCAAGAAAGCCGGGGGGATGTGGGCAAGCGAGCACGTTTTGGTTAAATTCTCTGGAAACAAGGAATGACTGAGATCCATACTGCAGTGTGGAGTCTGAGAACTGAAGTAGGGCAGGCATTGGACCCCAGGCCATTTGCAGCCTATGCTCACTCAAAATAAATACAGTGCCAACTTAGGGCTTACTCAACTCTCTTTAAATATAACATAGACAGTATTCCTAAATCTCGGTGAGCACTAACTTCCAAAATAAAGGAGCAAAGGAATTCCAAATCTGAGCTCCACTTTTGTCCTTGGTGTTTAAATTAGAATAATCTGCCCCAATTCAAAGAAGGAACTCTAAGGCAAGTCCCCACGGCCCAGCGCCAGGGACAAGAGGGACACGGCCCAGCAGTGGACAAGGGGCAGGTGCTGTCCTGAGGTGGGAGAACCTGCACCTGCTCCCTCCAAACCCTGCCGTTCAGCACTTGGAGTGTGCGTCAGAAAGCCAACCAAATACAGACTGTCCTCCAAGTGGACTCCTCATGGCCAATTTCCTGCAGACTGCTATTTCCTAGAAGCACAGAATTACAGAGCTTGGAAAGATCCTTAGGGATTATCCAAACCCTGTTGTACTGGGGGTGGGGACAGGATGCCAGGGAGGAGAAAGGATTTCCCTAAAAACATGTAGAAAGGGCTGGTCCACCCAGAGGCCATCAGACCTCTATTTCTGGGCCTTTTATACTTTGCCACAGCAATACCAATTTTTCCTCCTAAAAATCAACTAGTCAAGCAACCACCTCATATGCACTGAGGGTCCAGCACGTGTTTTATACACGTTAGCATCAATCTGATGATAAGTATGCAACAGAATGCCGCATTTAATGGAACTCACTGAAAACAGAGCGTCTCCGTTCCACCCCAGCTTTGAAAGACGTGTCATAACGTGAAGGTCAAGAGCACAGGCTTACATCTGATAGACCTGGGACTGAATTCTGAGCCTGCACAGGGACATGGCCTTGGGTGCCCTTCTCACCTCCGAACTCTGATACTCCATACTGCTTCTATGGAATGCTTGGCACTGTGCTTGGCATGGGGTATCAAACAGCCAAAATTGGTAGCTGTCCCTACCACACTGACTTTGCTGTTGTTGCTATGAAGGGAGTGGTGTAGGTAGGAAAACGTATCTGAAACAAATGCGTCTGGTCACTTTACTATCTGAAATATCCTCAACTGCACCTCAGTGGGTTTTCCAGTGAGTCCATCAAGACGAATCATCAAGAAAAGCCTTCCGCCCATAATGGCAAGCATTCCATTGACTGTCTCTGGAGTCCATGGGTGTGCTGCGGTCAGCTCCCTGAGCTGAAGTCAGACCAGGTTGGGGGATGCGTCTCCACAGTCTGGGGCAGCCTCCTGTCGCCGACCACACCTGCTCCGACGGAGGAAAAGGCTGCGACAGCGCAGTGAGGAACGCGGCCTGTAGGCGCAATCGTGCCTGTGGTCGCGTCCCGTCTCAGTATCCTCTTACATTTATGCTGAGTTAACCTTCAGGCCTGTTTGCCTTTCTTGGCCAAGGGAAGAGTCCAAAAATGGCCCAGATGATAAGAGAGGATAGGCTATCTTGACATGCTTAAACTGGGGGAGCTCGCACCCCAAAAGAGGGCAAGACACTCTCAGTGGGACCTGTGCTTTTGTTCTGAGTGTGAAAGGTCAGCTTCCCTCACAGCCCGGTGACCCCTGTAACTATTCCGTGGCGTCCTGTCCCATGCTCCACGGACGATCAGCACTCGCTATATCGCTGACCTCAGCCGGCGCGTGCTTGTGCAGCCTGCCAGTCCTCAACGCTTCCTGTGTGAGCAGCGTACGCTTCGTAACAGTTAGCGCCGTGGGGCTGGGATCAAGGGCACGGGGCTCCCGTGCTCCTCGCTCTGACCAGAACGCCTGCTGTAGCTTCTTCCCCCACCGAGGCAGCTGGGGGCCACGGCAGTAATAGAACGTCTCTGCATTTATTCCCACCTAATGAAACACCGTGCCGAGGGCCATCACCGTCAGGAGCTTTCGGGGACTCTGCAAATGGGATTATCCTCGCTTCTACCCATCTCTTACTCCACAGACACGTGGAGCACCTGCCCGGGGGCAGCCACACCTGAATCACAGACCACAGCATCTCAAGGACAGGACCATCTCGGAGCCCCTGGCTCCACGGGTGGTAGCAAGCTCCGGTCTCCTAGACAGTGGACCCTTGTGCCCCTGTGTCATCACCAACCCCCCTCCCCGGCCTGGGCTGGCTTTCCCCAATGCCATGGGCAACCCAGACAGAGCAGCAGGCCCACCGTGCAGCCACGCCCACGTCCAGGCCACTCAGGGAGCCTCACGTCTCAGAGCCTCCCCCATTGTCCCTGAGCACCCCGGAGCTGGAGCGAGGAGCTCTCTTGGAAACCTGCTCCCTGCAGATCAGCACAGGCTTGGCAGCTGCAGCTCAGGACGCAAGGCATTCACCTGAAACCACAGGAGACCCCACAACTGGACATGGATGAGTTCAGTCTGTCCTGGGTGAATGTTGGCCTCCCCTGCGAGGAAACAGAGCTCTGGGGGGCGAAAATCATCCGCCCAGGTCCGTGGTCCGTTGGACACAGAGCCAACGTCCCACCTCGCCGCCCTTCTGACTCTGCACCCGGCCCACTGCCCCCACCCGTCCCCACCGCTCACGAAGGCTTCCCACACATCTCAGAATGATGACACCAAAGTGAAACGCGAGCCCGTCCTCAAGTACAGGGGACCGTGTGTCTGTGACATGCTCAGACCTAACGCTTTCCTGCGAAGGGTATCCAGAACCCATCTTTCATGCCACCAAGAAGGATTTTAATTCGTGGAAACATTTCAACTACAATGCACTGACTTCCACCTAATAAAAGACACTGTTGTTTGTGCACCTAAAAATGTCGAAGTCGATAAACACACCAAATGAAAGCTTTTCAAGAGGAACGAGAAGGATTAGTTGACACACACAGTTGGCCTAGGCCCCCAAGTAACGAAACCCTCGGACCCCAAGACGGGCTCTGCCCAAGCTCGTTGGCACTGCGGTCTACTTGCCCCAAAGCTTTTTCCACACTGCTCAGCACCAAAAGAAATAGTCACTGAGCACAAAATCCTCTTAAAATCACCCTCAATGAGAAATCCTACATGGTGTGACATCTGATTCCTGGCAGCTAAATTTCTGCGGTGTTTCTCGAATAACCTTTCCGAGCCGTGGCAGGAGAGGCAGAGGGCTGTCCTTGCAGCCACAGAGTTCTCGGGCTTCCAAGGACCCTGAGTCCTCCTGTCCTGATGCTCCAGCAGGATCAAATTCGACTGAGCCACCAGATCATGTGCAGCTTCCTGGACAGGAGAACTTTCCAGCAACCCACACAGTTGCCATCATCTCCAATCAGAGACACTGCAGTTTACCCCCGGATTCTCCTTGTCTCAGTAAAGGACCGGCGTCCCTCATTCAGCACTTGCTCCACATACACTCGCTGCAAGTGTAACCCAGACCTGGTTTACTTAAAAATCCATTTAAATGATCTTTGCTCCACTTACTCTGTATGCCTGCGTCACTGGTGCTCGGGAAGCAAGGGTTGAGCCCGGGAGGTGGGAAAGTGAAGCCCTCCTAGCCGGAGCCCCGCCTCCCCGAGCCCTGCTGCCCTCCCGGGCCTGCCTCCTGGGCGCAGGGCCCCCGCCCCACCACCCTCCCTGCAGGTGCAGCTCCAAGGCCGCGGGGGGGGGGGGGGGCGGGCGCCAGGCTCCAGCAGGGGCACCGAGCCAAGGCACTCTGCAGGATGACAGCTCATCAGAAAGCACAGACGAGAAGACAGCTGTGAGGCGCTGTCGGGCTAAGCTGAAAGCCTCAGAGGCTGAGAGCTGCCTTCCTTCCCGGCCCCCAGACACCAGTGTCCAGGGCGATGCTAATGACCTAATGACTCTCTGTCTCTTCAGAAAATAGCCAGTTTTATTCCACACCTTTTCAAATCTGCACAGTGCCCACAGACTCCTTCATGGCCCAGACTCTTGTGAAAGCTCAGACCGCAATGATGGGCTCGGGGCCCCCGCAGGGGATGCCTCAGACCTCGGGTGGACGGCCAGGGCTCTGAGGGGACCGCACGTGATGACAGTCCAGATCGTGACCGTGGGAAACAAAGCAAGGCCTGAAATCTAGTCCCAGAAATGCAGACCTCAGGCCGAATCACTGGCTGTCTCCTCTGTGCTTCAGGGAGCATGCTAGCTAACCCTGCCTTCCCCAGAAACAGGTCCACCTGGGAGAGCGGACTGCTCCCAGCCGCAGCACACATTGCTAGTCCTCCTTGCAAAGCCCCAAATCAGAAAAGGAACGGAGAAAAGAAAACTTACCCAGAGAGAAAGGAAAAAGGCCAAGAGGAGAGAAGCCCTGCCTCGCCCAGTTCACCCACGACGAGGCTCTGGCTGAAGAAGGCAAAGCTATTTCTCCCTCCAAATGCCCAGCCTTCCCTCCCATTTATGGCCTGGGAAGATGCTATATATAGCCACAGGGACGGCCTCGCCCCAAATTCATGACCTGCATCATCAGTCATCAGCCTGATCCTGGGAGGGAAAAGTCAACGAGTTGGAAAAAATGAAAATCAGAAAGTGCCAAGTGTCTGTCCGGAGCCACAGAAGGCGTCTCTCTCCTCTCAGGACAAGAGGGTAGGGCTGACATTCCACCATGCTGGGCTCTCCTCCGACTCCTTTCAATGTTTACACACAAGTTCTCAGACCTCTTTTCAATCCTGTTGAGCAGCCGGTTCCCCGGACCGTTCTCTGGTGCTTCCAGATGAGTCTAAGAGCTGCTCGAATTTGCGGGGGCAGTTTACCACTTGTTGTCCAGAGCACTCAACTCGAGTGATGCGAGTCCCAGAGGAAAGAAAAGGGGACCTTTTGGGCGGGTTGTGTGTTGGGGAGGTGTTTTGGTTTTGTTTTTATTCCAGAAACTACTCAAGCTTTCACTGGTCTCATGCTGAGGTTAATTTAGCAGGACGGCCTTTCCTAAAAGAGGAGCCGTGCCCAGTCGCCAAGTTACATCTTATTTATAGTTATTAGCACAGATGTGCACTGCATCTAACAACCGGATAATCACAGGGTGTCCATCGTTTTGCACAGCATGTGTCCAAATATAAATCACACAAGCCCGGCATGGCCAGGGGCTGGACCCGGGCACGTGTCACCAAGAGGAGGGGCCGCGTGGGGTGGCCCCGGACCTTAGAATCCAGAGAACTCCGTTCAACCCACAGCTCAGCGTGAAGAGGGTGTGACCGTCGGCCAACTGGTCTACCACTCCGTTCTCCCCACCTGTAAAACTAGCTTTCGGTTTGTTACAACAATTAGAGGAAATGCTATGCGGGAAGTGCCCAGGCTCTCGAGAAATCTCCACGTTCACATGCATGATGTATCAGGAACATAGCCAAGGACCAGACCAGCAAAAGGAGTCAACGAATGTATCCGTGAAATACTACAAAGATAGTATTTGAGCAGAAGTCATTCACGTGACTCATCTGAGAGTCCCGCAAATACTGAATCAGGGGCTACACACTTTTACCTTGTGTCTTCTCCCCTTTAGCACTCCAACGGCCTAGCATTTAATACATGTTCGGTAAAGGGGTATCGAACAAACACAGGCAGTTGGCGTGTTATTTCTGCATATCAGTATCCCTTCCAGAAGGAATCCAGCACTGCCCTCCCCAGTGAGGTCCCGTAGGACCGCCGACCGTGGTCCGCGGCTCCCCGCCCACATGGGTGGCCCCTCCAGGCAAAAAGGGACGATTATAGGGCCCCATCTCCTATCAAATGGCATCTCGGTCACCTGAGTCCCAGGAAACTAGCCTCTCCTGACAAAACAGTCTCACTTCCAGGGAGAGACCAGAGGCCTACGAGCTCCTCACACTAAATTTCAGAACTGCCCCAGCCCCTCCTCCAACGCAGGCAGCTCACCTCTGAGGAGGCTGCCTCTTGGAGAGGGTGCTCAGAGCGGCAGAACGCGGAGCTGGGACAGAGCTGGCCCTGATGGGGGAGAGCGTCACCGCCATCGGGGAAGACCTGCCCCACCGCCCGTGAGGTCTCACCTGTGTTAGTGCAGCCAGGACTGTCCTCTGAGGATGAGGCCATGGGCGCCGCACTCGCGTGTGTGTGCATGTGCATGTGTGCGTGTGGTGTGTGTGTGGAACCCGCTGGCCACCAGGAACCCGCTGACGTGCTTGGAGACACGCAGTGTGGCATTCTCCCCAAGACGTCCCAATCACGGGACAACAAAGTCCCTCTTTGCTGAAGCTCCTTGCAGCAGGGTTTCCGTCCGGCACAACCCGAAGAATCCTGATGGATGCAAAGAAAAAACAATCAGTGATTTTATTTCCAAATCCACCGTGGGAGTTTGCAACGTGCTCAGGAGAAACAAAGTCAGCATCCATGAGAAGTGTCAGATGACGTGGGAACCGCGGTTCGGTGTCTGCTTCATGGGACAAAGTGAAGACCGAAGGACTTAAGTTACAGCGCTGGGCCAAAACTGATGTTTTTAGAAAAATCTATTTGAATATATGAAAAAGGGCAAAATTATTCCAGATATTTTGCTAACTTCCACATATTCTGTCTTAGAAAGCAACAAAAACATGGTCTGATGTGTTTTAGAAGATTTCTACCCAGTGGGCGGGATACTCCTGTTTTACGTTACAGAGGATGAGGCCTCACGAGAAAGCAGCATCAGCTCCCGCAGGGCCCGGAAGTGAAGCAGCTCGTCGCGGTGGAAACACACGGCGATGCGGGTGGGCATCTCCAGACTTTCACCCAGCTCTGCCACCGAGTAGCTGCGTGGCCTGTGGAACGTTAGCTCTTATTGCCTCCTCTCTACAGTGGGTCCCGCCACGTCACCCACTGGAGACAGTGTGTGGCCAGCGCTCATCGCGACCCTAACAAACACTGTGGTGAAGGCGGATCTTGGGCGCCGGACCCCGCTTAGCCCAGCCCCAAAGCTCCCTGACTCTCCCTAGACTGCTCATCTCTCTGGTGTAGACGGCGTTCATTTCTCCCTGAAGAATTCAGTCCCGGCGTTCGGGCTGCAGTACGATGGGGCTCGCACCCAGCCTGCCCGACCCCAGCCTGTAGGCTGGACACCGGTACGATGGGGCTCGCACCCAGCCTGCCCGACCCCAGCCTGTAGGCTGGACACCAGTACGACGGGGCTCGCACCCAGCCTGCCCGACCCCAGCCTGTAGGCTGGACACCGCCTTGCCCCAGCTTTGCTCTGCTCGCTCCCCAGGAGCTGCCGCCCGCACAGGCCTCACGGGGCCACGTCCACCTCATCACGTCCATGAGGGTCTCAGTACCTTCCCTCCTGCCTGGGGGCCTGTGGGGCTTGAGGCTGCCCACCTGAAGCCAGCCCGCCCACAGCCAGCTTCACGCCTCCGACCTGCGGTAGTAAAACTCTAACAGAGATTCTCTGAAGTGCCATATGGCCGCCTCGGCCTCAGTCCCATTTTAATCTGCTTAAAATATCCAACTTCTGCCTAACAGTTCTTAAGTAAAAAGTTGTACTACCAAAAACAATCTGATTTTAAAAATGGGCAAGTGACTTGAACAGACATTTCTCCAAGGAAGACACACAGATGACCAACAGACACGTGAAAAGATGCTCAACGCCACACATCACCAGGGAAATGCAAATCGGAACGGCGAGCTCTCACCTCACACCTCCCAGAACGGCTCGTGTCAAGCCACAACAGAACCAGAAATAACAAGCGCCGGTGGGGACGTGAGACGTTAGGACCCTCGTGCGGTGTTGGTGGGAATACAAACTGGTGTGGCCAACCCAGAAAACAGTGTGGAGGCTCCTCAAAAAATTAAAAAGAGCATTCCTGTATGACCCAGCAATCCCAGTTCTGGCCCTTTATCCAAAAGAACTGAGAGCAGGAGCTTCAGGACATGCCTGCAGCCCCGTGTTCACAGAGCATTATCCACACGGCCAAGGCACGGAAATGACCTACGTGTCCGTCAGTGCATGACTCAGTCAGGAAAATGAGGTGGATACACCCGTTATTCAGCCTGAGAAAGAAGGCTGCCCATCACATGTTACAGCGTGACCCAACCTTGCCGCCGTGTCGGGGGAAGGGACCAGCACAGCGGACACACTGCAGGACTCCTCGCGGGCGGCCTCTAAAGGGGTCGAACTCACAGGAGCAGACGACTGGTGGTTGCCGGGGCCGAGGCGGGAAACGGGGAGGTGCTCCTCAGTCGGAACCGGGAGTCAGTCACGCAGGCTGAACGTGGTCTAGAGATTTCCTGCACAGCAATGTGCACATAGCTAATAATGATATTATGTTGGGGGTTTGTTTTGTTTTTTTAATTTATATTCAATTAATTAACATAAAGTGTATCATTACTGTCAGAGGTAGAGGTCAGTGATTCATCAGTTGCATACCACACTCAGTGCTCATCACATCACATGCCCTCCTTCGTGCCCGTCCCCCGGTTACCCCATCCCCCAACTCCTCTCCTCCAGGGACCCTCAGTTTGTTTCCTAGAGTTAAGAGTCTCTCATGGGGGTGCACCTGGGTGGCTCAGTTGTTAAGCATCTGCCTTCAGCTCAGGTCATGATCCCAGGGTCCTGGGATCGAGCCCCGTATCGGGCACCCTGCTCGGCGGGAAGCCTGCTTCTCCCTCTCCCACTCCCCCTGCTTGTGGTCCCTCTCTCGCTGTGTCTCTCTCTGTCAAATAAATAAATAAAATCTTTAAAAAAAAAAAAAAAAGAGCTCTCATGGTTTGTCTCCCTCTCTGATTTCATCTTCTTTTATTTTTCCCTCCCTTCCCCCATGCCCCTCTGTTTTGTTTCTTAAATTCCACATATGAGTGAGATCCTATGATAATTGTCTTTCTCTGATTGACTTATTTCCCTTAGATGAATGTTGGTGGTTTTTTTAACAGCACAGAAGAAGTCCTGCGGCCTACAGGTAGTGTGATGAGCCACGGCTTTAGCGTCTCCAGCCACGAGTCCAGTGACGGGCCTGGGGTGCTATAAGCCCCGGCACCGTTAGCGACCCTCGCCCAGCACTCAGGACTGGCATGTGTATCGTCATAACGACCCGGGAAGAACCTGCAGCTCCTTGCGGCAAGATGAGCTACAAAGGTGCAGGCGGTCAGCAGAGCTCTGCTCATGCCGCCTGAGGGGTCTTTGCATTTTGTATGTTTTTGCATTGTTTATGCTGCGATCGTTTCTGACTTTTTGCTCTGGTTGCACCAAGAGCGAGAGACAGCCTTAAACACTTGGTGGAGAGGTTTCTACTTCATTTCCCTGGGTGTCGGGGTCTCAGGAGATCTCCCCACGAAGGGCGTGTTACTAGTTTTATCCTACTTTCTCGTCCTTCACACCCACCTCCTGCCACCTTCCTTCTCTCTGCTCAGCCCTGTTCCTCTGTGCCGGTTCCATCTGCGTTTCCGATCATTTACGCTCACAGATGGGAACTCAGCGGGAGCAGGTAAGCAATAACTCTTATTCATGGCGGCTCCCAGCCTGCGGGGCTCCAGCACGCAGCACCTGATTCCCACCACCATCCCGCGAGGCAGGGGCAGCGGGAAACAAGTCCTACAGGACTTGAACAGAGCACCTGCCGAGGAGAACGTTCCTATAGCCAGCAGAGGCCACATTCCAACACAGGCTCACACGTCGGACTTCTTGTCCATATTCTCAGGGGCTCCAAACGGCTACCAGAATTTTCTGAGCGCTCTCAAAACAATCCCAACATTTCAGGCAATGAATCAGCCATAGAAAATGTTCTCTTCCCCCACCTAACACACTATGCAAACGCTGCATATGTGAAATTAGAAAATTTAGAAATACAAAACTCCTATTTCAGCAGCCCCCCTCACTGCCTCTCCTCTCAAAAACTGAAAATACAAAGGTCACAAAAGAGGCACACTTTAGAAAAATGTGTTTTGTGCTTTCCTCTCCCTTCAGAATCCCTTTCTTCCTAAAGATGTATGCCTGCGTGTTCCCTACTCAGAACTGTGAAGGGGTGGCTTAAACCTCAAGAAAGCCACATGGGGGAGGTGAATGAGCCGCCATCCTTCAATGGGAACCTTCTGAAACGTCCATCGTGAGAGTCTGATCTTGTGCAGAGAAAGGAAATACCCCCTTTCTCATCCCCAAGACGCTCAACAGATGTTTCCCTGAGGCCACACTCATCCCACTGACCCACAAAACAGATAACTATCATTCGGAAGAAACCCCCTCCTTGTATTTGGCCCTGAGTCAGTCAAGCACGGGTCCACAAAAGGCCTGGGCTTGGAGACGAGACTTCATTTATCTACTCGCATTATTGCAACTCATGCTTCCACCTACTTCAGGCATATTTTCAGGAAAAGTTAGGAAAAGAAATGCTGGGTTTCTTTAAATTGCTTTTCTGTTTCTGACTAAGTTTGCCCTTATTTTGGACTCCCAAGTCAGGTAACCTGGTGCCCCTGTGGAGGCCGATATTAGTACGACTACCGAACTTCCATTGCTGAGTGAAGGTCTCCCGGGCAGCAACACCTTCCTGCTTCTCCCTGATGCCCTTCCCCCCAGATCTGCGCTCAATAAAGGACTCCTGAACTGCCCAACAGACGAACAGGTTAGAGATGGGAGAAACTTACTTTAGCCAACACAATAGTCAATAGCGCTCAGAGCCAAAGGGAGATATCCAGAGTTTACAAAGTGAGGCTATATTTGGCAATTCTTTGCCTCAACTTTATATATGTAGATTTTAAAAAATATATATACTTTATGTATACATACATTAGTATTTACTGAGCATCTACTATGTCTCATGATATCTGCCTGTTTTAATACTCTGATTGACTCTGTGTAGTGGGTAATACATGATACAAGATGTGTGAAGTAGACGTACAGTTGTATACGTGGAAATTGTTCTATTACACTCCTATCCATAACACAATTGCTTCTGGTAGGACAAGCCTCCTACACAGAACAACTAAAAATTCAGATAAAATGTAAATAAGAAAAGAGATGAGAGAGAGAGGATAGATGATAGATAGATAGATAGATAGATAGATAGATAGATAGATGATAGGTGGGTGGATGGACAGATAGGTAGACAGACAGACAGGTATATAGGTGGGTGGATGGATGGATAGATGACAACAGATAGATACATAGATAGGTGGATGGATAGATAGATAGACAGATACATGGGTGGATGGATGGATAGATAGATGATAGATAGATAGATAGATAGATAGATAGATAGATAGATAGATAGACAGATACATAGGTGCGTGGGTGGATGGATAGATAGATAGATAGATAGATAGGTATATAGGTGGGTGGATGAATGGATAGATGATGATAGATAGATACATAGATAGGTGGATGGATGGATAGATAGATAGACAGACAGATACCTAGAGGGGTGGATGGATGGATGGATAGATAGATACATAGATAGATGATAGATAGATAGATAGATAGATAGATAGATAGATAGATAGACAGACATATAGGTGGGTGGATGGATGGATGGATGGATGGAGGGATCGATCGATCGATCGGGCAGCCAGGATGTGAGGGACAAAGGCCCTAGAGAGAACTGCGTCTTCCTGAATACTGCTTTTCATCTTTGGGCTTTGTCCAACTCTTGGCCAGAAACAGAGACCTGCTCTAAGCAGCAGAGAGAACAGTGGAGTTTTTAGCAATGTCATGGGGCTACTGGAGCCTGAGTCAGACGACGCATCCAGGATTTGAAAGGCCAGGATGAAGGAAAGGGGCGAGGCCCACAGATATGAGCCCAGGGCTCAGCACTGACTTTCACCACAAAGCACTGCAAGAGCAGAAAGCAGACCAACAGTGATTCCATTCCGTGAGACCAGCATTGCTCAGAACCGCACGGTATTTCTTAGGCAGCTTCAGTCATTCAAGTAAAATTCATTAGACAAGAAGACCATTTGTTTCCTACAGCTGCTCTCATGAATTATCGGCATCTTGGTGGCTTAAAACAACGGGAATTTAATCCCTCTCAGTTCTGGAGGCCAGATGTCAAAAATCAGGCTGCCAGGGGACTGGGCTACTCTGAAGGCTCCCGGAGGGATCCTTTCTCGCCTCCTCCAGCTTCTGATGGCTCCCGTTATCCAGCGCTGTGGACCCCGTACTCCAGGCTCGGTCCATCTTCACAGCACCTTTTCTATGTCTGTGTCTTCTTCAACCCTCATCAGGGCACTCACACTGGATTCAGGGCCCACCGTGATCCAGTATGACCTCAGCACAATCCTTAACTAATCATCTCTGTGGAGACTTTATTTCCAAATAAGGTCACATTATTTGTGACCGAAGGACATGAATGGGGTGGAGGGTCAGTGGGGACATTCAACCCAGTACAGAAACCAAGAGGATAAACTAATAATGCAAAAAGATCGCAGATTCCCAAGTCATTGGAGTTATCATATACAATTTAAAATATCTGTGATTACTATGTTCAAGAAAAAAAGATGATAAGATGGAGAATTTCATCAGAGAACAGGATTTTTTTAAGAATTAGCATAGATACTTTTTGTAATTTACTCCTTATCCTTTTTGAAATACTTTATTTTTTAGATTCGTTGTAGGTTCACAGCCAAATTCAAAGTACAGAGAGTTCCCATGTGTCCCTGTCCCCCCCACACGCACAGCCTCCCCCTCCACCAGCACCCCCACGAGACGGTGCAGCTGGCACCAGTGATGAGCCCGCGTGGACACGCCATCATCCCCCAGAGTCCACAGTCTACATCAGGGTCACTGCTGGTGGTGCACGCTCTGTGGTTTGCACAAGTGTGTGATGACACGTACCCACCGTGACAGGGTCACACAGAGTGGTCTCGCTGCCCTAAACCCTCTGTGCTCCGCCTGCTCGTCCCTCCCTCCCCCACCCTAACTGCTCTTTTCCCGTCTCCATAGTCTTGCCTTTTCCTGAATGGCAGAGTTGGAATCAGACAGGAGGTTGTCTTTGCTTCTTCGACTTTATGACATGCATTTAAGGTTCCTCCATGTCTTCTCAGGGCTTGAAGGCTCATTGGTTTTTAGTGCTGAATGATACTCCACTGTCCAGATGCACCCCGGTTTATCCAGCACCCACTGGAGGACGTCCTGCTGGCTTCCAAGTTTTGGCAATTATGAATAAAGCTGCGATAAGCAACCATGTGCAGGCTTTTACGTGAATATAAATTTTCAGCTCACGAAACTTATTTTCATGGGTTTTCAACTCAATAGCACCACTGCTGGGTTCACATGGTAAGAGTGTGTTTACTTTTGTGAGAAACCACCAAACAGTCCTCCAAAGTGGCAGCACCACTGGCACTCCACCAGCAGTGAGCGCCGCTCCACGCTCTCACCAGTATGGGGTATGGTCGGCGCTCTGGATTTGGGCCGTTCTCAGAGGTGAGCGGTGATGGCTCATCATTGTCTTAATTTACATTTCCTTGACGAAGCATCACGTGGGGCACCTTTCCAAATGCCCACTTGCCATCCGTTATCCTCCTTGGGGAGGTGTCCAAGTCCTTTGCCCGTTTTTTAATCAGGTTTTTCATTTTCTTGTTGAGTTTTAAGAGTTCTTTATAGATGTTAGATAACAGTCCTTTATCACCTATGTCTTTTGCAAATATTTGTCCCCAACTGTGACTTTCTGCCCAATCTCTTCATGTTGTTCTTCACAGAGCACAAGTTTTTCATTTTAATGAAATCCAGCTGATCGATTATTTCTGTCATAGATCATACCTTTGGTGCTGTGTCTAAATGTCATCTCCATACTCAAAATCATCTCGATTTTCTCCTAGAACTGATTTTTTTTAAAGGATAAAATGAAAATTCTAGAACTGGCAAATACAACCAATGGTAAGAACTTAACAAAGAGCTTCAACAACTCAACAACATTCCCTCACTCTCCCTCTGTGCCTACGGCCCACATGCCCTCCTGTGCGTGGACTCTGCTCCCTCGTGTGCAGAAATCCCCGAGCTCACAGAGGGTCTGGAGCGCTCTGGGCGCCCATCAACCAGGAGGGCGCTCTCCTCGTTCATGCGACATCCTCACTGACTCAGCAGTGCATCCAAATCAGCCCCATGAGGAAGGCTGCTCTCAGGGGTCAGTGAGGCCCAGGAGGGGGGACACAGATTGAACACGAGAAATAACAGAAAATGTTAGGAAGATCCAAGTCAAATTTTTATATGTGAAAACTGCCGTGTCTAAGGTTTTCTTAATGTGCTGATGGCATTACCAGCATCTTATTTCAGAAGAAAAGTTCAGTGACTATATTGGAGATGTAACAAGAGGAAATGTGCAAAATAAAATACTAAGAGAAAAAAGACAGGGAAAATGTAAGGAGCATCATCAGAGACCCGAAGGAGAGGCCGAGATGGATTCATACACCTGAAACTAGTCCCCAAAGGAGGAGGGACTGGACAGAAGGACGGATTTGAAGAAATACTTGCCAAAATCTTTCTAAATGTGTTGAAAACGGTGACCCCACAGAATTAAGAAGCTCAGCAAACACCAAGCTCAGGAAACATTAATAAAACCAGGTCACACCATAATCAAATTGCTTAAAACCAGCAATTCTGAGGAAAGCTTAAAAGCAAGACATGGAACAGACAGATTCTACATAGATGAGAACGACAGCAGGCTTTCCGTCAGAAGCAACGCAAAGCAGAGGACTGTGTCCCACAAACAATCTCCCCAGAAAGGCAGGCCAGTGGCCAGGCGGAGACCCCGCGTCGGGGGCGCCCCTCCAGCCACACACCCACCCGGGGCCAGCGAGGCCGAGCAGGGCGCCTGGCCCCCACCCCCTTGGCACCCGGAGCCAGCAGCCCGTTCCCGGGCCAGCATGGGGTCCACCAAGGCCCACTGTCACCACACAGGAGTTAAATAGACTCCAGGGTCCCCTAACCTCACATCTGCACCCTGGTTTTAATGCAAACTCACTCCCCCTCATTTCGTGCAAATAACCTCTCCTCCTCCCTGGGGCCCCCGGCCCCCGCCCCCCACACCTGCTGGGGGGCCTCTCTCACCCCTGGGCTCTCCCCCACTGCTTCTCAGCGCCCCACGGGACACGTTCCCACGCCCTCAAACATCCTCCAACCTCCCAGTCCCCTTTCTCGGCCACACCTTCCGCTGCAACCACCGACCTGTCCTTCCAGCCAGACCGTGGAAGGAGCCATGTGTACCCCTACGTTTTCCCATGTATTCACTGTCCCGAGCCCTTTGTCTAGTCCAGCCCACCTTCCACTCCTGCCACATCATGCCCCCAGATAGCTCCAAGTCGCCCATGACCTCTGTGTCACCAAATCCAGAGGACTCGTTCTGCTCTGGGGCGGTGGGCCTCTCCCACCCTCTGACCCCGCCGTCGGCCGCCTGCCTGGAGTCCCTGCGCTCCGGGTGTCTGTCCCCACCTCCGGCCCCTCCAGGACATCTGTCGTGCCTCTCCCTTCTCGTTCTGCCCTCCCCCAGACCACCTGGTCCACAGCCAGGCCGCGGCTTCTAGAGGCGCGAGTCTTCGACCCCCAGCAGCCTCTCCAACTCCTCCTGAAGATCAGGCGGAACCTCAAACTCTACAAGTCAAAGCCCGCACCCGGGCTCTCCCTGCTGCCCCCCATCCGTGTCCCCTACGCCTGAGTGGCAGAGGCCCACATGGTCCTGAGCACCGTCCCCCCGGGTCCCCCTGCACCTGCTACCTCCTTCTTACACACCACCGTGGTACCAGCTCACGGGGCCACCTCGCCCCGGCCCCTGGCGGCCGCCGCCTCCCCCACAGTCTCCAGCTCGCTGCGGGGCCTTCTCCAAACCCCGGCCCACATGAGGGTCTCAGAGCGCACCCCGCAGAGCCACCCCCGTCTCCCACACCACCCCACCGGGCCCTGGGGTCTTCAGGGCCTGGTACTTCCTATGGGAGCACTTTCCACACCGGCCTCCCGTCTCCCAGTTGACCCCCCGTCAGACTCCACCTCAAACACCAATTCCTCAGGTGCCTTTTCCCACCCCAAGTTAAGTGAGGGTCCTCTGCTCACATCCCCTAAAGGCACGTTTCTTTCTTCCAGAGCCCTGTGTCGACCGGTGACCACACACTCCTTGTGGCCACAGCCTGGCTCAGCCTTCTCACCAGCCACTCGGGGGACACAGCACGGAACCAGAGACACATCTCAACCAATACCCACTTCCTGAGTGAATAAACCAGACGAGTCAGCTAAGGGGCCTACTTGTGTCTTAACAAGAAACCGAGTATGATAACACATCAAAGCAACTAGATTGCTTGGTATTTGGGCGTTACTCAATGTTCTGTAATGGAGCCCGAAGTTTTTCCGTATTTTGTAAATCAAAACATAGCCTAGGAAACCTGGCAGGAGACCTGAGCTATGTACCTAGTAGATGTCATACGTGCGTTCTGCCTGGCGTGACCTCCGTCATCACCCCAACAAGGTGAGGGTGTTGGGAGCCGCAGGTCCAGGGCCGTGGAAACACGAGCCCCGCTAACTCAGCGGGGACAAGGTGCTTCTGGGCCCGTTACAGGACAGACATTGTCTCCACGGAGAGGAAACCCACAGGGCCTACGAGGACCCGGGTATGAGAAGGGAAAGCTAAAACTGAGGTCATTTGTAGTTCGTACAGTCAACTGCGGATTTCTGCATCTCGATAAAATTCAAGATGAGCTTTGAGCGACGGACAGAAGTGCCGGGTCATTATACTGCGCCCCTGAAACTAACATAACACGGTATGTTAATTATGCCTCAATTTAACAAAAAGGTTAAAATGTGACCCCAATGCAATATTCATGCTTATGTTTAAAACTGTGAGAAGCACCCATCTGCGAGGATCAAAACCATCCAACTGCCATTTTTCTAAACTAACTGTACCCAGGGATCAAAGACTTGTGTAGAGACAGAAGTGGGTTCAGATCCACCCCGAGTCTGACCGAAATACTACCTTGCACATCAGAGAAAAGCAACAAGCACCTTTTTTTATCCTGTAGATTCTATTTACAGGTTTCTATTTACAGACATGGCCCTCCATTAGTGGGAAGCTTATCTCAACGATGTCATTGAATAATCTCGACGAGCCTAGCGTGGCTGAGATCTGGCCACAGAGCCCGGGCCGGCTGCTAAATTCGCTAATCTGCTGTCAAAGCTTCGGGACCCAGGCACCGTCTCTCCGACCGCCCCGGGCCTTGGCTTCCCCATTTGTAAAGCGAGAGTCTGGATGACATGATCCTGGTTTAAGCCCCCATACGCTACGATTCCAAGCCGGAATGATCATGCCCAGGGCCAGGAGCACTACCGCACAGGGACGGGGTCACCAGCTGCCTGGCTCGGGATGGGATCCAGGAAACAGGCCCCACAGCAGCGGTCGGCCGCGCCAAGAGGATTCCATTCTGAAAGCGCTTAATGGCTTCGGGATTACCAGCAATGCGGCCCGGCCCTGTGCCTGTAAGGACAGGGGTTGTAATAAAATAAAAATGGACGGAGGGCACGCAGGTACGTTGGGCCGGTGGGGCCGGGCCTGCCCTCGTGGAGCAGGGGACAAGCCATGAGCCCCTGGGCTCCGCGGACGGTGGGGCTGCTGATAGGAAGTCGGCCGCCCAGGAGGACTCTCGGTCCTGGACGGAACCTCGGCTATCACCCCGCCCACTGCCCTTGCTTTACCCCCACGCACGCAGAGATCAAAGACCACACAGATTTTAAAAAAGAAAAAACTGTCCAGCGTTACACGGCTATGCAGAGAGTTTGAGCTAGAATTTAAATACCTTGATTTCTAGCCCCTCACTATTTAGCCCCGAGGGAGGGGTGGTTCCCAGGTCAAGGTCAAGGTGAAGGCCAGGGTCCAGTTCAGCACAGGACTGTGGCCAAAGCCCCAGGGTGAGTGGTGGGGTCATTTGCAGATGGGTCGAGTCAGCTGAGATGCTGCTAGGCTCGATGCACAGAGACATAGGCTCTAGGGGCAAATTCTCCCTAAATCCATGGAAGTCAGAAACAGTCACTAGAACCCAGTGTCACTTCACTGGCACTTCTAGTCCCAGCTTTGTGGTCTGCCTGCCCCTCGTTCCTCAGAGCACGCTCTAGTGCGGCCGGGGGCTTGGGTGGTAAGATCGGGACCTTTGCACAAGGCATGGAAACATTCCCCTGGGGCGTTACCTCTGTGTTTGCTTGAGATTGAGTCTGCTGGTGTTTGTTTGCCTCGGTCTTCCGCTGCTGGCCCACGAAAACTTTAAGACCCTGCCATTAACAGCTGTCCCCAATTCTCCCAGTGCAATAAGATCACCGCTTTGTCCGCCCACATAAAGATGTGGGATGAAGGACTTTTCTTCTCAGGGTTAAACGAAGGTCCAGACAACACTCACCCATCATCCTTAGCTAAGCTTCTGAATGTGCCCTGGTTTCGCGTGAGGCCAGCCCAGCTGCTGAGGCCCGGCTCTCCAGCACTCTCAGGAACTGGGTCCTCACCCGGTCCCGGACTCTTCGACTCTGTTTGGTGCAACGGACCTTGCCGTCACAGGGGCCTCTTGCCCCGAGGGGACCCCAGCACCGTGCACGAGCTGCTAGCCAGTTCATCTGGGTCCACTGCCATCATTCCAAGGTACCTATTTAGCCACAGGCAAACTGACTAGCAGAATCCGATAATAATGACTAAATGGCCATATATTTGGTACAGGACTGACGTCCAAAGCTTGCATCCCAGGGGCTGACACTGATGAGCTCTGTGACACTGGGTAACACATGAATGCAGTTTCTTCAACAAGTCAGTGAGAATGAAGTAGTCAAACAAATTAATCACTAAGATCTACCTCACCTCCAAATGTCCGTGGTTTAGGATCCAAACTTGGACCTATTAATAAACACTCTGGGGCAATAGGCAGGTACCTACTGTCACCCTGGGATGGGTAATTTCCATGTGCCTGGCCGGGCTCAGCCAGGGCAGCTGGTGAAACCAGGCCTCTAGGGTGTCTATGAATCACGACATTGAGTAAAGACACCCCCCACCCCGCCGTCTGAAAGGCAGGTGGGCATCATGCAATCGCTGAGGCCTGGACAGAACCAAAGGAGGAGAAGGAAAGTCCCCTCCCTCTGCAGGGCTGAGAGCTGGGACAGCGTCTCTGCCCACCCCTGACATCCTCGGTCCTGGGCCCTCCCACTCGGGACGTTCCCCGTGGCTTTCCTGGGGTCAGGCCTTCAGCCTCGGATGGAGTTCCGGCACCAGCTGGCCCCGGCATCCAGCTCACGGACGGCAGATCGGGGGGCTTCCCGGCCCCCACAATCATGGGAGCCCGTTCCCGTGATAAATCTCTCACGTCCATCTATCCGTCGATTGACCCGTCCGTCTGCATCTGACCGGTTCTCTTTCTTCGCAAGACACGATCACACACCCGAGTTGTAATCGCCTCACGATAAGCATCCAGGAGTGGGGGGGGGCACTCGTCCCTGTGGACCGTGGAGAACAAGGACTCAGGAGCAACGAGGCACAGACGTGAGACACAGGAGGGGAAGGCTCTCTGCGATGCCGCTGGTCTGTCTCCAAAACGCTAGGAGTTTTGCTGAGTTCACATCATTCTGCCTCTTTTCCCCTTGAGCTCTGTAGTTTGTTATTTTCTTCTATACTTACATGGAGCTTCCATGGAATCATGTCACGAAACTTGGGCTTTCGAATGTCACTCTTCTTAAAAGCACTTCTTCTATTAGCACAGAACTTCCTCGCTTACAGAAGACTCTGCAGAAAAAAAAAAAAAAAAATACACGTAATACACCAGGAGCAAAATATCCTCAGTTAACAGAGAGGTTATTTAGATAAAATTCTCATTGCAGCCAATTAGGCATAAAACTGCAGATCACAACGCTAGGGCCCAAGGACACTGGATTATTCAGCAATTAAAACATGACCTTCCCGAGTTAAATTTGGGACTGATTTTAGAAAACTGAGTAACTTTTAAATGTGTACATAAACAAATTATTACTATTCCAGCCTGGGAGAGGCAGAAACTAGTCTCCTTCTCTTCTTGTAGTTCACCATTACCCCTGGGCCTGGCATACAATACACACCCAGTAAGTATTCCTTGATTTGGTTGTTGAAAAGAAAGGAAATGGTGTTAAGACATGTGGTCAAGTCAGGAACGGAAACTGCTTTAAAACTATGAAAAGTAAAAATGAAGGATCAGCCATTAACAGTTTTGATGTACAAATGAAATGGTATAAAGTATCAAAAATTAACCCTATATCAATATTTATTAACCTCTGACTCAAATCATTCCAGATCTTGAATTCAACATTACATTTTATTTTTAATTATCTGAGATTGTCATGTATTATTCCTTCCCTCTAAACTTTCTCGAACTTTTCGGCCAGACGCTTTAGGAGCCCTAGGCACCCTTGAACATTATTGATAACCCAAACAGCTTTTATTTATGTAGGTCGTATCTACCTGTGCTTACCACACCAGAAATTTAAGCTGAGAAATTTTTATAATATGTATTTACGGATTCACTTTAAAGTAAAAAAAAAATGAAACACCTGTTAGAGGTTAACACAAGCAACATATTTGTGAAAAATAACTATATTTCTGGAAACAAGAAAACAGCTAGAGCGCCTGGTCAGCCTCCTGGGAAGTTCTGGCCCTTCGAGGCTCTGGGAATCTTGCCAAAGGGAGAATTCAACTTGTAGCCACTAGATGGAGCTGCGAGCCATCAGAACCATCCGTGTCCTTCTAAGGGGGGAAAACAATCTACTAATATCAATAACTTTGAGAAGAAACCCAAAACCACTTTGTAAGACAGAGGAAAAACATTACAAACAAATTTAAATAATTTTATTACCAACCATCTTTTGCAATTTTAGAAAAAAGATTATATTAATCCTAACTTGACTCCATCTGGTCATAGTAATAGTATTTAACCAAAAATACATCAGTATAAAAAAAAAATCTTCAAGTTGAGTAATGGCAGGTTAGTTATTTGTAACAACTCCAACACTGAAAGTAAATCTTGGAATATCTGAAGGTATGTGTATGCGTGTGTACACACTGGGATAATTAA
Source organism: Halichoerus grypus (assembly GCF_964656455.1). Taxonomy (NCBI): domain Eukaryota; kingdom Metazoa; phylum Chordata; class Mammalia; order Carnivora; family Phocidae; genus Halichoerus; species Halichoerus grypus. The sequence continues at coordinate 206,799,655 of NC_135714.1, forward strand.
CTTTATTTTTATTTATTTATTTATTTATTTATTGTTATGTTAGTCACCATGCAATACATCATTAGTTTTAGATGCAGTGTTCCATGATTCATTGTTCGTGCATAACACCCAGTGCTCCATGCAGTACGTGCCCTCCTCAATACCCATCACCAGGCTAACCCATCCTCCCACCCCCCTCCCCTCTAAAACCCTCAGTTTATTTGCCGGAGTCCATAGTCTTTCATGGTTCATCTCTCCCTCCAATTTCCGCCCCCTTCATTTTTCCCTTCCTTCTCCTAATGTCCTCCATGCTATTCCTTATGTTCCACAAATAAGTGAAACCATATGATAACTGACTTTCTCTGCTTGACTTATTTCACTTAGCATCATCTCCTCCAGTCCCATCCATGTTGATGTACAAGTGGGGTATTCATCCTTTCTGATGGCTGAGTAATATTCCATTGTATATATGGACCACATGTTCTTTATCCATTCATCTGTTGAAGGGCATCTCGGCTCTTTCCACAGTTTGGCTATTGCGGACATTGCTGCTATGAACATTGGGGTGCATATGGCCCTTCTTTTCACTACATCTGTGTCTTTGGGGTAAATACCCAGGAGTGCAATTGCTGGGTCATAGGGTAGCTCTATTTTTAAATTTTTGAGGAACCTCCACACTGTCTTCCAAAGTGGCTGTACCAACTTGCATTCCCACCAAGAGTGTAAGAGGGTTCCCCTTTCTCCACAACCTCTCCAACATTTGTTGTTTCTTTCCCTGTCCATTTTTGCCATTCTAACTGGTGTAAGGTGGTATCTCAATGTGGTTTTGATTTGAATTTCCCCGATGGCTAATGATGATGAACATTTTTTCATGTGTCTGTTAGCCATTTGTATGTCTTCTTCAGAGAAGTGTCTGTTCACGTCTTCTGCCCACTTTTTGACTGGATTATTTGTTTTTTGGGTGTTGAGTTTGAGAAGTTCTTTATAGATCCTGGATACCAGCCCTTTATCTGTAGTGTCATTTGAAAATATCTTCTCCCATTCTGTGGGTTGCCTCTTTGTTTTATTGACTGTTTCCTTTGCTGTGCAGAAGCTTTTTATCTTGATGAAGTCCCAAAAGTTCATTTTTTTGCTTTTGTCTCACTAGCTTCTGGAGATGTATCTTGAAAGAAGTTGCTGTGGCCGATGTCAAAGAGGTTACTGCCTATGTTCTCTAGGATTTTGATGGATTCCTGTCTCACATTGAGGTCTTTCATCCACTTTGAGTTTATCTTTGTGAATGGTGTTAGAGAATGGTCGAGCTTCATTCTTCTGCATGTGGCTGTCCAATTTTCCCAGCACCATTTATTGAAGAGACTGTCTTTTTCCCATTGCATATTTTTTCCTGCTTTGTCAAAGATTATTTGACCATAGAGTTGAGGGTCCATTTCTGGGTTCTCTATTCTGTTCCATTGATCTATGTGTCTGTTTTTGTGCCGGTACCATACTGTCTTGGTGATCACAGCTTTGTAATATAGCTTGAAATCAGGCAACGTGATGCTCCCAGCTTTGTTTTTCTTTTTCAACATCTCCTTGGCGATTCGGGGTCTTTTCTGATTCCATACAAATTTTAGGATTGTTTGTTCCAGCACTTTGAAAAATGTCATTGGAATTTGGATCAGGATGGCATTGAAGGTATAGATTGCTCTGGGTAGCATAGACATTTTAACAATGTTTATTCTTCCGACCCATGAGCATGGAATATTTTTCCATCTTTTTGTGTCTTCTTCAATTTCTTTCATGAGTGTTCTGTAGTTCCTAGAGTATAGATCCTTTACCTCTTTGGTTAGGTTTATTCCAAGGTATCTTATGGTTTTTGGTGCTATTGTAAATGGAATCGTTTCTCTAATTTCTCTTTCTACAGTTGCGTTGTTAGTGTATAAGAAAGCAACTGATTTCTGTGCATTGATTTTATATCCTGCCACATTACTGAATTGCTGGATGAGTTCTAGTAATTTGGGGGTGGAGTCTTTTGGGTTTTCCACATAAAGTATCATGTCATCTGCGAATAGAGAGAGTTTGACTTCTTCTTTGCCAATTTGAATACCTTTTATTTCTTTTTGTTGTCTGATTGCTGTTGCTAGGACTTCTAGTACTATGTTGAACAACAGTGGTGAGAGTGGGCACCCTTGACGTGTTCCTGATCTTAAGGGAAAGGCTCTCAGCTTTTCCCCATTGAGGATGATATTCGCTGTGGGTTTTTCATAGATGGATTTTATGAACTTGAGGAATGTTCCCTCTATCCCTTTAGTCTGAAGAGTTTCAATCAGGAAAGGATGTTGTATTTTGTCAAATGCTTTTTCTGCATCAATTGAGAGGACCATATGGTTCTTCTCCCTCCTCTTATTAATGTGTTCTATCACATTGATTGATTTGCGAATGTTGAACCACCTTTGCATCCCGGGGATAAATCCCACTTGGTCGTGGTGGATGATCCTTTTAATGTATTGTTGGATCCTATTAGCTAGGATTTTGTTGAGGATTTTGGAATCCACATTCATCAGGGAAATCGGTCTGAAATTCTCCTTTTTGATGGGGTCTTTGCCTGGTTTGGGGATTAAGGTAATGCTGGCCTCATAGAATGAGTTTGGAAGTTTTCCTCCTGTTCCTATTTCTTGAAACAGCTTCAGTAGAATAGGTATTATTTCTTCTTTGAATGTTTGGTAGAATTCCCCAGGGAATCCATCAGGCCCTGGACTCTTGTTTTTTGGGAGGTTTTTGATCACTGCTTCAATCTCGTTACTGGTTATTGGCCTATTCAGGTTGTCAATTTCTTCCTGTTTCAGTCTTGACAGCTTATAGGTTTCCAGGAAGGCCTCCAATTCATCCAGATTGCTCAGTTTATTGGCATATAGTTGTTGATAATAATTTCTAATAATTGTTTCTATTTCCTTGGTGTTAGTCGTGATCTCTCCCCTTTCATTCATAATTTTATTAATTTGGGTCCTTTCTCTTTTCTTTTGGATAAGTCTGGCCAGTGGCTTATTGATCTTATTAATTCTTTCAAAGAACCAATTTCTAGTTTCGTTGATCTGATCTACTGTGTTTCTGGTTTCTAATTCATTGATTTCTGCTCTAATTTTAATTATTTCTCTTCTAATGTGTGGCTTAGGCATCGTTTGTTGCTTTTTCTCTAGTTCTTTAAGGTGTAGAGTTAGTTGGTGAATTCGGGATTTTTCTTTTTTTTTTTTGAGTGAGGCTTGGATGGCTATGTATTTCCCCCTTAGGACCGCCCTTGCAGTATCCCATAGGTTTTGGACCGATGTGTTTTCGTTCTCATTGATTTCCATGAATTGTTTAAGTTCTTTGATTTCCTGGTTGACCCAAACATTCTTGAGCAGAGTGGTCTTTAGCTTCCAAGTGTTTGAATTTCTGCCAAATTTTTTCTTGTGATTGAGTTCCAGTTTTAGAGCATGGTGGTCTGAGAAAATGCAGGGAATAATCTCAATCTTTTGGTATCGGTTGAGACACGATTTGTGACCCAATATATGGTCTATTCTGGAAAAAGTTCCATGTGCGCTCAAGAAGAATCAGTATTCTGTTGTTTTAGGGTGGAATGTTCTATAAATATCTATGAGGTCCATCTGGTCCAATGTATCATTCAAAGCTCTTGTTTCCTTGTTGATTTTCTGCTTAGATGATCTGTCCATTGCTGAGAGTGGAGTATTGAGGTCTCCTACAATTAACGTATTGTTATCAATATAACTCTTTATTTTGGTTAACAGTTGGCTTATGTAGATGGCTGCTCCCATGTTGGGGGCATAGATATTTACAATTGTTAGATCTTCTTGTTGGATAGACCCTTTAAGAATGATATAGTGTCCTTCTGTGTCTCTTATTGCAGACTTTAGTTTAAAATCTAATTTGTCTGATATAAGAATTGCTACCCCAGCTTTCTTTTGAGGTCCGCTGGCATGGAAGATGGATCTCCATCCCTTCACTTTCAGTCTGGATGTATCTTTAGGTTCAAAATGAGTCTCTTGTAGACAGCATATGGATGGGTCCTGTCTTTTTATCCAATCTGCAACCCTGTGCCGTTTTATGGGAGCGTTTAGGCCATTCACATTGAGAGTGATTATTGAAAGATAGGAACTAATTGTCATCATGTTGCCTGTGAAGGCGTTGTTTTTATAGATTGTCCCTGTAAATTTCTGTTGTATATCACTCTTGGGGTCTTTCTCCTTTTATAGAACCCCCCTTAACATTTCTTGCAGGGCCGGCTTAGTGGTCACATATTCTTTCAACTTCTGCCAGTCGTGGAAGCTCTGCATCTCTCCATCCATTCTAAATGACAGCCTTGCTGGATAAAGTATTCTTGGCTGCATGTTCTTCTCATTTAGTACCCTGAATATGTCTTGCCAGGCCTTTCTGGCTTGCCAGGTCTCTGTGGATAGGTCTGACGTTATTCTGATGTTCCTCCCTCCGTACGTAAGGAATCTCTTCCCCCTAACTGCCCTTAAGATGGTTTCCTTGGTTCTAAGATTTGCGAGTTATACTATTACATGCCAGGGTGTTGGCCTGTTTTCCTGATCTTGGGAGGGGTCCTCTCTGCCTCTAGGACGTGAATGTTTGCTTCATTCCCCAGATTAGGGAATTTCTCAGCTACGATTTGCCCAAATACATCTTCTAGTCCTCTCTCTCTCTCTCCACTCCCACCGGGATTCCAATTATTCTGACATTGGAACGCTTCATGGTGACACTTATTTCTCTGATTCTATTTTCATGGATTCTGAGTTGTTTTTCCCTGGCCTCCTCTTTTCCCTTTTTATCTATTATATTGTCTTCCAGGTCGCTTATTCCCTCTTCTGCCTCAGTTACCCTAGGTGTTAGATTATCTAGATTGGATTGGCTCTCATTGATAGCATTTTTAAGTTCTGACAATTCACCTTTTATTTCTGCCCTTAGAGACTCTATGTTGCCATTAATTGATTTCTCCATTCTAGCCATTGTCTTCACAATTGCTAGCCTGAATTCCATCTCCGACATCTTGGTTATACCTGCATCCATTTGTAAATCTGCAGCATAAGTCACAGTCTCTGAGTCTTTCCTATTTTGGGGGTTCCTCCTCCTAGTCATTCTGTTGATGGGTGTTTGAAGGAATGTATAGAGTCCAAATTATTGACCAGAACCCAAGCAAGATGCACTTGTTTTCTCGGGACCTTAGGGTTGCTGGCCTCTTGTTTTCCCAGCCTGTCTTCTGGGGGAGGGGCCTGCCGCGCTGTTACTCAGGCAACCCTGTTTTGGTGGTGTTGCCCTGCCCCCCTGTGGCAGGGGGATGGGCTCAGTGGGACTCAGTCTTTGGGGCTTTTGTTCTCTGGCGCCTTTCCCTGGCGGCTTTCTGCATCTCTTCAGCGAGTCAGAGCAGAAGAGACCATTTCCAACCCTCTGCCTCAGACCAGAGAGATCGCAGTCTGTTCTTCAGTGAGCTCTCCAGGCCACACTGTCTCCGTTTCTGTCCGTGCTGCTATAAACTGCAGCGTCCTGGGTTGTGCTCCCCTCCGCAGCGCTCCCAGTTCTGCCTCCAGGTCGGGGCACGTCTCTGCCCTTTGTGCTTCTAAAACCGCCAGCCGCTCCCAGTTCGCACGCCCAACACCACTGCTCCGGGTTTCCGTCCCGGGGGCTGCAGTTTGCAGGTGCAACCCCGCCGCTCCGGGTTCCCGCCCCCGGGGGCTGCCCTAAAGTCCTTTCCTGACGCTACCGGTCTGTGAGTCTGTGCCCGTCTGCAGCACACGAGGCTGTCGCTCACCGGCGGTGTAGGATCCCCATGGCCAGGCACCCTCCCGCTGCCGTTTATCCTCCGATATCTGCCCGGAGAATCACAGCTCCCCGCTTCGTACCTCAAAACCAACTGCCTGCGTTATTCTATTTGTAGAGATCCAGATCTTCTTACATGTCAGGCTGGTTTCGTGGGTGCTCAGAGTGGTCTGGTAGATACCCAGCTCAATTCCGGGGACCAGTTGAAATAGGGTCCCCTACTCCTCTGCCATCTTTCCCCGCTCTCGGGATGGTTAACTTTAATGTGTCAACTTGGCCATCCCATGGTACCTAGATGCTTGATCAAACACCAGTCTAGACATTGCTGTGAAGGTATTTTCTGGACGGGGTTAACATTTAAATCAGTAGACTTGGAGTAAAGCAGATGACCCTGCATGGTGTGGGTGGGCCTCCCATCCTATCAGTTGAAGGCATTGATAGAGAAAAGACTGACTTCCGTAGAAGAAGGAATTCTGCCAGCGGCTCACCTTCAGATTCAAACTGCAGCTCCTCTCTGGGTCTCCAGCCTGCAGCCCACCCTACAGATTCTGGACTTGCCAAACCCCCACAACTGTGGCAGCAATTCCTTACAAGGAATCTCTCTCCAGGCCTGGTTTTTATGTTTGATCTTATGTTTCACCTCCTGTTGGTTCTCACTGGAGAACACTGACTCTCTCTCTCTCTCTCTCTCTCTCTCACACACACACACTGAAGAACTGACAAGTAATCCCATAAGGAATATCAGCCTGAAACAGAAAGGAATAATAAAGTCCTACAAGGTGAATATGGAAACAATTTTTCCTTGATGGCTTTTATTAATCACACACACAAAACAACTTTGATATGATGGCCTCACTTCGGAAGGTAGAAATAAAACTCCCATGGCTGAGAGAAGGTGGGGAGTCGGGTGGGCGACCTCCCCACGGGAACCCAGAGGGGCGCAGCTCAGGCTGAGAACAGAGCTAGGTGCAAACCATCAGCACCATCCAGGGAACCTTAAGGCTTGAGCTTGGTATAAGAGAGCCCCAGATTAATGTCCTCACCCACCTACCCACCAGACGCCTGGCAGAGATAAATGTCCATGAAACCTGGAAATGCTACCTCATTAGCAGGAAAAAGTGATTCCTACAAAGAATCTTTCAAATACATTAACTAGGACGTCATCAAAGAGATGGAACGATCCGTGAAAACCACCCCCTGCGTAAGAAACATTCTAAAATATGCTTTATTAGAGAGTGACACAGAGCCAAAACGTGAAGAGACGATGAAATTTTTCCAGAACGGATGAAAAATACCAAGTCCACAGATTTCAGAATGTTAACAAATTCCAACCAGAAGAAATACAAAGAAATGCACACCTAAACGGATCACATAAAAAGAAACCTGAAAAGCAAACAAAGAAATAAAAGCTTACCAAGAAGGCAGAGGGGAGTACGGGGTTGCCCCCAGAGTCTGAGGGGCCAGCAGGGTCCCCACCGCTACCCCAGAGCAGTGAACTGGAGGGCATCCTCCCCACTGGGACCGTCTCTGATACCCAGACAGCATCTCTCCCCAGATCAAAGGCAATGCCGATGGTTTTTCAGACAAACAGAAACTCGGAGACTCTGCCACCAGCAGAAAGTGCTAACAGGTGTAATTCAGACAAGGAAAGCGACTCCAGGTGGGAAATCTATAAGAGAAAAAAAAGAGCAAAGAAAGTCACGAGTGACCCCAATTCTACAGAAATGTATCTTCATGAAATTCATAGAAAATTGGTTTTAATTGGGGTGAATTTTTTAGGACTTCCATGATGTCCTAATGAGCTATTTATCTTGGACCTTGGCCCACAGTGCTGGAATCCGCCTCATTTGCAGGACATACTTATTTTGGGAAAAGAAGAGATGTGCACAGAGTGATTTAGTGTTTTACTTTAGGCCAAATCCGGGCATGTGTTTTTTTGCACACAGCCCTCAGTCAAAAAGGTATTTACATTTTTAAAGGGTCGTAACAACAAAACCAAACATAAACAAAGAAAAATCTGTGGTTCCCCAAATCTGGCCCTTTATAGAAAGAGTTTGCTGACTGCTGGTTTAGATTATCTAAATTACAGGGTGGTATTTGGGGGGGGGGGTTGTTTCTTTTCTTTTCTGTCGTAGATGCAAAAACATGTTCAATTAAAAGAGCAGTTTGTTTTTCAATTAAAAGCGCCTGTTTTCCTCAGGCACAGAATATGTTCTCATCATGGGAGTATGTGGTAGGAGGTGACTTACAATTCCACCCCAGGAGCCAAGGATGAGAAGTGCTGTCCTTCAATTTGCTGACAAAGTCACCGGGCGCTCCCGGGAGGCTCCCGGCCGCTGTTGTCCACGCGGAGTGCTGCGCTCTACCTAAGAAAAGTGAGTTTCTCCTCCAAACAAAATTTAAAAGCCATCAACTTTTAATGACTGTACAGAATTGCTGATATGTATGAATTATATCTGAACATTTCAAATGGAATTACTTAGAAATCAAGACTTCTAAAAAAAAAAAAAAGAAATCAAGACTTCTAAGACATTCAGAAATGTGACCTAAGAGTGCTCCGTGGGTGTACACGTGCACACACACGCGCGTGCACGCACATGCACACGCGCACGCGTGTGCACGTACACACATGTGCACGCACACACGTGCATACACACACTGCATGCACACGCACACACGTGCACGCGCACACATGTACATGCACACACATGCACATGCGCGCGCATGTGCACGCACACACGTGCACACACACATACATGCACGCATGCACGCACACACGTGTGCATGCACACACGTACATGCACGCACACACGTGCGTGCACACACACATACGTACACACACATACACGCACACACATGTACATGCACGCGCACACGTGCACACACTCGCACGCACACGCACTCTGTAAACCAATTTAGGCACACCCCCATTCACGTGCTACATCAGCATGGGCTCCTGGGGGCCTGTCAGGGCTTTAATTTGTAAATCAACAGCTGCCACCTCTTTCCATCACACGTCACATGCGTGGTTTGCCTGAGGAAACAGTACACGGCAGGCTCTAGTAGGGGAGAAGACAGATCTAGAATATTAGTTCTTCTTTCTTCTCTGCAGAACTTCGATCCAAAGCGCTGTCCATTAGATAGTGTATCAAGCAGTCTCATTTCCAACTCCATGAGACGTGTATACATATATATACCCCTATACAAACATATACAAATATATGGACATATAACCACAGGAAAAGCCTTAGCTTGCTGTTACCGCACAATCAGCGTAGAGAAGCCGATAGTATTCACGCTGTTAGGTTGCCTATTTCCGACAGTCCTAGCGCCTGCCGTGCAGGCTACGAGGTCCAGTGGCCGTGTCCAGCTCTTGGTTATTCCTGCAACAAAAGGCAAACGCTGGCTCGTTCACTAGATGTTTCCCAGCCGCAAAACCCTGTTGAAACCCTTGAGTCACAGCAGTTGGTGCTGCCCAAACCAGCACGTCGGTGTTCTCTCCATGCTCACGTCACGGCGGTGGCGTTTTCCAAACCCACAGGTCTTTCTCCTAAGGGCCGCCCAGGAGGCCAGCAAGAAACAGCTGACCGACGATGCGGTCGGAGGGCGTGTCCGTGCGCAGACTGGGGAGCCCGGCTCACACAGCTCGCAGCCCCCACCGCATCCTGGCGCAGCTTCCGGGAGAGCTGGGGACCCGGACCAGCTGCCCCGCGAGTCTCCCACTCTGACCACCGCACCCCCCCGGGGGCTCGGCCGTGCCTTCAGGGGAGGACTCAGGCACACGCCCTGCTGGGTACTGACCCCTTCTGGTCAAGTGTCACCCACACTGCAGAAAAATCCGCCATTGGAGCCAGGGATGGCCGTGAAGGAACGAGCCCGTGACGTGGGGCCTGCACGAAGGAGGACCTGGGTTTAGGCTGGCCTCGAGACACCGTGCCTTTCCAAGCCCACAGCTGGTCACTCCACGGGCTCCCGTGTGCACCTGCTCTGGGCAGCTGCTGCTCAAGCTCTAAAATCGTGCCGTGTTCAAAACGCCCTCGTAGAGGCCACAGCAAGACGTGACCCGAGATCGTTCACACAAGCAAACAGCCGCCGGCTGGAGACGCGCGCTCTGCTGGGGACAGAGCAGGGAAGGCGCCCAGGAGCCCGGCCGGGGCTGTGACTGAGGCTAGGTGATGCACAAGGAGCTTTCGCGAACGGTTCCTCTGGGGCCAGGCTTGGCGCCCGCGTGTAAACGAGAGGCAGTCCTCTCTTCCTCAGCATTAGATGACCCCGTGGCTGCTGAAAATAACGTTTTGTGTAGTCTTCCCCTCAGACTGCTGGTTTTTTACATTACCAACACAGGTATAATTTCTCTGGCCTGTTTTTAATAACTCCAGGCTGATAGTTGGGGCTTTCCAAAAGGCTGATGATCAGAGGAATCCTCTTAAGGTCACTCGCTAGAGTGACTTCCAGTCCCTCGTAGCAGGCCCACACAGAAGGGCCCCTCGCGTGTTAGATCATTATCACAAACACGTGTTGCTCTAGGACTTAGCTCACGCATCCCATGACACGCATTACCTTTGAAAATAAAAATGCATTTCAGCGCCTCGGTTAACAAGCATTTGTCATATGATGCTGTTTAAAATAATATTATATGTATGGAAAAGGGTGTTGAAAATACGTGACATGCACTGGTTTATTTAATAGTGGCTGGGGTGTCACTTCAAGTATCTGATGTTTCCGTAATTCAATGTCCTGAGCGTTTTCGTCTGTCCCCAGTGTGACGTTCTGTGCTCTCCAGCAGATGGCGGGATTGCAGGCGGAGCGCCCACCACAGGCCCCGCGGTCCTTGGGGCTCTAGACCGGCCCTGGAGCCACCATCAGAGGGCCAGCAGGACCAGTGCTGAACATGGCATCCTGCCCACATGTCCTGCGGTGAGAACCCAGACCCCAAAGCCAGCGCCAATGGCCTCAGGGCCACCTGGACCACGACGGAAACTTCAAGTCAGGGGAGGTGCCCAGATGTGCAAATACACGGACACTTCATGTGGGTTCAGAAGGAAGAAGATGTAAGTGGTTTTGAAAAGCAGGACAACGGCAGCTGATGAAGCCCACGGCAGCGTGGGGCCGGGTTGGTCGTGCAGCGAGCTTTGCTTGCCTGGGTCCCTCGGCCACTCTGTGGCTGCCATGGTCCCATAAATCTGTTTGCCTCCGTGATGGTTGGTTTGCGTGTCCAGGTGACTGGGCCACAGGACACCCAGAGGAAACATGATTTCGGGGTACGTCTGAGGGTATTTCCCTAAGACACCAGCACTGAATCGGAAGATGAGTGAAGACGGCCACCGGTGTGGGCGGGCATCACGCCATCCACGGAGGCCCTTCTGCTCAAGCTGGATCACGCATCCTCTGTGAACAGCACACCTGGTTCTGGGGCCTTTGACCCTCACGCCGGCCTCTGGGCCTCCAGCCTGCTGGACACGGATCGCAGGGCTTCCCAGCCCCCATGACATGGCAGCCGGCACCACATCCGAAATCTCTTTCCAGAAATAGATACGTATGTCCTATTGGTTCTGTTGCTCCAGGGAACCTACAACAGCCTCCGTCCCTACTGAGCAGAAGTAACGAAGACCGGGAGGAGCGCTGGAGGGCACCTTGGGTACAGGAGAGGAGGAAAGACAGGTGGACTCGGACGGCAGACGGGGCAGGAATCAGACCCCCGGCACCCGGCCCAGAGGGGTCTCTGCACTGACAGCAGCAGTTCTCATTGGTTTGCACACCCGTAGTGAGGGACGTAGAGTGGGCTGCATGCCAGGGCACACTGCGAGCCTGAGTGTGTGCGCGTGCATGCAGGCGTGACGGTCCACTGTGCATGTGTGAGTGCACGTGCACGTATGACAATCACCCAGCAGGCATGTGTGCATGCATGACGATCATCCACCCTTAAATCCTGGCCTAAGCTCTGATATCTTTCACTCTTCCATTTTACCTTGTAACTGCTAATTCCTTCCAATTTGGTTAACTATCTAAGGGATTTCAGGGCAGCCTCCCCTGACTCTCAGGCCCTTTCCTGTCTGTCCTGGCCCCGATCACTGCCCTGGGGGTCCTCACATCTGTGCCACCCCCCCAAACCAGCGGTGGCTCTGCATCTTCTCCTCCTCAACTCCCCCAGGACACAGACTCCTCGTCTGCTGAAGTCACAGCTACGATGCTGTTCTGTCATCTCTCCCTCCGGGAACCCGAATCTCGGATGCATTAAAACCAAGCACAGAGGCCTTTGAATTGTGCCAAATAAATGATCAATAACTAGACAGAGAAAGAGAGCTAGAGACCAAGACAGAGACAGAGACAGAGAGACAGACAGAGAGAGACAGAGACAGACGGGGATGGGGGCATCCGTCCTTCAGGGCCGGGAATCAAAGACTTCTGTGTCTCTAGTTACAAATCACTCGCACATACCTGGACCTCTTTTGAGAAGAATACAGCAAGCAACATCAAAGAAAACTCTTTGATCGTCAACAAAAATGGTAAGGGATTAACAATAAACGTTCTTTGCTCCAATGCAAGGACCTCCTTGGGCAGCAGAGGTCAGTCACCACGAGTCTTCCCGTTTGTTCCTGGATAGCCGCCCGCCAGGAGGAGGGGACAGAGGGGAGATTCAGAGCAGGGCCCGCGGAGAGAAAGGGCCTTTGTCCGCGGGACTTTCACACACACACACACACACACACACACACACGCAGACAATGGACACTGAGCTTTCTGTGTCCCTGTTCCCAGGATTCAGAGGCTAATCTGTGACAAGCAAGACGGGGGGAGAAAGCATCTTGTGCCCAGAACACCGCCTGGGAAGTCAGTGATATCACGTATGAAATCCTTCCAGGAAAAGGAAGCGGGGGCAGAAGAGCCGGGAAAGCGCCCACAGCAGAGAAGCTGTCGCTGCCAAGGCCTCGTCCATCCCCCGGAGCGCGGAGACTCGGTGCGGTGCGGTGCCCGCCGCCTCTGAAAGCTGGCTGTTCACCCATTGTTGGTAATCCTGCGTCCAAGGAGTTGGCAGGGCTCTGCCGCCAGACGGGCACTATGGAAACCAGGCCTGTGTGCTCATTCTGGCCCCGCGGGGGCATCCATCCCGTGGGGGGGGGGCGGCGTGCACCCCACAGCGCACTCCACGCTTCCTCTCCCGGCCGGACGGGCAGACGGACGGACAGGATCGCTGATTCCAGAGCAGCACGTGACCCCCTCGGGCTGTGAGTCAGACGGAGTTACCCCTCGAATCAGAAAAATCACCTAACGTTTTGAAGAGTAAAAACATTTTCCAAACAGCAACCACCCTTGGGGCAGCTCTTGAGCCAACGGAGGTCCTGGGAAGGCCGTCTGCGGGGAAGCAGCGCCGCTCGTGCACCAGACTTTATGTCCAGTTCCTCCCCCTTACTCCAGAGGGCCTGTTGCCTAAAAACCCAAGGGGAGACCGGGCAGCTGCGGCCCGTGCAGTACTCCTGAGCCGCTCGACCACGCTGGACGTGCTGAAGGACGGGATGTGTATTTTGATGCGTTAAAACATGTTTTCTCAGACTGCTTGTGTACATGAGCTCAATGACATCTTTACTGCTCGGATTTTAGCGTGTTTCCAGGTTATGCCCCGGAAGCAGGAGGGAGTATCTTCAGAACATATCACAAATGTGAACGTGTAATTCACAGAGAAATAAGAGGATCTACATTTCGATCCCACTCCTCAATTAGCCTGGGAACTGCAGAACTCTGGGCAGGTGACAACTCCACCCAAACCCGGGGCACTGGGACCCTGGGCGGAACCCCACACAGCCGTGAGCCCGCAGGGCTGGGTCCTGGGAGAGTCCCGGACCCATGAAAACCCCGTGAGACGCGGGGAGCTGCCAGGAGAACTCGCCGTTCAGCCTACACCTGCCTAGAGCATTTACTGGAAAGCGCTCAGAACTGGGAATGCTTCCTGCCCCCTGGGACGTCTACGCACCTGCCACAACCCAGGAGCATGGTCCCCAAGGATCCCAGGGCCATTCCTCTGAGGGGGAACCATGAGGAAGGACCTCTGAGTCCCAGTCCTTACAGAGGGTGGGGTCCTAACTCAGTCACTCCCGCGTTCACACTGGCCGGTCCTCTGTGGTCAGTCCCTGGTGCCCACTCCTCCCCGCCCCTCGTCGCTCAGTGCCGTGAAAACACCACCACCTCTGCACAGACTCCCCCTGGACCATCGGTAGTGACAATACAACCTGATGCCCAAAATGTTAGGTGATGAGGCTGTGTTTGACATGCCTCAAAGGCCGGAAACCCCGGCACTCACACCGCGCCTTTGACGGGGGAGGGGCAGTGGCCCCGAGGTGTCTCCGGGCCGCACTGATTAAGAACACAGGTGCGTGACCAGTGACGTAGCCGGTGAGGACCGGAAGCCTGCTTCTCCACAAACTGAATTCCTGATCCGGAAATCTCCACGCTAATTCGCATGAATACAAGCCAAAGGCTTAGTGGGGCTTGACGTGATAGTGATCAAGTTTGTAAAGGTGCAAACGTTAGTTTGCAGTCCCCTGTTGTCAGTGACGGTTTATACTTCACCTACATTTTACGAACATGCTAACTGAGTCTAAAGACGGAGTTCATTTCACAGGTTTGGGGGAACGTGGTGATATCGGCCCTATGCATGGTGTAGGTCAGGACCTGTGTGCTGTGTGATTCACGAACACCTTTCGTGTGCCTTGTGGTATTTATTGCATCTTAGGTCTTGCGGGGACACCTGATCTCACGGTTGCCACGTCTCGAGTATTATGTCCGAAGTCAGCACCACCATTCGTCATCACTGGGGCGGTGGTCCTGCTTATCTTCCAATTTGTATTCTCTTTCCTTATATGTGCTTTTGTTTTTTAGGGCCATAGGTAAGTGTAAGCATATGCCATATTCTGATGAATTTAAGGCTTACATTCATGTTTTAAAACTGTGCATTTTACATCCCTGGGTGGGAGAAAAGGATTCATCTTCCTATGCAACCTTCCCTTCACTTCCTCTGGCGCACCTGGGCTTACACGCACGCACCCCGTTACCAGCTAACAACCTCTAACTGTGCATTTTAGCACACGGCACCCTCCTGCTTGTGTACTCGTGTGACGGACTTGAATGTGGGCCATACAGCTGCTGCATCAAAAGAACGAGTTTCAATGTAGAGTTTAGTACATGTTCATAGTCCTGTTTATAAAAAAGAACTTGACAATATAGCGAGAGATTAGAGAATTTATACATTATATTAACAAATACGAAACATGCTATTTGTTAAACCGCTAAAAATTAATTCCCAAAAAACAAACCATCAAGAAAAAAGATTAATGGATTTGACATTCAAGTTAAGGATTAGATTACTATTCAATAAAAGATCCCCACACCCCCCAAAAAATGCTCACAGGTGAGGGAACACACTTCAAACCTCTAAAATAAGCAAAAAGGCAGTATCTCAAGTCTAGAAGAGATTATAAATCAACAAAGAAAAATATACAAAGAAGGTAAACCAGTCACAGAAGTGGGCAGTTAACCGAGATAAACAAGGGGTTCTCAATCCCCTAATTGTCAGAGAAAAGCACATTAAAACAGGAGGTCCTACTCTCCCGCCCGGTGGTCAGACACGGGAAAGGCGCATAAAAACAAGCGCTGGGGAGGAGGTGGGTGGACACGGGGTGCCCAGCGCTGACGGGCAGGACGCCGCCGCCGTGCAGAAATGCCCCCGGCTCGAGGGGCAGGGGGTCGAGATCCCGCCTGGGCCACGGACCGAGTGTATGGGCCGTTCCGCCGCGTGGGAGCCCTGAGGGGGCTCCTCCCGGGAGGACGGCTAGGTAAGCACTGGCCCGGTCTGTGTGGCTTAGGCAGCAATGGCGAGCAGGGGAGCACGCCCAGGAGGGCGGAGACCAGGCCCGGGAGCCGGGGTGGCCGCCAGCAGAGCCACGAGCAGCCTGCCCCATACCGCTGTCCACACCGCAGCTGGTACAGACGTGGCCCATCCACGTCGCAGACCCTCGGGATCGGACAGCAGACCCCGACGCTCACTCACCCAGAATCCGCAGGTGCACAGTGCATCCGGTCTCAGGGCCCGGCAAGGCGCCATCCCGGCTGCAGGGTCGGGGGCAACTCCGTCCCCACGTCCAGCCCGGGGAGGCGAGTCACTGGACCGGACAGCTGCTCCACGGGGGAGAAGTCGCAGCGGCGGGCGTGACAAAGATGGCTCGCGGCGTGCCGCAGAGAACTGGCCGGCGGTCGGCAGTCACGGGACCAACACAAAGCAACAGAGGCAGTTCTTTTTAAACGTGGGAAGACAGTGAGAAAAGATCAAGGTCGATTAAACACACACCCTGAACACTGAACTCTGCGTGTCTGCACGCAACGGGACACCCCGGGGACACGCAACCTCACGGTGGCGGAGCGCCGAGGCTCAGCCCGGGCCACGCGGCACCACCAGGACGGAGCAGGAAATCCGAGCTCTGGGGTGCACAGCCCTGCCCCTCAGGGAGCGCAGGTGCCTGAGCCAGACGTGGAGAACCGGGGTAAGGGAAGAGCAACCCGCTAGACGAGGACAGGAGCACGTTATCTGATGCAGTTGGGTTTGGGGCAGGTTCTCCTGCAGGCTGCCTGCGAGCCTCCAACTGCTCACACACCGCTGACAAATCGCCCTGACGATCTCACTCACGTGTGCAGTTTAAGAAGCAAAACAAACAAACCAAGGGAAAAAAGGAGACAAACCAAGAAACAGACCCTTAACAACAGAGAACACACTGCGGGTCCCCAGAGGGGAGGGGCGGGGGGACAGTAGAAACAGAGGAGGGGGATGACGGAGGGCACTTGCCGTGATGAAAAATAAAATAAAACAACTAAACATAAATAAAATCTGCCCTGAAAGGAATACTGATAGAGAAATATAGAACGGCTGGCTCAGGGATGAGCCCGATGGCACAGAGTGCGTCGCCTCCGTCTGGCAGGGGTCCCAGTGACAAGCTGTCTGCTCGCGCCCGCGCTCTCCTGCAGGGCGCCCCACCCACTCCTCGGGGGTCTTGCGGGTGCAGGTGCTGACGGAGAGCCCGCGACCCAGGCAGGGGAAGGTAAGACGGGCTCGCTCCAGTGAGGATGACCGACAGACATGCCCGCACTGAATAATTACAGGGAAGACCTGATTCACGGGATCGTGATAAAGACACAATCACAAAGCTCTAACTAGATGCTAATAAAAAGCGTCAAAGAAAGCAAAGCCTTCCCAGTGAGGAGACCACAGCCAGGATGGAGGGGACGGGGGGCGGGCAGCTGTCAGAGGCCTTCTGAGGGAGACGGGGGATGACAGAGGCCAGGAGCCCCAGGGAGACCAGGGGACAGAGGTCCAGGCAGAGGGGACCCCAGTGTCAGCACTGCGTGGGGGACAGCAAGACAGCCAGAATGCCTGGAAACGAGAGGAAAGGCAGGGAAGAGCCGCACAGGGCTTGGTGGGGGCTGGACCGTGGAGCCCCTGGGCCAGGCAGGGGTGTGGGCACGCTACTGGGGAGCCTGAGGGGACAGTGAGTGCCCTCCCAGGAGGGGCGTCCCTCGGACAGGCGCTCAGTGTGACCACAGCCAAGGGTCAGGTTCACCTTCTCTGCTGATGTTTAAAATCCTTGCTCGCCCAGCCTTTCCATTCAGCACCAGTGAAGCTCTAACAGTGGCAGGGGGGCTGGTCCCGGGTGTTGGGCGGGGAGCTGCAAGCCCGCACGAAGGCCGCCAAAGGCCTGAACGCTCAGGCCCAGCCGCCTCTGTGGAGCCCGGCCGGGTGCCCTGTGCAGTGCGGGGTCGGCTGGTGCCCCTGGGGTGCGCACGCCCTGGAGGGGGGCGGTAGGGTGCGCACGCTCTGGGCCCGGGGAGGGGGGCGGTGGGATGTGCACGCTCTCCGCCCAGGGAGGGAGCAGGGCCTCCAGGCCACGGGACAGAGGCCGTGCAGGGCACAGAAGGGCCTCCGATGGGCCAGGGCAGGGACAAGAAGGGAACCCCCACGAACGGGAGGACAAGGGGGTCCTGGTGGAGCCAGCCCCGGCCCCTGTGTCCTGTCCACCTCAGGCTGGTGGGTACTCGGCCCTGTGTTACTGGAGGGGCAGCCAGGGCAGCCCAGAGCTCAGGGCTAACCCTCAGAAGATACAGAAGTGGTTGTTGAATGACTGAATGGTCAGTGAAGCTCCAGCGAAAATCCTCACCCTACCCTCACAGCTCAGACGGGAGCCATAGCAGGACAATTGCTCCCGTTCTCTGGCTCCCCATTTTGCAGGGAGGAGGCCGAGGCACGGAGGACTGATGAACGTGTCCAGGGCTGCCCGGACCGTGGGGGGCTGTGGTATGCAGGTGGGCAGGCTGTCCTGGGCAGGTGGCCCGTGGGGGCTCCCCCCTGTAAAGGGCAGCTTTCCTAATTTGCAGAAGTCAGGTGGCTCTGAAATGGCCTTGCCACGTGAGTGTCACCTTGGGGACCGTAATATGCCGACCCTACAGAATGTCTGTGAGGCGTGAACGAGGTAATGTGAGATGCCCGGTGTGGCATCTGCCTGTGGACGTTCACTCCATGAGAGCTGTTTGTTTAAACGGTAAAGGGAGCCATAGCTGGGTGCTTCTCAGTGCTTTTCAAGCCTTGGCAGTTTGCTTCACAGAGATGGTCTGGTATAAAATGTAAGTGGTTGCAACCTGTTTTGGGGAGGGAGGTCACCTCAGCTTTAGTTCTCGAGTCGATTTACGAGTTGGCTGATGCCCTCCTTTATCCCAGAATGATTCTGTGTGCCTGTGAGGTTGCCTACAATATGACAAAATCTCAGGAGTCTCCCCCAAGGCAACAGAAGGAAAGGAATGAGGAGCAAGCAGGTGAGTGCCAACCAAGCAGCAAACAACACAAATCCGACCATAAAATTCCTAGCACAGTGAGAACGAGGTCACACACTGACACCAGCTGGGAGCTGAAATCTGACACACTGACCGGCAGGATTTGGGTATTCTCGGCAGGAGGACACAAATATCAAACGTTGTCATTTATCAAATAATTTGCAAGAAATCTGGCTGGGGAAGTGGGCTGCCCTACCCTTCTGAGAAGGCCATTCTAATTAACCCAGCGTTCCCTATAATTACGCAGCGATCCCTGCTGCCTATGGAGCTTTAAATACTGCACCCAGTTTGAGGAACAACCTTTCAAAAATAACTTACAAAAAAACAAAACAAAACAAAAGAGAATGACTGATACACAAAACATAGATGGATCTCAAAAACACTGCGTTGAGTGAGAAAAACAGGAAGACAGAAAAAAAGCAAATGCTGTATGTTTCCATGTTTACGAAACTGATCTACAGTGACAAAGGCAGGATGGTGACCTCCCCGAGCCAGGGTGTGGGGTCGGGCAGCAAAGGCGTCAGAGGGAAGTCTCAGGCAAGGAGCTGCTCCGTATTTTGTAGTGTAACTCCATGGACACCTATATCCACAAACCAATGTATTTTGTCAGAAGTCATTGAACTGTGTACTGAAAATGAGGGTATTTGGTTGTGTGTAAATTGTATGTTAATAAAGTTGATCTTAAAATAATACATAAATTGAGAACTTATGTCCACACAAAAACCTGCACACTTTATCCATAATTGCCAAAGCTTGTAAGCAAGCTTTGTCCTTCAGCAGATGGATGAATAAACTGTGGTATGTTCAGACCATGGAATAGTGTTTAACACTAAAAAGAAATGAGCTATTCAACCATGAGGACATGGAGGAACCTTAAATGCGCATCACCCAGTGGAAGAAGCCAGTCTGAAGGCTACTTACTCTGTGATTCCAACTCTGTGACTTTCTGGAAAGGCAAAACTATGGACACAGTAAAGAGATGAGTGGCTGCCAGGGAATGAGGATGGAGAGGGTGGTTGGGGATGGAGAGGGAGGGTTGAGGATGGAGAGGGGGGTTGAGGATGGAGAGGGAGGATTGAGGATGGAGAGGGAGGATTGAGGATGAAGAGGGAGGGCTGAGGATGGAGAGGGGGGTTGAAGACGGAGAGGGAGGATTGAGGATGGAGAGGGAGGGTTGAGGATGGATATGGAGGGATGAGGATGGAGAGGGAGGGTTGAGGTTGGAGAGAGAGGATTGAGGATGGAGAGGGAGGGTTGAGGATGGATATGGAGGGATGAGGATGGAGAGGGTGGGTTGAGGTTGAAGAGGGAGGATTGAGAATGAAGAGGAGGGTTGGGGATGGAGAGGAGGGTTGAGGATGGATATGGAGGGATGAGGAAGGAGAGGGAGGGTTGAGGTTGGAGAGGGAGGGTTGAGGATGGAGAGGGAGGGGTGAGGATGGAGAGGGAGGGGTGAGGATGGAGAGGGAGGATTGAGGATGGAGAGGGAGGGTTGAGGATGGAGAGGGGGGTTGAGGATGGAGAGGGAGGGATGAGGATGGAGAGGGAGGGTTGAGGATGGAGAGGGAGGGGTGAGGATGGAGAGGGAGGGGTGAGGATGGAGAGGGAGGGTTGAGGTTGGAGGGGGGGTGAGGATGGAGAGGGAGGGTTGAGGATGGAGAGGAGGGTTGAGGATGGAGGGGGGGTTGAGGATGGATATGGAGGGATGAGGATGGAGAGGGAGGGTTGAGGTTGGAGAGGGAGGATTGAGGATGGAGAGGGAGGGTTGAGGATGGATATGGAGGGATGAGGATGGAGAGGGAGGGTTGAGGTTGAAGAGGGAGGATTGAGGATGAAGAGGAGGGTTGGGGATGGAGAGGAGGGTTGAGGATGGATATGGAGGGATGAGGAAGGAGAGGGAGGGTTGAGGTTGGAGAGGGAGGGTTGAGGATGGAGAGGGAGGGGTGAGGATGGAGAGGGAGGGGTGAGGATGGAGAGGGAGGATTGAGGATGGAGAGGGAGGGTTGAGGATGGAGAGGGAGGGGTGAGGATGGAGAGGGAGGGGTGAGGATGGAGAGGGAGGGTTGAGGATGGAGAGGAGGGTTGAGGATGGAGGGGGGGTTGAGGATGGAGAGGGGGGTTGAAGATGGAGAGGGAGGATTGAGGATGGAGAGGGAGGGTTGAGGATGGATATGGAGGGATGAGGATGGAGAGGGAGGGTTGAGGATGGAGAGGGAGGGGTGAGGATGGAGAGGGAGGGGTGAGGATGGAGAGGGAGGGTTGAGGTTGGAGGGGGGGTGAGGATGGAGAGGGAGGGTTGAGGATGGAGAGGAGGGTTGAGGATGGAGGGGGGGTTGAGGATGGATATGGAGGGATGAGGATGGAGAGGGAGGGTTGAGGTTGGAGAGGGAGGATTGAGGATGGAGAGGGAGGGTTGAGGATGGATATGGAGGGATGAGGATGGAGAGGGAGGGTTGAGGTTGAAGAGGGAGGATTGAGGATGAAGAGGAGGGTTGGGGATGGAGAGGAGGGTTGAGGATGGATATGGAGGGATGAGGAAGGAGAGGGAGGGTTGAGGTTGGAGAGGGAGGGTTGAGGATGGAGAGGGAGGGGTGAGGATGGAGAGGGAGGGGTGAGGATGGAGAGGGAGGATTGAGGATGGAGAGGGAGGGTTGAGGATGGAGAGGGAGGGGTGAGGATGGAGAGGGAGGGGTGAGGATGGAGAGGGAGGGTTGAGGATGGAGAGGAGGGTTGAGGATGGAGGGGGGGTTGAGGATGGAGAGGGGGGTTGAAGATGGAGAGGGAGGATTGAGGATGGAGAGGGAGGGTTGAGGATGGATATGGAGGGATGAGGATGGAGAGGGAGGGTTGAGGATGGAGAGGGAGGGGTGAGGATGGAGAGGGAGGGGTGAGGATGGAGAGGGAGGGTTGAGGTTGGAGGGGGGGTGAGGATGGAGAGGGAGGGTTGAGGATGGAGAGGAGGGTTGAGGATGGAGGGGAGGTTGAGGATGGATATGGAGGGATGAGGATGGAGAGGGAGGGTTGAGGTTGGAGAGGGAGGATTGAGGATGGAGAGGGAGGGTTGAGGATGGATATGGAGGGATGAGGATGGAGAGGGAGGGTTGAGGTTGGAGAGGGAGGGTTGAGGATGGAGAGGGAGGGTTGAGGTTGGAGAGAGAGGATTGAGGATGGAGAGGGAGGGTTGAGGATGGATATGGAGGGATGAGGATGGAGAGGGTGGGCTGAGGTTGAAGAGGGAGGATTGAGGATGAAGAGGAGGGTTGGGGATGGAGAGGAGGGTTGAGGATGGATATGGAGGGATGAGGAAGGAGAGGGAGGGTTGAGGTTGGAGAGGGAGGGTTGAGGATGGAGAGGGAGGGGTGAGGATGGAGAGGGAGGGGTGAGGATGGAGAGGGAGGATTGAGGATGGAGAGGGAGGGTTGAGGATGGAGAGGGAGGGGTGAGGATGGAGAGGGAGGGGTGAGGATGGAGAGGGAGGGTTGAGGATGGAGAGGAGGGTTGAGGATGGAGGGGGGGTTGAGGATGGAGAGGGGGGTTGAAGATGGAGAGGGAGGATTGAGGATGGAGAGGGAGGGTTGAGGATGGATATGGAGGGATGAGGATGGAGAGGGAGGGTTGAGGTTGGAGAGGGAGGATTGAGGATGGAGAGGGAGGGTTGAGGATGGATATGGAGGGATGAGGATGGAGAGGGAGGGTTGAGGTTGGAGAGGGAGGGTTGAGGATGGAGAGGGAGGGTTGAGGATGGATATGGAGGGATGAGGATGGAGAGGGAGGGTTGAGGTTGGAGAGGGAGGGTTGAGGATGGAGAGGGAGGGTTGAGGATGGATATGGAGGGATGAGGATGGAGAGGGAGGGTTGAGGTTGGAGAGGGAGGATTGAGGATGGAGAGGAGGGTTGGGATGGAGAGGAGGGTTGGGGATGGATATGGAGGGATGAGGATAGAGAGGGAGGGTTGAGGTTGGAGAGGGAGGGGAGAGGATGGAGAGGAAGGGGTGAGGATGGAGAGGGAGGATTGAGGATGGAGAGGCAGGGTTGAGGATGGAGAGGGGGGTTGAGGATGGATATGGAGGGATGAGGATGGAGAGGGAGGGTTGAGGTTGGAGAGGGAGGGGTGAGGATGGAGAGGGAGGGGTGAGGATGGAGAGGGAGGGTTGAGGATGGAGAGGGGGTTGAGGATGGAGAGGGAGGGATGAGGATGGAGAGGGAGGGATGAGGATGGAGAGGGAGGGATGAGGATGGAGAGGAGGGTTGAGGATGGAGAGGGGCATTGAGGATGGAGAGGGAGGGTGAGCAGGCAGAGCACAGAGGGTTTAGGGCAGTGAGACCACTGTGTGTGACCCTGTCAGGGTGGGTACGTGTCATCGCACATTTGTGCAAACCCACAGAGCGTGCACCACCAGCAGTGACCCTGATGTAGACTGTGGACTCTGGGGGATGACAATTGTCCACGTGGGCTCATCACTGGTGCCAACTGCACTGTCCAGAGGGGATGCTGTAGTGGGGGTGCTGTTGGGGGAGGCTGTGCATGTGGAGGGGGGCATATGGGACTATTGGGTTCTGTGTTACCTCCAAGGCCAGAAGCGGCACAAACTGTGCCTGCCAGGAAGGGTCCCTGATGTCCTCAGGTGCAGAGATTGCCTCTGATTTCCCAGCCCAAGGTCACTGGATTTGGACATTGCAAGCCTTGCTAACTTTTCGGGATTCCCTTACCAGACTATAAAGGGGTTATAATAAAAAGCGCTTTCTTAGAGCCTTCCTCCCCCACTCACGGTTTGTGATGAACACAACCTCTCCGGGGCCATACAAATGTAATAGCACAGGTGACGTCTGCCATGACAGGTGGGGGTTGAGGGGCCAGCCGGGGAGACGTGTCAGCAGGGAGGACAGCTCTATAGCGACCTGGGCCCCACATCTCACGGGTCAGGCCCCAAGCCACACCGCCACGAGCACCTGAAGTACCGGTGGAGTTCGTTAAAACACAAACTCCTGGCTCCATCAAAGACATCCTAAATGGGAATCTCTCACGTTGGGACCTAGGAATTCGTATTTTTAGGAGTTCCCAAAGCGACTCTCCCAGACTCTGAGGTTTGAGAAGCCCTGACCCAGGGGCGCCTGTGGCCGGGATTTGCACACGGCTGACCGCATAAGCATTCGGACGGGTGTTTCCATCCCGAGTTTGCAAATAAGCAAAAGTGTCCCACACGTTCCGTTAGCAGGGGACAGAACTGCAACTCGAAATGAACTGCAGATGACCTCCTGCCACTGTGCTTTTTCTGCCGAGTTCCAGCCAGCACCAGAGGTCAGCTTTACAGAGTTTAATGACCAATTGTCGGTGATCAGCTGTCAATGAGGGATTCCCACCCTCTGAAACACCCAGTAATGTGCGTATAGCGTGACTTCCTTGGGATATGGCTGTGTGCATCCAACTGCTTACTTTCTGTTGCTGGAATGTTTGGAAGCATCTGCTCAGAGCCAGTAGATCAGTCTAAAGCATCCCAGGGCCCAGGTCACTGTCCTGTTAGCACCAAAGGGCAGGGCCACCGGCCACCGGCAAAACGGGTCCCCAAGGAAGGTCCTCAATGGGCCATTGTGGTCTCTAAAGATTTGAGCACAATGAACTCTCCTTTGCAAAAACAGATTTCATTTCATCTCTTGGAAATGGTTTTAAGAAATCCTCCTTTCTCACGGGGCGAGAATCTTAGACTAACAATGTGAGCTTTTCCCATATCCTCCATGTGCCCCAACTTTTGTTATAAAGTTCATCACCTCGGTCTGCAAAGCCCGTGTGTTTTGTGGCATTACATCTAATTTAAAAGATGTGAAAGGCCAAGAAAATCATTCCAATCTATTATCAAAATCCCAAAACTCAGGGGGGAAAGTTGCAGCTGTGGAAAAGTTCAGATTAAATTCCATTTTTGCTGAAAAAAAAAAGCCATAAGGAAACTAGAAATAGCAAACTGGTCGGGGAGCTCTTGGGTCCACTCTAGCCTAAGGATACTCTTTGAGCGACATCCCCATCCCCCCAACCCCCGCCCCATGAAACAATATTTTTACGAGGAAAAGAAATAATTTCTTAAAGAACCCTTACAAATTAACAATGACACAGGTCCGTGCTCATGGGGAGTGCAAACTGTAAAAGGAAATGTTTGGGTCTACAGATTTCCCCGTTTGTAGGAGCTAAAGAAGCATGGAGACCCAGAGGGTGTGGCTGGCATGGAAACCACCACGTGCCACCACCTGTGGGCGGAGGGGACAGGTGAGAGGGCGGAGACGGGGACAGGCACCTTGTAAGTATGAAGAGACCCCCGAGCTAACACTTAAATACTTCCCTCGGGAGTCACCACACTCCTCATTCACAGATGGGGAGGCCCCACGGGGGCCTCGCCGGCAGGGCTGGAACCTCCCCAGCCCAGGTGAGCACGCTTTCCTGCGGAGGGCGCAAAGGGGGGCCTGCGGGGGCAGACAAGCAACACTGCACAGATTCAGGAGCACTAGCATTTCCAATGATTTATTTCATCGCGGCGGAAGCGGACATGTACAAGGTTTCAAGCAACTGCGCCTAGGTGTGAAGAACCGAAGCGGCAACAAACATGCCCTGCGCGCACAGCGCCAGCGGGCCGAACCCGCGCCTGGAGCGGCGCGGCCGTGTCTTCAGCCGACGCCACCCCGCAGTCTGTTCACAGCTTGGCAGAGCTCTGGAGGAGCTTGAGTCTCACAGGAGGACACATCCAGCCTGCGTGTCAGCTCGCTGCAAGCCGATTCACCGCGCGTGACAGCGGCGCGCCCTGCACAGGTGCGCGGGGCCCGGGCCTCCCCGTGCAGGGCGCAGGCGGGCAGAAGGGCGGGCGCAACTGGCCCCTGCGCGCGTCTCCCTTCCCAGCTCCATCCTCTTCTCACGA
Organism: Halichoerus grypus; assembly: GCF_964656455.1. Classification (NCBI taxonomy): domain Eukaryota; kingdom Metazoa; phylum Chordata; class Mammalia; order Carnivora; family Phocidae; genus Halichoerus; species Halichoerus grypus. The sequence continues at coordinate 206,825,190 of NC_135714.1, forward strand.
ATACCATCGCACAGGAACAGGAAAAGGAAGAACGCTGCATTTTTTTTAATGCCCAAGCACATTTTGTAAGCTAGGAAAGCATCTACAATAAGCCAGAACACTAGCAGCACTTCTGCTTACATTCCGCCCGGGGCAGGTGTCACAGGGCGCTGTGGCCCGAAACGCCCTTGGCTTTAGGAAACACAGCCAAGAACCTCAAACACATCCCGTTTCGATATCGCTCCCAGGACGTTACCCAGGAGACCCACGGATGAGCCAGGCTTACTGAAGCCGCCCAGACACGAACACAGATGCGGCAGACGGCTCCATTTGTCCAGTGCTTGCCGCAAAACCCAAAAGGGAGAGTCTGAACTGCAGCAAAAGCACGGCACAGAGTCCGTGAGTTCTCTTAAAGGAAAAGAAAGGTGCCACCAGAGACGCAGAAATCCCATCAGCAAGTCCCAAACCCAGCCCCAGAGCGCTGCCAAGAGTCAGCTGTGGTGCTCAGGTTGTTCCCAAGACCAAGAATAAACACAGGAAAGAAGACGTCTCCAGGCCCCTGTCTTTGGGTTTCAAATGAACCTTGATGGACAATAGGTTGTCAGCTAACCAAAGGATGGAGCTTTTCTGTCTACTGCAGTCTCCCCCGACAAGACCACTGCTCTTTCAAATATGTGGAAATGTCCGTGTGCGGGGGTTAATTTTATGAGAATTATGGATGGTCCTCCTCCACACATTAGGTTCACTTGCCTCTGACAGATCAATCATCAGGAGTATGTCTGCCGCAAAACAAGCAACCGGGTGAATAATAATAGGTATTCCTACACAGTGCTGGATGCAGATCGGAGCATCAGGTTGTACATGCAAAGGCCCCTCCTTGGAACATCAGCGGTCAGGGGCAAGTCTCAGCAGGGACTGTCCCCCCGCATCCCCACCCCCAACAAGCAATCCTCCACATCATGGCCCCAGAGGGCTGGTGTTTCTGCTTGCTTGACTGGTGCAAGCCTCATGGCTACAACTCTAAATACTGGCCCCAAAAGCAAAATAAAGTGGTCCCTATGGCATTTGTTTCTCTGAGGTATTCCTATTTAGAAATAAGCACATTCTTCTATGTCCTTTCGCCTACCCTTACGTTCCCCTGGGCTTCCTCATGTATTCCACTGGGACAAGCCCCTGGAGCTCCAAGGCCAGTTCCCGCAAGAGTGACGCCATGTCCAGGGCTGGCCTTTGTTAAATTAAATCATAAAACAACATACAGAACTCCAGCTGGGCATGTGATGGTGAGGCTCTTGGCACCTGCCACCCAGCACTTCCCGGGTGCTCCTGTGGGGACGGGTCTACTCTGGAAACCCATCTCCACAGTATTTTGTTTTGAAACAGTAAACAGGAATGATTTCTCAAGCAAAATCACAGTGATAGTATTTTATGAATTTGAGATTTAAGGAATGAAAATATTAGCCTGGTTCCATTTCATATAAAAGCTTTAGCATAAATATAGTAACATTCTAGAGGAAAATGTGCTCCGATACAAGGCGTACGTTTCTTTAAAAGAACATTATTTGTTTCCTTTGCTCTAACTTCTCTTTCTACTACCATTTCTGCATTCTACTCCTAGAGAAGGCCAGGAAATATGAAGTCTGTCCTTCTTTCCTAAAATGATGAGCCAGGCTGCCAAGATATCCTCTTGGCTCATGAGCAATCATGAGCAAGCACACAGATCACTGGAACATACTCTAACTGAAATCGTAAATCCCATTCCTCCAGCACATGCATAAAGATGCAAGCTGGTCATTCCTAAACATACTTAACCAATAACTTTCTTAATCACAGACTCTTTAAAAAGCATAACTTATTTCCCAATGACCCACTACTGCTACAGAGACGTCAACCCCCATCACTGGATTAAGAAGTTGAGAGTAGTAAAGGGGTGCATGATTTCCTCTAATTAACTGCCAGTGACTTTCATGTGTACTTTTCCTATTATAATCAAAAAATGGATTGGATTCAGAATCCAGATCAGTTTGCCTCTATTTGTGAGCATATACTTTAACCTTAAATTCTTAATAAATCATAAACTCTGTCTACACCTATTTGGAAAGTAAAATGTTATAACAAATGAGAAACAATCATTTGGTTTCTTTTTAATGCTTGTGACCTCTCAAAGTACTGAGTTTCATGTTAATTCTATTAGGGTATTTTGGAATTCAATTAGGAAAATGTAGTTTACTTGCTAATTACATTATAAATATATGTTACTTCCCCTTATGTCAATATGCTTCTTGTCACTCTGCCACATCATGCTTGTAAAAATTAATTTCCCTCGTCAGAATTACCTAATACACACTTAGAACATCATAAGTAGTGGGTTCCAAATGTGCCTACGTGTTCGTCTTTAGAAGTGTCAAAAAGACTGTTTTTAGCCTTCTTCTTGGGGGGAGGGGGAGGGGTAATCATTTCTTTGAGCCCATTATAAAATATGAAGGTGGCTGAGCATGTATAGGATACCTGACGAAGGTACCTTTTAAAATAGACAAGCGTCCTTGTGGCTCAGCTCTTCCTACTCATGGTCTGCTCTCTGAAGTAAGTAAATCATTACTAGGACATCGGACATAATCATTAACACCCTTTACCTTAAAAATCTGTAACCCATCTCAGTTGAAAGGTGAGATGGAGCTGCCCTTGAGAGGGGGGTGAGGCCCATTCTGTGGCGTCTGCATTCGGCCGGGGAAATCCCCCCACCGCTTGCTGGACAAGAGACACATTGTAGCAAAGATCCCCCCTTTCCTGCTTGCGACATCGGGAACTAACCCAACCCACACTTGAACCAGGATGACACGAGCCTTTTAACTAAACTAGAAAAGTTTTAAGAGCTCTAGCTACGGTAATGAGCTTAAGCCTCAAGCCATCGGAGTGTGGCCTCCTTCCAGCGGCTCACCAATGTCGCTCACGGGGGCCTAGGGCCGGGGTCCCCTGCGCCGCCGAGGCCGGAGCTGTGCGCGCAGGGCTTCCCCGGGCGGAGCGAGGAGGCTACTGCGCAGACTCACGTCTGGCCAGCTCTCCCCCCGCCTCCGGAACGCAAGTGCCCCTGAGCACCCCCAGCACGCCCGGGCACCCTCTGGGACCCACCCACTGATCCTGAGGCTTCAGCTTCCAGTTCCTTCTCCTTCTCCCTCAGATATCCCGTGTCCGATTTGTAAGGTTCCCTATTTGCACGCACCTTACGTATCCTGCCGTGGACCCCGTTAAGCATAGCGGCGCAAGAAAGGAACGCAGAAGAGGGCAGCAGACCTTAGAACAGCATCGCAAAAAGTCTTCAAGGCCCCGCGACAAGCTTCCAACTGCCAAGTGTTTAAATGGTCCGCGTGGACGGCGCCCACGCCAGGACTCTCCCCTCGGCCCCCCTCCCAGTGGGATCTCCGCCCACGGGGGCGTCCCTGAGGGAGGTGCCCCCCCGCGCCCCCCTCCCGCCCTACGCGGCGCCCTCCTCGCCTCGGTCTGGCTTCTCCTCCGGCAAGTTGAGCACGAACGGGAAGAGCGCGCCTCGGGCGTCCAAGGGGACGCGGAGCGGCGCGGGCTCGAAGCTGCCGCCTTCGCCCGCGCCCACGTCCGCGCCGGGCTCGCTGTCCTGCGGGGGCACGAAGCGCCAGGTGCCCGCGCGGCTCACGCAGTAGATGGTGCCGTCCAGCGCCACGCAGCGGAAGGGCTGCAGGCCGGACGGCGCGCCCGGGGGGCGCAGGTGCGCGGCGCAGCGGCTCCACTGCTTGGCCAGGCAGTGATAGCGGAGCACGCTGACGCCTCCGGCCGACGGGGCCGCCGCCTGCGAGTCGCCGCGGCCCCCGCCCAGGTCGAAGCGGTAGATGAAGCCGTCCAGGGCCACCATGGCCGCGGAGCGCTCCCTGCTGCTGCTGCACGGGCACTCCTGCCACTCGTCGCGCCGCGGGTCGTACTTGAGCAGGCGGTAGAAGAGAGAGCCCCCGGACACGTAGATCTCGCCGTTGCAGGTGGCGGCTTCGTGCGCCACGGCGAAGGCGCCCCGCGGCAGCGGGGCCACGGCGGCCCAGCGGTCGGCGCGCGGGTCGTAGCGCTCCACGCTGAGCAGGCACTCGCCGCCCACGGCGTACAGGTGGCCGTCCAGGGCCAGCAGCTGCAGCTGCGAGCGCGCCTGGCGCAGCGGCCGCACGGTGCTCCAGCGGTCGGTGGCCGGGTTGTAGCAGAAGACCTGGTCCGAGGGGCGCGCGCGGCCGTCGGGACCCGCAGGCCCCACGCCGCCGGCCACGAAGAGGTAGTTGTAGAGCACGCACAGCCCGCAGCCCCGCGCCGGCGCGCCCTCCGGCAGCCGCGTCAGCTCGCGCCACTCGCCGGCCGCCTCGTGCAGCCAGTAGACGGCGGCGTCGCCGCGGCCGTCCGCGTCCCCCGACGGGCTCTGCGGCCGGCTGCCCGCGCGCTCCCCGGCCGGCCCGAGCGTGGCGGCCAGCAGGCGGGCCCGGCCGGCGCGCAGGCGGCGGCGCAGCAGCAGGTCGCGCTCGGCGCCCGACAGGCGCCCGAACACGGCGGGCTCGCGCAGCACGTCCAGGTAGTGGTCGCTCATGAAGCGGTAGGCCGCGTCGCGCAGCTCGGCCAGGCGCTGCCGCTTGGCCGCGCTCAGCACGTCGTAGCAGTTGGCCAGGCTCAGCTGCGGCGCCACGGCGTCGGTGGCGCGCTGCACGGCGCACGGCAGCTGCAGGCGGCGCGCGCCGGCCACCACCTCGGCCACGTTGTCGGGCCGCACGCCCGCCATGCGGCCGCTGTACGCGTAGGCCAGGAGCAGCCGCAGCGCCGCCCAGCCCACGCCCTGCACCCGCAGCACGTCCCGGGACGCGCGCGCGCGGAAGTAGTCGCTGCGGGCCGCCAGCACCGCCTTGTGCGCCCGCAGCCGGCGGCCGGACACCTCGATGACCAGGTCGGGCTCCCCGTGCGCGGGCCCGACGCCCGGGGGCACGGGCGGGGGGTCCCCGGGCTCCTCGGGGGACGCGGGCTCCTCGGGGGACACGAGCTCTTCCAGGGACGCGGGCTCCTCGGGGGACACGAGCTCTTCCAGGGACGTGGGCTCCCCGAGCGACACGGGCTCTTCCGGGGACGCGCGCGGCTCGGGGTCCCCGGGCTCCTCGGCGGACGCGGGCTCTTCCGGGGACACAGAATCCTCGGGGGACGCGCGCGGCTCGGGGTCCCCGGGCTCTTCCGGGGACACAGAATCCTCGGGGGACGCGCGCGGCTCGGGGTCCCCGGGCTCCTCGGGGGACGCGGCGCCCGCGCTGCCGACCCCCCACTGCCGCTCCACCACCAGCCGGCCGCTGCGACGCGAGGGCGGGGAGGACGCTGCGCCTTCCGCCGCGGAGGCGCGAGACTGCGGCGGGGAGTCGTCCCCGGAGCTGAAGCACAGCGACGCGCTGAGACTGCAGGGTGTCTGCGCGTCCGGCGGCTGCGGGCTGCCCTCTCCCGGAGCCGCGGGAGCGCCGCCCCGGGCCCCGGCCTGGCCGCACGCCTCGGCCCCGCGGCCCTGGTCGTCCCCGGGGTAGAGGGCGCAGGGGGGCACCGGGTTCTCCATGGGGCCGCCGCCGCCGCCGCCAGACCCGCGCTCAGCAGCGCACCATGACGGCGCCCTGACTCGGGCTGCTCAAGGTCGACCGCTGCCCTCGGGGTCTAGCTTCACGGGCTCGTCCGGGCCCGCGCGATCCAGTTTCCCTTCTGTGCGCACAGTTCCCTCGGCTCACACGCCGCTGCCCTCTCCCGCGAGGAGGACTGTGTGGGCCCTGTGTGCACTCCCAGCTGAACTTCTGGGGGGCAGGCACGTCAGCACGGGCTCGCCAAGTGCGGGGGGGGGGGGTGTCTCCGTGGCTTTGTCTCCAGGCCCGCGCACGGATGCTTCCCGGCAGGTGCCGCCCCGCCACGGCCTCCGGGTTATCTGCAGTCCTTCTCCGCAGCGCCGAGCTACCCGGAGCGGCCAACAAACCAGGGCAGGCCCCTTCTTTCTGGGCCAGTGTTCCTCACTTTACTTTTCATCCCATCAGTTCCATCACTGCGTCCCAGGACGAACCCGTCCAAGGCAGGCTGCCTCTAAACTCAAGAGCCGGGTTTTAACTCCTTTTCCTGTGGAGCGCACCCCACGGAGCTTGATTTTATTTTTAAGACTCCCATTTGTGATTCGGGTTTCTATTAGTCTCCTGTCCCGGCATCAGCAGCTCCTGATGTGTCTGCATCCACACTGTGCACCCCCCTCCCCGGGGGGTTTGGCCATAGTTCACTTGCCAGGTGGGTGTTAGAAAAACACCATTACTGCAGGAGAACTGGCCTTCCTCGCTCATCTGTCAGGAGCCTCTTCCTTTGTTGGAATATCAGGTGTTTCCATATGGTGTCAGCACACTCTTCTTGTTCCTGTTTGTGGGAGAGAGAGACGGGGTTTGAGTGTGCAGTTTTCAGCGGGGTTATTGTGTGTCGGGGGGGGGGGTCTACCGCACTCCCCACCGCTGCCAGGTTAGGGGGCTCACAGTGGGTGGGAAAGGGGAGTGTGACTCTTCACTGCTGGAGAGTTTGATGAGTAAGATATACAGAACAACTTAGGGATTTTTTAGAAGTGCCCTCTCCTGGAAGAATGAAGGGGGGGAAATCGGAGGGGGAGAAGAACCATGAGAGACGATGGACTCTGAAAAACAAACTGAGGGTTCTAGAGGGGAGGGGGGTGGGAGGATGGGTTAGCCTGGTGATGGGTATTGAGGAGGGCACGTTCTGCATGGAGCACTGGGTGTTATGCACAAACAATGAATCATGGAACACTATATCTAAAACTAATGATGTAATGTATGGGGATTAACATAACAATAAAAAAAATTTAATAAAAAAAAAGAAGTGCCCTCTCCTTATTCCTGCCCTGTTTGTGAGGCCCATGAAGGAGAACCCAATTCAGGCAATGCGCTTTAAAAACATTGGGTTGATCCAAACAAAACTGCTTGTTTTATGGGGAAAAAAAAATATAAAGCAGTCAAATGTCAACAAATTCCTATTTTCAACCTAATGAGATGTATGCGTAAAGGACGTTCAGTGAGAAAGCATAATTAACCTTATTAATTTTACTAATATGTGACAGTTTTCCTATAGTCTTTCCCAGTTGGTTTCAAAAACAAATATTTGGAGAGGGAGCTGAGGACACTTCTCTGGAGCTGGCCTCGGAGGCTCAACTCTGAAATCTGTTTGAACTGCTCATTCTTGGAATTGTGTCTCTGAAAAACCTCAGAGAAGCAATTCTCCAAATAGCCCATGTGCAGCAAAAGAAAGGCCAATGCAAAAAAAAAAAAAAAAAAAAAAGTATGTGGAAGGCAGATGTGAGCACCTGCAGATGAATATTAAAATGTAATCTTTCCTAAATTGGCAAAACCTTCTGAGACTCCCCAGCCTGAAAGGGGTCTTAGCAGTCTTACCATGAACATAAGGGGAGAATCAGATTGTGTTCTAGCTTTCTAAAGAAGAGAACAGAGGCAAGAAAAACACCAAATACAGCTTAGTTTTATCATTATTAGGTAGGATGGGTTAGCCTCTCAAATGAGACAGATGATTCTTAATCAGCTTCCCCCAGCATCTCCTGATTTCTGCCTATCCTACTGAAGACCGTTCCCTGATCCTTATAAATGCTCAGGGTTGAGCATATATACCCGCTCGCCCTCTGCTTCCTTCTGCTGTGTTACTAAAAACGCTTTCCCATTATTTTAGCAGTACATGTCTTCAAGTTGGAAATTCAAAACATTCCATTCTCTCTCCCTCTCCCGTCCTCTCTCTCTCCCAGAAATCTTTATCGGTAACTCCCATGGCACATCACTGTATGCAAGGCAGCGTCCAGGACGCACGGAAATGCCGGGCTAGGAGAGGCTGAGTGAGCTGAAAGCCTGGCCTGCAGGGGTGCGTGGGTCGCGGAGGAGGCCAGCAGGACAAACGCGCTCCGGTGTTGACTCAGCTGTGGCCCAGGCCCGCCGCGATGCTGTCTCTGTGCCGTCCATCCTGTCCCGAGCTGCCACGCCCAGCGAGGTGGCCGTGAACGCTGGTGCACGGCGAGGGAGTGTGGCAACACGCTGGGACGCTCGGAGCAGCGATAAAGCAAAGCGTGTGGCACCGTCCCAAGGATGAACGGTGCTTGCTCAGTCGGCGAGGGCATTCGAGGGAAAGTCTGATAGAACTAAGATGCACTAACATATCTTACTCAAAAATTCATAGATACAGAGAACAGAGGTTGTCGGAGTCGGGGGTGGGAGAAATGGACATAGAGGGTCGAAGGGTAAGTGTGTGTGCGTGTGTGTGTGTGAGCATGCGTGCGCCCGTGTGCTGGTACGTACACATGTGTGAATCTTAATGTCAGAAAATCTGAGAACTGGCTGTTACTAGGCTCGTTCTTTAACACTTCTGTACACCGCACAGGACCGTAGACCTCAGAGGACTAACCTAGTGTTTTATTTCTTTTTGTGGCCTGAGAAAGGGTTCCAGAACTTCCTGGCTCTTTCGCTGGCTTGACTTGCTAGAATGAATAAAAACCTGAGCCCTAAAGGTTGTCTTCATGTAAATCATACTGAAAGAAAAGGCATAGAACAGGACATGTTTTTAAAGCTTAAGTTTGGAACTCTGTTTTAAAAGCCCTGCAGAAGCAGGCCGGTAAGTATGTTGTTGTAACTACAATTAAGCAGGGGCTGTGGCTCCACAAAGAAACCAACACAACCCAAGTAGTGGGTGGTCTGATCGCTGGCGCGGTCTGGTGGCCTCCAAGACACAGACGTGGTTCTCAGCCCAGCCAACCAGCGAGAGTAACATGCAATTCTCCAGAAAACCATGCCTCTAGAGTTCTTATGACGATACCACTTTTCCTCGCCAACACACATGAGCGTTCTGGAATTGTGTCCTCTTGCACGATATTTCCAGCAGAGGTGGCTTGACGCCGCTCCATGGACGCCTCCTCACCGGGCGCCCCGTGCACCCGGGCTGCGATTAGAGCCGGTCATACCAGCCTCCCTGGGATGGAGCCGTGACAGTCCTTCCCAGCTCAGCCCCACGACTGGCCCTGCACCCAGCGACCACGTCAGGAATCCCTGTGCCTGTCCAGCCAGCCGTGGCAATGCCCCACACACGTTGTCAGGGATGCGGGACAGCCTTCCACTCTGATGTCAGGCGCGGTGATGCTGAGTTAGGAGCTGGGAGGCCGACCCCAGCAGTCCCTCCACCAGGGAAGCCACGTCCCCAGCACTGCAAGTGTCTGGCCTCTTGTGAGTCTCACCCACCACCTTGCAGAACAGGTGGATCAGATTCCACAGGAGAAATGAGGACATTAGGCAGAGGAATTGTTTCTTTTTCAAACGGTGTCAGAGAAACTCAACAGTAACAGCTCTATCTTTCCTCCCCCCAGAATGACCATTACTGTGATTTCACCTTAAAACCGATGGGGAGGAGTCAGCCCATTGGGCATTAACAGTCCTGAGACATCAGCAACTCTGCTAAGTTGCTTCATGTCAAACTTCTCTGGGTTGGAAGTCAGGGTTCCCCCCGCATTTTGTGGTTGGTTCTAGAATCAGAATTCCACGAAGAGGCTCCTGGAGGACTCTGTTTGGACGCCCATCCTGGTCATTGGAAGTAACTGAAACTCCCTAAGGAATGGTGGCCTGGGGAAGGTCACCATCAGGGGCTGCCCCGAACACCACCTTGGGGGTTGCTGCATCAGAGAGTAGACAGAGTCCTGGCTATCGGGACGCGCCGGGCGGAGACGTGGTTGACACTCACAGGCTTTCTTCTTGACTCTAGTTAGAAAACCTTTCAGTAAGAACAAGTGTTACTTAAATATAATTTATGTAGCATTTCCCCCTGATGGCTTTGAATTTCTTCTTGACCTCATAAATACCTAAACAGAATTTTTTAAAGTTTCTTTCCATGAATTTCTTGACTATTAATAGGAATTTTTAAAAATGATTGTATGATTTCCTAATGTGGACACTATTTATGTATCTAATGTGGATGTTAGTTTATTTAAAACTAAATATGCTTCATTATAACACAGGTTGCTTAAAAGAATCTTCCTTTTAAATTATTAGGGTCAGCTTTTTAAAAAAACATACTTGTTAATAGACTGAGGAGACTCATCTGAGCTTCTGCGACACGTAGCAGATTTTGTTGCTCGTAAGGAGTTCCTCCTCAGTGTTGTCCACGTCCTGCCCACCCTGTTGTTCCATATACATCTCCATCCACACCCCATTAGGTCCCGGGGTCCCTGGGACAGCACCTGCACCGTGCCCACCGTGTGCCTTCCCCAACACCAGAAAGACACCGTTCTCCCAGTAAACAGCAAATAGTCGATGTGAGGTTCATTAACAAAGAAAGCCATGAATACAAGAACCACCATAGAGTCCTAGGAACTTGTAGGGAACCTCAGGAATTCGATTTGATTATAGAATGTGTTGATTTGCTTCAGCTGTTCATACAAATATTGCTTTTCAAGATGATTTCTTCTTCGGGCCCCAATTTAAATGAGTTGGCAGTTTTGGAGGCGGCTTTGAGCAGGTGGGTGGGGAGGGCGCCCAGGCTGTAGGCTGACCGATGCTCTTCACCCCCATGCCTGGTTCACATTTCCTGAGTACCCTTCACAGTAGGGAATAGAGTTTTAGGAGGTCAAATTACAAAGCCCAAAGCCAGCCATGGGGAAGCATCCTTCACAAAATACTTCTTCATTTGGAAATGCAGCCCATTAACACTCCTGTCTGGCTGCTGAAAGCAAGGTGGTGTGTGGAATCTCAGAAGACATGAAAAGTGGTAGCCCCCAGAGTCTGCCTGCAAGAGATTTATAATAGGTTTCAAGCATGGAGATACTCAGTGAGTAACAGGAACCTAAAACCAATGTAGGCAATACATTCTGTGTAGTTTAGAAATGACAGGGTGGCTGGTGACATAGTTTGCTGGATAATTAGATAATTAGATGAATATGTGGCTGCCCTTCAGTAGGTCAAGTGACACTGATTAGAGTTTATTCCACCAGACTACAATCTATAATTCTATATTTTATGAAGGACATTCCTGAAAGACCAGATGAACTGTGACACAGCCGGACTACACAGCAGGAGTAATAAATGTGACAGCTCACATCTCCTGTCCCCGGCACGGTTCTCCTGGGTGAGCATCATACAAACGTGCGAGGGCCTTGCTTCCATTAGCTGCATTTTGCAGAAGAGGACATGAGATGTGGGGAAGTCTCACCGGCATTGTGCAATGACTCGAGCAGGCAGCTCCTAAGTGTCAGGGCCAGAATTGGAACCAGCACCCTGGCTCCAGTGCACATGCCCAGAAGCTCCAGGCCCGATGCCTCTGGAAGCGATCGGTCCATCACTAGCGCTGACCGCGAGGGAGGGGACTTCAGCTCCATCCACAGGCTCAGTGGACGGAAGCCTACAGTCTCTGGAGCCCAGTCCGTTGCTCAGGGCAACCCGTCCACAGGGTCCTAGAAACTGGATGCCCCACCCAGCTCTGAGAATAAAGCAGACGGCGGTGCCCGGGCACCTGCTTGGAGCCCTTTCGTGGGAGTTATTAGGGGAGTTACAATCTTTGTAATTTTAGGGGGTTGAATCTTTGGCAGGGAATAATGGGAACAAGTAACCTTATTGGGAATTTCCCAAATAAAAGCTTTACATAATAGCTATTCTTCAAGTCCAGAGTCCACGGCTGGTGACGGAGGCAGTGAGCCATCTGTCCAAGACACCTGCGTCCTCGTGCAGGTTTGTGCCTTAGACCCTTGGCCACCCCAAGCCAGCTGTGTGGGCATTGAGCCACAGTGCGCCTCGCTCTCGAGCTCCGGCCGGGGCACCGTGTCTGGGGTTACCGCCTGCCTCACTCCCTGTGAGGTGGTGCGGTCTGTGTTCCCGGAGAAGGTCCGAGATTAGCTCCACGCAGGATCAGCCCTTGTCTGCCGCGCATCCCCCTTCTCTAGAACGTGAAATTCAGGACGGAAGATTTCCTTAGTCATTCTATCCTCGCCACGGTGATGGGCTCTCCAAGGACAGCCAACCAGTAAACATTTGATTGATGACTGAATGGATGATGTTAACCAGGGAAACTAGAAAAAACAACCCTGAAAACATCCACATGTAAACCACATACAACCAAGTTCTGAAACTGCACCGGGATGACATGCTTTACAGTTTTACCAATGAGATGGGAGACTGCTCACCAAAACAGCTCTCGAAAGGGACTGGAGGTTGTCTCTGGGGGTTGGATTAAAGATGGGCTTTCTAATCTTCTCTACAACATGCTGAGTTTCTACATTCTCTAAAATGCATATATAATGCTTTTACAATCACAAAAAGTTGTGGGTTTTAAATTACAGATTTGCTCCAGGCCCAGCCCAGCACATGGCCATCCCGGGCCTGGCTCAGCGGAGCACGGCCTCAGGCCAGGCCTCTGGCTGTGCTGAGGCAGCTGCCTTCCAGCTGATGCAGGAGAGGAAGGGCTCTGCCTCAGTGGCTCAGCGAGCAGAAATCAAAGGAAAGCTTGTCTTCAGTAGAAGAAAAGGAAGCCAACTCACAGAGCAAAACCTAGGAGATGGAAGGAGAGGCCCCTTGATCGAGCCATGCCTACAGCCAGCCTCACCCTGGGACTTCTGAGGGATGTGAGCTAGTACATTCCATCTGTAACATAAGCTAACTTGTGTGGGATTCCCATCCCTGGAAACTGCGGTCCTTCTAACTAAAAACCAGGACCCGCCTCACAGCGCTGCCCTGGGGATTACCTGGGACGTTTGTAAAGAACTCAGCACAGCACAGTGCCTGCCCCCGGGAAGCATGCACAGTGAGGGTTCCCACCCTGGCCAACATCACAGACAGCCTGGACCAGGACCGAACGAGCGCGGACAATCCCGGCCGTGTGCACAGAGAAGCCCCCAGTGCCGTCACAGCAACTTCCTGGTTCATGCTCGCGACTCACGGACAAGGACAAGTAGGACGATCACCAGGGTCTCGATTCGGTAAAGGAGAAAATGCTTGACGCCCAGAAATCGCCAGTTACTAGTCTCATAAAACCAAAAACTTTAGCAACAGACCCAAACCACAGCACAGTTTTCCCTTTTCCCATGTCTGGAGTGTTGAACACGTGGCCTCAGAAAAAATGCCAGAGATGGTTCTAGCTGTTCAGCACACGAGCTGGCCACCTGAGTCCACAGGGACGGCCTCCTGCCGGTCAGGAATTCAAGAAGGTTGGTGGGAACCTGGGATTCCAGCCCAAGGTGCCGCGCCTTGCGGAGATGTGCCCCCCACTCCGTGGGCAGCTCGGGGCGTGCTGTGCTGGGGGCCACGCGGTGGGAGGGGGTCTCTGTGTCCGCACCCTTGGCCATCCCCAGTTCCCGCCCACTGGGAGGGAGTGAGCAGGGTGGAGAGATGAAATTTACATTAACCCAGTCTGACAACTAGGTCAAAATTTGTTGAATGGATTTACTGTTCTGCTTTCTCCATCAGATCATGGATTTTTTAAAATTCAAGAGTTCTGAGATACACACCATGTTAGAGCTCCAGGATGCACAAGACGTTCCTTTGTTGGTGACAGAATGACCACACTGGGAAGGAGAGGGGGATGGGACGAGCTACTGCAGGTGGCTCAAGGGAGCACTGGGTCTTGACAGGCCACCTGCAGCAAGGTCAGATGGCTGCTGACCGCAAGCTGCCCCACAGTCCTGTGTGCCCCCGAGCCACAGGCCTGCAGGGATGAACCAACGGGTCTGCACATTCCTTCCAAACACCGTCTCCTAGGTTTCCGGAAGTGCCTTCAGAGCGCAAACTCAGGATATGTTGAAATAGAAGCATTTGTCTGTCCTTGTGGGTCCAGATTCAAGAATTACAGATTTAGCCAAACATACCGTGTGAACACTAAGGTTACAGATAGAATCACTGAGCGTCTGGAAAGAGGCACGTGAATTGCAAAACCATGCTGCACTCTGTAGCTATAAGATGCAATTCTGAGCAGGATGTGGGTAAGCCTGACTCTTCCAAAGTAAATCTGTTCTGTGCATCCACTGAAATAAATCTGAGTGTCCCACCAATGATGGAAAGCTGGAGTCAGAAATGAGAGATTACCTGAGCCAAATAAATCCGTTTCTCCTCAATCGTTCAATCTGTTAAATCCCCATGGATACCTCAACATTGATAAATAATTAACAATCTTCATTCATTTGCCCATTTATTGGTAGATACATACTGAACACCTACAATGTAGCAGGAAGTGTACGAGGTACCAGAAAGCATCTAGGAGCCCAGCCGATGTGGTCCCAGCCCCCACCGAGTTCATGGTCCAGCGAGGAAGGCAAGCCTGAAGCTGTTCTATGAATTCCAAGGGAATGACAAACTTATGTCATGAAGGAAACACACACAATTCTGAGAGAGAATGATGGCTGGACCAGATTTCTACTCTGGGATCAGGAAAGACTCCTCTGAGAATAGGGAATGCATGCTGAACCCCGAGAGGAGACGAGGAGACGCAGTGAGGCAGGTAGAGTAAGAGAGGCTAGCGAGGGGGAAATCCTTGAGGTGGAAACAAGGTTGACCAGTTCTAGAAACAGGAGGAGGCTGGATGCACTGGGGAGCTCTCCAGGGTCAGCAGATCCACCACACCCAGGGAGTCTCAATGTCTCCATTACAATGGACATCCCTTGATGGTTGGTGGAGAAGTGAAGGGAAGGTGACCTGGCCGTAAGGTGATCAGTCCTGTGCTTGAGAAAGATTGCTTTGTGTCCTTTTGCACAAAAAGAATTCACTAAGTTGCTTTTAGACTGATTTTGGATCTGCCAAAATTACGGTACACGTTAAAAATGAACTGGATTTACATGTATCGCTGTGAATACATTTCAAAAACACAATTTTGAATTTTTGAAGGTTGGCAGTTTGTAGAAAGAGACTGTGTGATACCATTTACATACATTTTATACACACACAAAAAATACTGTATGTTTTGGGAATGTGAAGAGGATAGGCAGGGATCCCAAGAAGGAAGGAAGGAATGGGACCAACTCGGTAATATTTGTTTTTTTTTTCCTAAATGTAAAGCATAAAGGGCAAAAGGATAATGTATGTACTTCTTTTTATTACATTGTTTATTATGTTTGAAATATTTCATAACTGATTATTTGAGGTGCAATTCTGTATGTTTAAATGGCTACCAGTATTTATCAGTTAATGAATCTGGCTTAGTCCTGAAAATGGATGGAAGCCACACAACCTTAAATATAAGTAGAGTTCATCTTCAGGGTAGGAATTCCCTTAAGGTACCTTATTCCTAGTGCTGGAGTCGTTAGTTAGGTAACTTATTCAGGATGCTTCAAGTTCCAGTGGAATTGAAATATGGCAAAATTAAATAAAAACTCACATGTTGTCATCTTTAAAGTTTTAAGCTCTTGGTTTTATAAAAGAGAGCCCTGTCCAAGATCACACACCATTTACCTACAGAGTTTAATTAAAACCTAGGTAAGTCCTGGGGCGTCCCGTGCGGCCCACTCGGTTAAACGTCTGCCTTCAGCTCAGGCCCAGGGTCCCGGGATCGAGCCCCGCATCGGGCTCCCTGCTCAGCACGGAGTTGGCTTCTCCCTCTCCCTCTGCCCCCGCATACACACTCTAGATCTCGCTCAAATAAATAAAATCTTAAAAAAAAAACCAACTGTGGAAGTCCCAACCTAGTGCCTTTTCTGCTAATGTCACTTGCTCATATAGTTGGCACAAACTGAAAATAGAATGGAGACCCTTCTCTCCAACTTCTGTTCTGCTCTGGTTTGGGTGGGACGTAAGGCAGAGAGTCCCGTCTTTCCTGTCCCGCGGCACCTGCGCCGTCCACACATCCGCACAAGCCTCGCACAGAGCATGTGATCTCACTCGTGTGTCCTCCGTGGGCGCGGTGCTGCTGACAATGAGCGTGGACTCTGTGAGGTCCGGGGACAATGCTCGAGGTGTCCCAGACAGCCACGCAGAACCGTGCTTTCTGCTCAGGGTCCAGGCACGGCGCCCGGCAGAGAGATCACGGAGCAAGACAGTGCCCTGGATCCCAAGTCCTCTCATGACAGTGTGTTTTCCGTTCAAAGAGGGGCCTGCACAGAGGGGAGGGCAGCTGAAATGCTAACTGACCTCGCGGCGATATCTTAGCCACTATTTTTGAAGGAGAAATGAAGAACGGTGGCCTGACACGTCCGAGTTCAGCCGTCTGCACAGTAAGACCACCTCACGTCAGGATGGTCCAGATACTGCCCGCTGCGAGTGCGGATGCAGAAACTAAATGTTCGTAGTTCCCTCTTGAGACTGACCAAGGGGCCTTTATGTGATTATTCGCTGCCTTGGCTAACCCGGAACATCAGAAGGAATATGGTGTATTGATGAAAGTCAGCCACATCTTGATTTGTGCTGCATTTTTTCCCGATGACTTTGAAGCTAATGTGAGGGTGAGTTCAGGGCGAGAGAGGAAACTTCAGTCTCACAAAGATGATGATTTTGGAGAAAAGAAAAAAAAAAAAAAAGAAACACCAGTCCCACTTTGCAAATGCCAAATACAGTGAGCCATCTAAGCTACTCTGGGGGGTCTGCGGCTTCCGTGTGAGCCCGTGAGGCTCTGGGCGGCGGCCCCCGCAGTCTGTCCAGTGTTTGGAATTCCATGAAGATGTGGAAGGTTGCTGAGTGGAAAAGGTGGTTTTGAGGCAGTAAAACCAGGTGGTGATGAGCATCTGCCAGGCCAGGCCCACTGTGACCTTTTGTTGTGATGAGCCAACAGCATGTCCCCACCAAGGAGACGGACCCTCCCTAAGAGCCGGGGCCCCACGCGCAGCGTCCCTTCCACAAACCCGCAGCCTCCTCTCCTGTGGCAGATCCTGCTTTTTGCAACCACCCCTTCTCTTTGGGGGTCTCTGCACGCAGCCCTGCCCCTCACGGCCCAGCCCACAGCAACAGGAGCTCTTGAAAAGGGCTTTGGATTTTTTTGGAAGTTTCCATCAACACTAGGACATACTTTGGATAGCTTCCAGAGCAGGGGAGTGCAATGCCCGGTCCACCTTAAGTCAACGTTCTGTGTCCGACCTCATAGACGCGGGGTCAGGCTGTGAGCACCTGCACACTGCACTCTGTTCCCACGGCTCCCGGATGACCTGCCGCTTAGACAACCCGAGCCCTCGTCAAGCCCTCGTCTAGCACGGCCTCAGTGCTTGGTGCCTCGGACGGAAACTCAAATCTCTGGAAAATTTCAGGACAAGGACTTTGCAGAGCATTCTCATTTGCAAAGCACTGAATAATAAACAAGGAATTTTGTCAATAAATGACATTATATCCCTATGCCATCATTAAACACTGTGTTCTCAAAGTTTCCAAGCATTTGGAAAAAGGCCTCCGTCACAATGCTGAATTTAAAGACCGAGATCACAAGGTAGATCATACCATTTAAAGAGAGAGATTGAGAGAGAGAACACATAGGGGAAAAACACAGGGAGAAAGACATTGAGAAAAATGCCAAAATGTCTAAAAGGCTTGTTGATGGTGAAATGATGTGTGACTTCTTTTTTCATAATTTTTGGTGTCTTCAAACTGTCTCTCCTCACCGTGTACCACTTTTAGAATCAGAGAAATCACACACACGACCCTCCGTGTATATGCGTGTACGCATTCATGCCCGTGTGTATGTACTTACGGGGGTGCATACGTGTGCGTGCGTGTGTGTCTGTGTACGAACCAAAACAACGCCAGGTCCAGTCAGGCCCCCGAGAGGAAGGATGCTCAGGGAAGGAATCAGCGAAACTGAGCACACGCTAATGGTCAGGCTCTCAGGCACAGAGTCCTGAAGATGACATATCACTTTTAAAAGTCAAATTTTGCTAAATCTTAGGCCTGATTTAGGCTGTAGGTTTGCAGAGAAAACATACTGACATAAAAAGCCTGCTAAACCTCTGAATGTCCAGTCCCAGAACCTGTCCCCAAACTCAGGACATCGGGGACCCCCGAGAGCACCAGCTCCCTGCCTTTCACAAAAACAGGAGAAACTGAGCCCAGAGGGGTCCAGTGACTGCTCGGGGCCACACAGCTAGGAGCGTGGTGCTGGACCGGAACCAGGATCCTGCTGCGCCCTTCTTACCGTGCGGCGCTATCTCAAGTCCAGGACGTGAAACAAATGGAGTCTAAGATCCAACTATCTGGAAAGATTCCTACAAACCCCACGACACACAGAAGACTGCCCAGGCGACCAGCAGATGTGGCCAGCAGACTGCTGGTGTCTCCCCGAAAGCTCCCAGCGACTCACCTGCAGGGGCGAGTGCCTCTGAGAACAGGCAGCAACCAGAACAGTGAGAACAGACGTTGCCGCACCTTTGTGCCGCGTCCCGCTTGCTGCCGATCGCCACCTGCGCGTGTCGGGGGCTCCATGGGCAGGGACAAGTGCCTCTCAGCTCACACTCCCATGTCAGCAGACCCCAAGGCCACCACGACCCCACAGCCACGGCCACGTCCAAGCAGCATGAGACTCTGGACTGCAGTGTCCCTAAGAAGGCCTTGGGGCCCCACACGGGGACACCCTGCTGATCCAGAGGCGACAGGTGCCTGGAGTTCCTTCAAAGCTCCCATTGGTGGTTCACAGCCTTCAGCACCTAAACTGGATCTCTTTGTCCTATCTCAATATTTCTCCTCAAAATATGCAATCTTTCCAGAAGGTCTCAACAATAGAGTAAATAATACGAGTGTTTGCTTGAAATGAATCCTGGTGATGTCTGTCTGCATGAAGGAAATGAAGATAATTGCTCTTTCCATCCTGACTTCTTTAGAACGTAACACACAGGGCCACAACTATTTAGTCCTATTTCCATATTCAGCCAGAATGATTCTCATCCGCCCCTGGAAGAGCAGGAGGTGCACAGGTGAGCGGCCCGGGCCAAGTGCTGCCATGAACCCGTAAAACATGTGACATGAGCTGAGGCCCCAGTCATACTCCACACTGGCTGTCCTGCCCCGGGACTGGGAGAGACGAGCTCCCCTCTGCACCACGAAACCTCCCCCCCACTGAGGACACCGGCACCATCCTCCTGGCAGACGCGGACTCTACACCTGAGCTGCCCAGTGCTCTTTATCAGGGTCGGCCTTCCACTCATTAAGTCACGCATTCATCCCACAAACATATAATAATACAAGCCTACCAAATGCCAGGCCCACGTGTAGGCCACGCAGACCACAGGGAACAGGACACGAGGAATGCTGGCGCACGGGCTTCCGTTCCAGCAGGGATGCCTACCCTACATCAGTCCCGCAAGCCCACCGAGTGCGACCCGCAGGAGGCTGGTGCAGAGCCGGCTTCGTGGGGCTCCTGGTCCCGGGCGGGCAGTGACAGACACCCCCGACCCCCATCACCAGTGACCGAGTGAATGATCACAGACAGGGGACAGGCTGCAGAGGGACAGGCCTGGCCTGGCACTTCCAGGGACCCTCCCCGGAGGAAGCCAGGTGTACGTGGGGGCGAAGAGGCGGAGCAGGACTTGAGCGGAAGACGGAGCAGCTCAGGCCACAGTCCCCGCACCGAGGGCGCTGCCGGCCGGCGGACAGCGAGGGACCGGAGCTGCCGATGCACAGGTGGTCACTCCCAAGGGGGCCCTGTCGCCATCGCTGCAGCCCATCCCACGCCGTCCCCACCAAGTGAGGCGGCCTCCCCCAGCATCGGTCCTCCTGACCCACAGCGGCCACGGGGAAGGGAGCCAAGCCGGGATGGCCATGCAGCTCCTCCAAGAGGAGGACTCGCACCTGGGATTCCTGCCGCACCGTGGAAGACGCGGAGTGATGCCGGAGTGCCCGGCACGAGAGGCCATGGAGACAATGGGCCACGCCCCGTCAGGGTGCCCCAGCTGGGCATCTGGAAGGGGGTGTGCCCTTCCGAGAGCTCATCTGCACTTCCCTCAGCTGAGTGAGGCACAGCGAGCGGTCCCTGCAGAACGCTGCCCGACGGCAGATCAGTGAGCGGCATGAACGTGCTGGAATGACTGGGTAGGCACCCCACGTGGGGCGGCCGTGGCGCAAACCTGCGACGCAGCAAGGGCTCTGGGCTGGGCGGCGGGCTCAGTCAGAAGTGCCGCCAGGAGCCAGGAGCTGACCCCCGGCAGCTCTCAAGCCACTGTCAGTGATGCTTGGGGGGCGAGGCCCGTGCTCGGGGACCCCCGTTCCGGGGCGGCCCAGAAGCTAGCGGCGTGCTGGCCTCACTGAGCCAGACGGCCTTGGGGCGGCTTCCAGGCAAGGTCTGGATGCTGCTGCTGAGTTTGTTCTTGGTGGCTCTGGTATGAGGAGAGGGGACAAGGATGAGCAAGAAGTGCTCTGTTCTCAAGGGAGATTTGGGAAAAACAAAGAAACCGGGCCTTGCTGGGGGTTGGGATCAAAAACAAAACTGGCTCTTCTCCCAGCCTCTCCAGGAGTGTCAAACTAAGAAGGAGCTCTGGGGTAAGGATCACATGCAGGGGGCACAAACTGGGCCTCCTAAACATCGGGGAGTGCCTCAGCCACACACGAGGCCGCTAAGGCGCTCGAGGGCAGGCCTCCCACACACTGTCAGCTGCACCTTTGAGGAATCTTCAGGACTTTTCAGGCAGTCCTGCAGGAGTCCGAGGTGGAGAAAGGAAAGGCCCGTGTCCATGACCTCTGTGCATGTTGCTTTTGTCAGACGGCATGAGCCCAACGGATCCACAGAAAACCCACAGGCCTGTCAGCTCATCTCACGGGAGGAGCCACTGTGTGGGATGGAGACAGCACGATGGAAACAGGAAACGGGCTGGGAAAACCATCAGCTGCAGACACCAGCCACTTCTTACGGAAAAGAAAGGAGAGCTCGGAGGGAGAGCCAGGAATCCAGAGGGCAGAGCCAAGAGCGATGGAAAACCCTGCCCAGGAATGAGACTGGGGGCCTTTCCAGGAACCACGAGCTCGGGCCGGCTGCAGCGCGGGCTGCCATGGGCCAGGCCACTGGGCGCCTCCCCAGGAGGGTGCGATGGTTCATTTTATGTGTCTTCATGGCTGGGCCCCGGGGCCACATACTGCCTCGAGCACCAGGCTACGCTGCTGTGAACGTACTGGGTAGAGGGGACTCACACTTACATCGGTAGACTCGACTAAGGCAGATCCCCTCCAATGCCTGGGGGCCTCATCCAGTCGGTGGAAGGCTCAGGGGGAAAGGCTGGGGTGCCCCGGGAAGAGAGGATCCTCCCTCCGGACGGCCTTCGGACTCCAGCGGCCACACCAGCCCTTCCCTGAAAGGGTTTCCGCCAGGAGCCTGCCCTGTGGACTGCACACTGGCCAGCCCCATGATCACAGGAGCCAACACCTTACCATAAATGAACCTCTCCCTGTGTGTCCAAATATGGACATCCTGCTGGTTCCAACACAAGGGTCTACGGCATTTGTCCTATCCCTGCCCATCACTGTTGTTGGATGTCTGAGGCCAATAGCTCTTCTCTTTGGTGTGTGGGTCTTCATATGAAGGAGAATGTGCTCAAGGAGTTGTACTCAAGGACTAGTGCCCAAGAGCACTCGTTCATACCTGGACCTGATTTCAATGACGAGATCCTGGAGCCTGAGCCCAATGCCACAATAGGATGAGATCTGGGGACTGGATGCAGGAGTCGGGTCATTGCACGTGGGAGGAATATGAATTTAGTGGCCAGAGGGCGGGCTGTGGCAGATGATATTTTCCCAAGATGACCCCACGGATGCATCCCATCCAGCATTACCCTCTTACAATGTGAGAAGGTGAGGGCCATGTTCCCTCCCTGTGAATCCAGACAGGCCGGGAACCACGTGAAGTGATGCAATGTGACTTCTAAGCCTAGTTTAGGAAAGGTGGTGCAGCTCACACCCCGCTCTATCTGCTCAGGACACAGTCCTTAGGAACCATGCCCCAGCATGGAAGAGGTCCCACGGCACGGAAGCTGCCATGTGGGGGAGGGCCCCTGGAGCGGACACAGAGAGACAGACAGAGATGCTCCAGGGGCCCCAGATGCTCCAATCCCCACCTGTTGGCATCAGGCCAGCCTGGACCCCAGACACCAGAGGTCAAGAGCCTTGGGGTGGTTCCAGCTCTTAGCCTTCAGACTAGCCCCCTCTCTCGCTGAGTGGCACAGAGGTGGGCTGTCCCCACGGAGCCCTACTCAGACTGCAGACCTGTACGCAGAATAAATGCGTTTGAAGCCACTATCTTAGTCCGCTCAAGTTGCTATCACAAAAATACCATGGACTAGGTGGCTCATGAACAACAGATACTTCTCACTACTCTGGAGGCTGGGCAGTCCAAGATCGGGGGCCAGCATGGTTGGGTGAGGGTCCTCCCAGGTGGCCGACTTCTTTCGGTGTCCTCACATGGCTGAGGGTAGAAAGAGGGCAAGCTCGCTCCTGTCTCTTAAGGGCACTAACCCCATTCAGGAGGGCTCCATCCTCATGACCAAATCACCTCCCACCGGCCCCACCTCCAAATACTATCGCACGGGGGGGTCAGGGTTTCACACACGGCAGCTCTAGATTTGTGGGGGAGTCTGAGGACAACCACACCTAACTACAGCAAGGGTCTTGCAAGCCATATGAAAAACTGTGGGCTGCAGCTTTGCCAAGAGGAAGCGATTAACTGCCCAACGTCGGCAGCTTTGTGTTTGTAAAGGACCACTCTGACCACCGTCTGAGAAACTGACCAGAGGGGACAAGAGTGATGTCCAGCGCCCCGACCGGGTTCGACCCCCACAGTGAAAGCAACAGACGATGGTGGCTCAACGGCAGCAGGGGCAGCATGCATACACGCAAAGGAGCCCACAATCTCAGACTTTATCATACGACAGTAAGAATAGCATTAACATTGGCACCGTGGTGATCAGCTTAGGAAACACTTTGTCTACATCATCTTATTTAATGACTTCCCTTTATGATTCAGTGGATCTCAGTTCCGTAAAATTAATCCACGCCCTACTCCATCAAACCCTAAAGTACAAAGCCCCATCGGTTTACCTAAAGGGAATAACACAATTAACTTAGGAGTAACATTATATTAAGTTACAAATTATGACTCTGCTCTAGGTGCTGCTCCCTGGCCTTCCTTCAGTTTTTCTTTGTGCCCTATTCCTCACCACAGGGCCTTTGCACACGATTTCCCCTGGAACTTCCCCAATACCATCCTCCTTGGCCACTTCTCAACCTTCCGATCTATGCTTTCATAGTTCATTCCTTTCCTTCAGAGCACTTGGCTGGGTTTGTTCCTACACATGAATTCACATGGTTACAGGTTTACCACCTTTCACCTTATAGAGTCTCTGCTGCAAGAGGTGGGGAACTGAGTCTACTTCACTTGCCATTGTATTCCCAGCACCTAGAATTGTGCCTGACCCACGGAGGCACTCAATAAATATTTGTGAAAGAATGAAATTAATTTTTAATTGGTCAAACATTGCACAAGACATGGAATGGCTTCAATTTCCAAGGCACTGTTTATTTTAATATCCTTTCTAGCAGGAGCCAGGTTCTTGGCAAAAGATAAACTCCTAGAAGTTTTTATTTTATTCCAAGTTATTGCTGCTCTGTTTGAACTATTTTGCAAATATGCTCTGGGTACCAACGCTATAATTTCAGCATAATTACAATAACTGCAAGAGAAAAACCCCAATCAGGGCCACAGTGGAAATGGTAATCCCTTGAACTCCAGAGAAGAGCAGATATTACCCTGAGTCACCAGGGGAAGATGTGCAAAATGGCAGGACGGGTTTCTGATCTGCAAGCAGACTGCGCCACAAGGCACCTCTGAAGCTCACTGAAGCAGCCGTGCTCTTGGGTCACACGGCTCAGATGTGGGGAGGCTGAGGGTCATTACAGCCGCCTAAGTGATTCCAGATTCCCTGCAAAGCTATTATTACTGAGCAATTTATGCTGCTGGCATTTAGAAAACAACAGAAATATGATTCCAGATGGAGGCGTTCAGAGCTTGGAGAGCCTCTGTTTCTCGGTACAGGAACAAAGACTCTAAAGGTACATTTTAAGCTAAAAAGAGACCTTTGCCTTCCCACTGCCAAAGCTGCTGCTTGTATTGGGACCTATGGAAGTGAAGTCAGAAGCGAGGGGGACTGTCTGGAAAGATGATCACCACAGTTCCAGATCCTCCAGTCCTCCCACTAACAGGCAAAGTGCTCTGAGGGTCAAGGTATGAATGAATGCCCAGATTATCAGAAAGGCAAGATGACCATATACACAGTTGCCCTGCCTGCGTTTAGTCTCAGGCTAAGTTCCACAACATTTAACTTTTTTTCTCACCCCCTCCCCAAACCAAGACTGCCTTAAATACAGGCAAAATCTTCTAACTATTTTCATTGTGTCCTAATTATATTATCGGCAATGTCTGTGCAGTTGACACTAAAAGCTCAAAAGACTTTTTATCTCATTAAAATTTTTGCTTAGTTATCCCCAGAAGAGAGAGTTGGAATGCCAATTACCCTAAATTTGCAGACAATGGCCATCCCTGGCAGAAATCTGATGGCAGGGGAAAGCGGTCTTCTGCGGGTTTTGGGGTGTGCAGAGGGGTACTCTAATAACAGGACGCCATTAGCTCAGGATCAAAGGCTCAAGGGCAACGTTGCACCCATCAGAAGTTCCTAATTAGAATCTGAGTCACTGCGACTTAATGAGATGGAGGGAAGCGGCCAGAGAACGGGCGGGAACAGGGCGCACTCTTCATTCCCTCAGTGCTCCAGCGGGGTGAACACGGATTAAGACCTGCTGGTCCCGTGCCTTTAGTGGTTCGCACAGAAACGCCCCGCCTTACCAAACTGGCTTGCTCTTTTTCTTTTCCCTTACAATAAATAGGGGGATGAAGGTTGAGAATATGGCTTTGTAGGAAATTAAGAGATGCGGGAATGATTTAAAACCTCCTGACTTAACGTTCTGGGAGCCTCACGCCTGGGCAGGGACCCTCCCCAAGGGCCGCGCAGGCCCGCGCGGGAGGCAGGGGTGCCCAGCACGCGGGGGCGCGGCCGGGGAAGCGCGGCCGGCACGTCAGCTCCCCTCCGGACGTGCTCCAGGCGGTGGCGCAGGGCGAGCCGTGATGTCGGGCACGTGCGCACAGGCCAGCAGCGCCGGGCGGCCCGGCTCGGTCCCGGGGGCAAAGGCTGCGACCCCGGGGGGCTCGGGGTCCCGAAGTGCGGCCACAGGGCGCGGCGCGGCCGGGGAGCACGTCCCTCCGCTTCCGCGGCCCCGGGTCCGGCAGGGACCTCTCCCCCGCTCCCCGGGCCCCACGGACTGGGCGCCTCGGCGGCGCAGCGCGCAGGCCCGGCCAGCCCCTCAGACAGCGCCGAGCCCCGGCTGCGCCCGCCGCAAACGTGCCCACGGCGCCCGGCGCCTCTCCCACCCCCGTCCCCGAGCGACTGTTTCCCCGGCGGCGGTCACTGCGGGGACCTCGGGACCCAGCGCGGCTGCCGAGTCCCAGCCGCCTCCCCTCCCCCCACCGGCACGCCCTGCGGGAGGCGGCCACCCTCTTCCCAGGGGAGTCCCGGCCGAGCGGCTGCCCGCCTCTGCGCGGACGCCCCCGGGGAGAGACGGAGGTCCGCCCACCCCTCTGTCCACACCCCCGCCGGGAGCAAGGCCACCCCGGCCACCGCCCCCACCTCGGCAGCCACCCCTTCCCGCCCCTGCTGCCCCGGTCCTGTGCCTCCGGGGGCCGTGTGGCCACCGCCTTCCGTGCTCGGGGCCCGCCCCTACCTCGCCGCTCTGCGACTCGCCCTCCACCCCGGCGCCCACCCGAGCCCGGACGCGGAGCCCTAGTCGGTGGTCCCCGGCGCGCATGCGCGCGGCCCTCATCCCGCGCACCTGTGCGAGCGCCCGGGGGCGGGGCGGCCACCTCCCGCGCACCTGTGCGAGCGCCCGGCGGCTTCCCAAGCACCTTCCCACGCGCACTCGAGCGCCTGGGGGTCTTCCGGCCCTTCCGGCGCGCCCGGGAGGGTCCTCCGCTCCTTCCGGTGCCCCCGCGAGCCCCCAGGACTCCTCCGCTCCTTCCGGTGCCCCCGCGGGCCCCCAAGAGTCCTCTGCTCCTTCCGGTGCCCCCGCGGGCCCCCACGAGTCGTCCGCTCCTTCCGGTGCCCCCGCGGGCCCCCAATAGTCCTCCGCTCCTTCCGGTGCCCCCGCGAGCCCCCAATAGTCCTCCGCTCCTTCCGGTGCCCCCGCGGGCCCCCACGAGTCCTCCGCTCCTTCCCGCGCGCCCGCGAGCGCCCAGGGTCCCTCGGCTGCTTCCCGCGCGGCCAGGCCCGGCCGGCGGGTCCCCCCTGCGCCCTCGCCCCCCGGGGCAGCGCGCTCCCCCAGCCGCCGGCCTCGGCACTCACCGTCGTGCGTGGAGGCCCAGCCGCTCCGAGGAGCGCGCCGAGGCTTCGAGCCGCGGGGGCGGGAGCGGCCACAGCGTCCGCCGGGCGCGCGTGCACACGGGCGCGCAGCCTCGGGGCTGGAGCGCGAGCCCGCGCCGCCGCCAGGGCCGGCTCCGGGGACGGGGCCTCGGCTCCGCGCGGGGCCCTCCTTGGCGCGCCCAGCCCGCCCGCCGCTCGCTTAACCCTTTGCGGAACCCGGCAGTTCTGCGGACGTGCGGGCTCGAGGCGTGCAGAGCGGCGCGGCCCCGCGCGGACGGGCGCCGACGGCGAGCCGGGCCTGGCTGCACCTCGTGCAAGTTCGAATCCCCCCAGCCGCCCCCCAAGCAGCGAAGCCCAGGTTCCCGCCCGCGCTCGGCCTCTGCCGAAGGCCACGCTCTTTTGTGTCCACCTTCCCCTCCCCCGCCCATCCTTCGCAAAACCGTGAGCTAATAGAACGGAGAGTTTATATGTACTCTTTTGTGAAATTAGAGACGATGCACTGTTGACATATTTAGTGGTTGAAAACCTATTGCCTGCCTCCTTATAGATTCCAGAATAAAAAAGAAGAACGTTCATCACGCTGGAGGAAACGTGGAAACTTGTTCTGTCTAGCAGTGTGGCCTCAAGCATCCCCAGCTCCCTCAGCTCGGGCCTGGCGCGGAGCCACGAGGGGCCCTGCGGACCTCACGGATAAGGGGAACAGCACGGTCCCCAAAGACCTGCCAGCGGACGAGGAAGACAATTCCTTGGACTTCAGCAGCTTTTCATCCCTACAGACAGCTGCTTCCTGCCGGGGTCAGTTCTAATTAAGACTGGACCTCGATGGTAAATGCTATTTTTAAAGGTTTTGTGCAAAATAAGGTTGATTAGATTTCCATAGGCACAGAGAGCCTCAGACTCTATTTCAGATTTTGCTTCTGACAGTCTTTGCCAGTTTACTATGCTAGGAGGCTTTTGGGTTTCAGTACCAGACCTAAAACTCTGAGAACGTCCTGAGAAAACATTTTCATTCAGTGGCCAAGTAGAATACTTTATGTCAGGATTTGGATCAAAGGAAGCAGAAACCAAGCAACCTATTGGGATATATATTCTTACATTATCAGTTAACTCTAGCAGAAACATCTTCTGGGGGCTGAGATCATTCCCATCATGTTCCATTTGTATTTTGTTCTTTTCACTCCAAAAATATTCCAAAGTCTACTGGGATCTTTTTAGTGGATGTCTGTTTACCTTCACGTGGAGACCGTGTCACCAGTTCACCCTACACCATTGACTTCAAGATGCCTGGAGTAGAGCTTAAATTTATTTCCCCAGCAATGCCTGCAGGCCTTGCTTGCATACTTTTCCAGAGGCACTTTGGGCTGACCCACAGAGTGAGAGCTCCATCTGGCTTCCCCACCCACTCTTGTGGATTAGTGTCCAGGGGCCACTAAGCTTTCCCCAACCGTAGGTGCTGTTGCCAGTGAGGTATTGGCCTATCTTCTCTACCATTCTGCAAACTTCCAGAGGTCACGTAATATGTCATATTTAGCTTTTCTTTCCACTTTACAATGCTTGCCTTATACTCAGTTCTCAGTAAATGTTTATTGAATGAAAGAAAAAATAAATGAATTAACTTAAAATATTCATCCATCCCCTACACCATCTGGCAGATAAGGTGTGTGGGGAACCCCATCCATTTTCAGACTTTACATGTTTTATTTTAAAAAATGTACTACGGCCCCAATATGGTCAATGGAAATTGCAGAGGAACAATCCATGCATTTAATTAGTTCATTCAAACTACAGGGATCTCCAGGGTTCCTGAAATCGAACATGGGATATAATAACATCAAGAAGAAGAAGGACTTATCTTAAACATGAAATAACATCTATTTCAAGAGTACTTCAAGAATAATATTAATAACTTTACTATTTTAAATTTTCCACTGCTCAGAAAGAGCCAACTCATGCATGGCAACTTTGAAGAAGTATACAAATATATCACTGTGCAGAGCTGTGGAAAATGTAAATGAAACTCAGAACTGTCCTGGGTAAGACAGTCTGCAACCTTCTCAATGCTGGGGTCTAGCAGCCTGGGCTTCAGGCCTGGGGGACTCTGAACCCCATTTGGAAGCTGCATGGAGAACGGAGAGAGCACAGCTTTGGAATTCAGCAAGTGGGATCTCAAACACCCATCTCACCATCTGAAGTCTTGAGAATTTTGAACAAGACACTCGATCTCTCTGTGCCCCGCTCTCCTCTTCTGTAAATCGGGATATGATTGTCCCCTCCCACGGGGGCTAACCCAATGCACTCAGTGCAATGAGTCTTAACTCCAGGGGGAGGCCAACTCTACTCCTCACTTCTGAGTCTGTCCCTGCCCGTCTGGGTGATTGTCAGCAACTACACTCTACCTCGCCAGTTCTGTTCTCCCCCAGATTGTGTTCATCATACACGTGCAGTACTTGGACGCAGAAGAGGTGCCTGGCTGTCAATGAGTCACGAGTTTTGAGCCCTGTTAGGATGCTAGATACCGTTTTCCTACCAGTGCTCATACCAGAAAGCAGATGATTTCCCCAAAGCTTTTAATAGCCCCTAAGAGTTTATGCACTCCCGCCTTCCAAAAAAAAAAAAAAAAAAAAGGCAATTAAACTCCACTAGCTGTCAGGAATTGATCCAAATGCTACAAAGTACTTTGAGTCTCTTGGCATGAAAAATTAATTAGAATATCTGTGTGCTGGTGTGGAAACAATATTCCCTGCTTCATTTAAAAATTCTGCCCACATTGTAGGATTGTGAGGCCATCTTCTCCACCGTGCTCCCTGAAATTCACCTTTCCCCACCTCGACTGCCCCCTTTGGCTCTGATGGACTCTGGGTCCATGTGGAGTGTTTGGAAAGCTACTTCTTGAAGACTGTGAAGCTCTTTCCCTCATGCCTTGAATTTTCCCAAGTCTCTAATTAGCCAGTGCCTGAGAATCTTACACTCAGAAGAGCACGCTCCTACGTAACCCGATGAGCCTTGAATCATGCGCACATATTCACCGTGTACTTGTGATGTCTCTGTAAACGTTTTACATTACGGACAGTCCCTGGTGGAGGACGGTACCGTGGCTCCTGATTTGAATAGGACAATAGAGACCCGTCTTTTTAGCCTTAGAGAGCAAGTTATGACCAGTCCGTGGGAGGATGGGGCCTTATTGTACCGAATGTCTCCCTCGTGCTGTCCATCACGCTCTGCCGGGGACGCTGGGGCCTGGCCTGTCCTTCACTAGGCTGCAGGCCACCAGGAGGCAATAAGTCCTTGTCACACGAGTAAATATGGCAACCACTGAAAGGCCAGTAAATGCATTAGTGCTGACACCGGTAGACCTTCTTTTGGAAAAGATGTAAAAATTTAATAGTTAATTTTAAATATTTTCAAGGTATGTGTTCATAATGTTAGAGCAAGTTATTACAGTTAAAGTAAATTACAGTTAGATTTCACCTAAATCTATGTAGTCTCTCCAAGTGAAAGTGTATGTATACTTTTGCAAAATACCTGGTGTAGATACACACGGACCTGCCAGAGGTGGGACTGTTTCCATTTTACGGTGCAGGAAAGTGAACTCTCAGAGGGTAATGTAACTCTTTCTTTTTTTTTTTTTTTTAAGATTTTATTTATTTATTTGACAGACAAAGACACAGTGAGAGAAGGAACACAAGCAGGGGGAGTGGGAGAGGGAGAAGCAGGCTTCCCGCTGAGCAGGGAGCCCGATGCGGGGCTCGATCCCAGGACCCTGGGATCATGACCTGAGCCGAAGGTAGACGCTTAACGACTGAGCCACCCAGGCGCCCCTGTAACTCTTTCATTTTATGTGAGGTGGAGCAGGGATTCTAATCCTGTCCAGCCCCAAAGCCCTTCCTCATATTCACAATGAAGCACTGTCTTCTCGAATGAAGGAATCCAATCTTCGGAGTAAAAATCAACAAGGTTGATGAGCACAAAAACCATACTTCACCTAACAGGAATCAGTGTGTTAAAAATAAAATTGGTTTCCTAGCCCATCTTAATAGCTTCATCCTACCACATTGATTTCCACCCCAACCCCAGAAATACTTTGTGCTGTGAGTTAAAGATTCACTTTTGGAGCTCAAGCTGCCCTCTTGCATCGGCGTGAGCCGCCCAAGATCAGTGGTGGGTGGGTGTTGGCCGTGCAATGTGGGGACGAGTCCTGCCCTCAGAACCACTCGGCTCAACGCTCCTACTTCAGACCATGGGCCTGGGGGAACCTTCCAGACAGGAAAAAACATCTTATTTCTTCAAGTTCTTTTTACCTAGTAAAGGTCTAATTAGTAAATCCTCAAAAGTATAAACTAAATAAGGACACTTTATCCAGGGCGCCTGGGTGGCTCAGTTAGTGAAGCGTCTGCCTTCAGCTCAGGTCATGGTCCCAGGGTCCTGGGATCGAGCCCCGCATTGGGCTCCCTGCTCAGTGGGGAGCCTGCTTCTCCCTCTGCCTCTGCCTGCCGCTCCCCCTGCTTGTGCTCTCTCTCTCTCTCTGACAAATAAATAAATACAACCTTTAAAAAATAAATAAATATGGGGCACCTGGTGGCTCAGTCATTAAGCGTCTGCTTTCGGCTTGGGTCATGATCTCAGGGTCCTGGGATCGAGCCCCGCATCGGGCTCCCTGCTCCACGGGAAGCCTGCTTCTCCCTCTCCCACTCCCCCTGCTTATGCGCATATGCGCACGCGTGCTCTCTGTCAAATAAAAATTTTTTTTTTTTTTAAAAAGGACACTTTAAACAATAAACCCCAACTTAAAGTTTCTTATGGGCTAAATTGTGTCCCCCACCCCCCATAGAGATATGCTGGAGTCCTAACCCCTCAGTATCTCAGAATGTGACCCTATTTGGATCTGGGTCTTTCTGAAGGAAGCCAACTTAACAGGAGGCCATTAGGGTGGGCCCTAGTGCATGACGAGTGTCCTTCCAGGAGGAGGTTCGGTCACAGGTGTGGACGGGCACAGAGAGAGCGAGTGGAGACAGACACAGATCGGAAAGATGGATGCCAGGGATGCTGGAAACGCCAGGGGCACAGGTCCTCTGCCAGCCCTCAGCGTAGCCCCGTGACACAGGGATGTCAGCCTGGCCTCGGGACCGCAGGAGCATCAATCTCTGTTTTCTCAGCGACCCCCCGCCCCCGCCAACGTGGTGCTTCTTCATGGCAGCCCTGGGAAACTAAGACAAAGGTTTTGTGTCTTCTCTTTGAAAAATAGTGCCTTTCAAACTGTCTGCCATGAGAAATCAGGGTTTTTTGTTGTTACTGTTCTTATTTGTAATTGATTGTGGACTGGCCTTTCCAAAATCCAGTAGAAATGAACTGGTAGAGAAAGGAGGATTTAGAAACGACATACAAAATACGAAGCCACTTCCTTCCTATGAAGCTAAACGGGCATTCGCACCCTCCGCACTCCGTGTCCGGCGGGGGGTCTGGGAGGCGGCCGTGGCCCAGGCTGTCCCTCCCGCCACCCACAGGCCCCATCTGCGGATGAGCGGGCCGTCGGCTCGTCCTTGCGAAGCCCAAGACCACAGCACCCAGGGTGGCCACAGGTGGAACTGTCCTGTCCACCGTCTTGCCAGACGATGTCCTGTTGTGGACTCAGGCAATGCACTTGTGAAAAATTAGTCTGGGGCCAGGGGAGGAACGTCTGAGCAGTAAATCCACGCAGAATCCAACAGCCTGCCACCAGACGGCTCTTTCCTGCTACCCGCTGGGATTCCAGTGGGTGCCAGTGGGTGCCAGGAAACCAAACCTGGACGGCCTGTTTGAAACCCCAGCCTCCCGGGACATGGGGATGCTCCTGATTTTACGCTGACAAAGGTGTCGGACGCTGCTGCTTCCCTCCGCCCCGGCTTCTGCTCTCAGCCTCCTGGGAAGCAGGCGGCAGGGGTGGGGGGACCGCCTGGGGAGGGTGCCCCCCTCCTCCAGGCTGCCCCACCCCCCTCTCCAAGCTGTTTTGTTCTGCAGCCAGAGATCCAGGCGGCCAGAGGGCAGGGGAGGGGCGGGCTGAGCTGGGACTGCCACCACCCTTTCCAGCTCCACCTGCTTCCTCCTGAGGGGCCTCTGCTTCCTGCTGGGTCTCCCCACCCTGGGCACCCGGTAGGGTCCCGCTCTGGAGCCTCCGTGGGAGAGGACGCCCTGGGAAACCACCCGTAATCATCAGAACGTACGTCCCTCTGGACCCTTCCGGCAAGACCGCGCTCGGAGCCTCCTGAAGCCCTCAGACAAAGGTCTGGTGCTGGAATGTCATCACACGACAGGCTGCATTACCGGGGGCCCCCACACCTGTGCCGTCAGCAGCCCTTCCCCCGGACGCACCCCAGGCCCCCTCAGCGCTCCCACCTGCGCCTCAAGTCGGAGGCCTGTTCTACCTCCTTACCTCGACGTCTTTGCCCATTCTCTGCTGCTGGGTGGCTGCAAGCTCCCAAAGCCGCTGAATGGGGGTGTGTCCCCCCCTGCCTGCTGGGTTTCGGGCGCAGGGACCCGCTCCCAGCTTGTCTGCGGGGTGAACGGACCGTAGCTGCGCATTTCTCTCCCGCCCTGCCTTAGTCAGCCCGGCTGCCATAACAATACCACCATGCTTCCTTCCTTCACTTCTCCCACGTCTGGGGGCTGGGAAGTCCAGGGTCATCGGGGTGCGGCAGGTTGGCACTGGGGACGGGGGTCCTTGGCTGTGTCCTCACGTGGCCGAGACCGAGCTCTGGGGTCTCCTCCTCTGATAAGAACACTCACCCCAGTCCGGGCCCCACCCTCATGACCTCATTCGCCCCTGCTTGCCCCCCAAAGACCCCTCTCCAGGTGCCGCTCGGCTGGGGTTAGGGCTTCCGCCGGGCCCCCGGAATTTGGGGGTCCAGACCTCAGTGCATAGTAGGCCCCTCAGAGAAGGAGAGAGGAAGACATGCCACCGAGCTCCAGAATCAGCGCTGCCTGATTGTTTTGTTCTTTGTCCCTTTTATTTCCCCTTGAAAGTGTCTTGTTTTGCTCTTAAAACTGAAAAAACAAAACAAAACAAAGAAACAAAACCAGCTGCATGTGATTACCTCGGGGGAGTCTGCTTAGGGAATGAGTCCCACAGAGACTCTGTTGGACATCCCAGGGCTCGACCGTGCCCTTGTTTCCATCTGTCTCCTCTCCCCCGGCAAGCAAGGCCTCTCCGCGGGGCCCCCTGCTCCTCCCTGCCCGGCCACAAGTTCGGGCCCTGGGCCTCGGGCCTCCGAGGGGACGGGGAGCGTCGTAGGAGGGTGCGTCCCGAGGGGATGGTGCGGGCTCCCCGGGATTTAGCGCCCTCACCGTGCAGGACTGTGCGAGCGTACAGGGTCCCCTGCAAAGACACAGCAAGTGGAGCTCGGGCCGTGGAGCAGGCCAGGGGAGGCGAGAGCTGGGTATGCCTCCCGAACCTCACCACAGCTGCCCTGCGGAACAGCAACGTGTCATGTCCACAAGGCCTCTGGCCGGGGGTCAAGGGGCCTGCGTTTGGGGTCTGCCCTTACCTGTGCTGAGTCCTTGGACGCTGGACACCCCCAGGCTGCAGGAGCCCCCTGCTGAGGCCAGGTCACCCTCGGCCCTCCTGCCGCCTGCTCTGAGCAGGCGAAGCAGACAGGACAGAACAGGAAGCCAGGGAGCAGGTCCCAGACCCAGAGCTGTCCACCCCGGACCGCGGCCCCGCTGGGAGAAAGCGGAGGCCGGGCCATCGGGAAGCCCTCCTGGGTCAGGTGGCGCTGGAGTGATTTTCGGACAGAGAGCAGCTGCTGGAGAAGCTGCTGGGACACGTGCAGACGGCAGGTGCGTGGGGCTGGCGCTCGCCTGGCGCCAACAGCGGGCTGTGTGCCTGAAGAAGCCGCCTCCTCGTCCCCTCCTCCCCGTGGTAAAAAGACCCTTTGGACTCTCTGCTCTCCTGTGCTGCCCCCCCTTCACCCTGGAAGGCTTTTATGGCCCCCACAGTGAAAACAGAACACTGAAGCCTTCTCAGAGACCCGTGCGGAGGCCCGTCGGATCGCGCCTCTGTCGGGCCCAGTCCCACGCGATAAACACCTGTGTGTCTAGCCTACAGGACTGAATGGGGTCCCCGTGGCTGCTATGACGACTCGCCAGAAAATGGGTGGCACCAGACAACACTAATTCATTTCTTACGGTTCTGCAGGTGGGAAACCCGACCTGGGCCTCGCTGGGCTGAAGTCAAGACGTTGGCAGGGCCGGTTCCTTCTGGAGACTGGAGGGGAGAACCTGTTCGCCCGTGATCCCCGCGTGCCGAAGCCCCTTCCTCTGCCTTCACGGCCAGCGCCGGCCCCCTGCGGCCCCTCCCAGGCCCGTCTGCTTCTCTGACCCGCCTGTCTCTCCCCTGCAAGAACCCTTGCGTCATTGCCTGGGCCCCGATGATCCAGGCTCCTCCCCGCATCCCAAGATCCTTGATTTACTCTCTGCTAAGTCCCTTTGGCCGAGTTATGGAAACACATTCACGGGAGCCGAGGACGAGGACGTGGCCATCTGTGGGGGCCGTGACTCAGCCCGCCACCAGCACGCTGGGATGGGTGAGAGCTACGTAGCCGCCCCGCACAGCGCGGACAGCGGCCTCCGTCCCAGCCGCGTGGGCAGCTCCCAGCCCGCGCCCACTGCAGGCAAGCACGTCTTGTTGGGAGAATGAACCTATCCGACCAGAAGTGGGAAAATCGTGGGATCGCCAGAATAACCACGGACGGCAGGACCGCACGACGGACACGGAGGTCCAGAGGGAAAGAGCATCCTTCAGCAACAGCGGCAGCCTAGTGCACATGGACCGCATGCCCGGCACCGAGGGAGACCGTCACCCATCACTTCGATTAAATCCTCTTGCTCTTGTGAGGCAGGAACTAAGTCCATTTCACAGATGACAGAAATGAGGCTCAAAGACGTAATTCGCCCAAAGTTGGACGTTTAGCAAACCTAAGTGGTAAAGCTCCCATTTGACTTTCAAAGCCTCTGGGACGCCTGGGGGGCTCAGTCGGTGAAGCGTGTGCCTGCCGGGATCCTGGGACCCAGCCCCACACGAGGCTCCCTGCTCAGCCGGAAGCCTGCTTCTCCCTCTGCCGCTCCCCCTGCTTGTGCTCGCTCTCTCTCTTTCTCTGACAAATAAAAATAAATAAATAAAATCTTGAATTTCAAAGCCTCTGGTTTTAACCCCTCATCTGTTATTTCTTAGAAGTGAAAAGTTTCAGAGTGCAGACACAAACCAGGAGGGTGGCTTCCAATAATTTTCTGGTCACCAATTTGGACAGAAGGAATGCGTGAGCTTCTTCCTGGGGCAGGAAATGCAGACACACACACCACCCAGCGCACCAGTTGCATATTCTTCCTGGAAATTCATGCCCCTGATGGTCGACCACGGCCCCTAGGGATCCACAAAACCCAGCCTGTGGATCCTGGTCTAAGGAAGTCCTGTCCCTTGAGGAATTCTGTAGTGGAGTCAGTCTCGAACCTCTGACTCTGTGGGAGACCAAGCCCAAACCTACCACTTGTGTAAATCTGGACGTGCCCATGTGGAACGTGCCTAAAACGGGGTGTGGCCAGCAGGAGTTTCTCTCTCTCTCTCTCTCTCTCGGCTGAGTACAAATCCACATCCACTCTTTCCTATAAATTCACCACTATATGATGTCTTGCTTAAACGGGCTAATTGCTCTGTTCACGCCTGTTACTCTGTATCGAGAGTTCCGCGCTGGGACCTAAACAAGGTATTTTTTAATGTTTTTTAACTTTTTATTTTTTTAGAGCGAGAGAGAGTGCGTGAGCACGAGCATGAGCTGGGGTGGGGGGCAGAGGGAGAGCGAGAGAGAGAGAGAACCCCAAGCAGGCTCCACACCTGGCATGGAGCCCCGTACGGCGCTCGATCTCACAATCCTGAGATCATGAGCTGAGCCGAGGTCAAGAGTCCCCTGCCTAACTGACTGAGCCACCCAGGCCCCACCCCACACAATTTATGTTCAAATTAGAACAACAGCGCTGAAGCCAGACAGACGCAGCAAGGAGACCGGGACCTCTGAGAACAGAGCAGGAATCCCATATGTTCACACCCAAAAAAGAAATCAAGCAACTGATCTCCAGGGAGTGGAGGAACATGGAGACCTGGTGTTTCAGCCACGGCACGGCTGACGAGGGGCTGTCCCACGCACCGGGGGCGCCCAGCAGCATCCCTGATCCCTGCCAGACTGCTGCCCCGTCCACTCCTGTGATTGCCCCCCAAAGCTAACGACAATGAACATGTCTCCAGACGTTGCCAAATGTCCCTGGGCGGCGGGCTAATCGCTCCTGGTGGAGAACCACTGAACCAGAGACCATGGGACAGGAATCCCACACATTGGGCACCCCACAGGAACAACAACAAAAAAAGCAAGCAATGATTTTTTGATAAGCAGAAAAAAATAAATAACTCCTCCATTACTCACCGACCTGGAACAAGGCGCACGGTGCTTTCTCTCTGCATGTGTGCGTGCAAGCCACGCACCACACCCCTGCACAGAACCTCGGAGAATTCACCTGTCGGCCTTGGGGGGCGCCGCTTTACTGGTCGCCTCTCAGATCCCTGTATCCTCCCTTCCCGGGGTGCCCCCAGCTCTGCGTGCAGCCGCTGTACTGGAGCAGGCCCCGTGGGGACCCAGGGCACATCCCCTCCTCCTCCGCCAGCATCTCACGCTCCTCCCCCACACTCACCACCGCCTCCCTGGGCTTTGCTTCAACCATCACGCGGCATTCTGGAGCACTGCGCCGGCCGTATGTTTGCTTGTCCTCCCAGGAGGCAGCTAGTTCTCCGGGGCTCGGCGGCCACGCTCCGCACAGGCCGGTCTGTGGCGACCTGGCAGAAATCTCCAGCCAGCAAGCCACTCTTCGGGGTGATGAGTTATCCCCGGCAGTTCACAGCCACCACCGAGGGGACAGTTCCTAACTCACGGAAAACCTCTGATCTCTGTGGGCAGTTTCTGTGTGGTTTTGCCTCCAGGCCTTCTACGTGTCTGCTCCGCAGCCTGGCCGGGCTCCAGGCAGCCCGGGTTACACAATCCCGGCCGCGCGGAGCCCCAGCCAAGGGTCTGCACCTCCCCCTCCTTCCCTGAAGCTCCCCTCCCACCCCCCGGCCATCCCAGTGCCAGGCAGTTCTGGTCCTGGACGTGGGCCGACTCTAGTCCGGCTGTGGGTCACCGGCCACCAGCTTCTGCTGCTCCTTGCCGCGTCCCCTTTGGCCAGACACCTAAGCTCTCCGAGCACAGCGGGATCTAGACCGTCTTCCTCACACAGCGGTTGGCGTTAATAAAACCCCGGAGCTGTGTCCATATGCTCTGCCCACAGGGGCGCGGCGAGACATCACCCCAACAGAGTCCCACTCAGATGGGCACGGAGCGCGCAGACGCCGTGCTGGGGCAGCGAGACAGCTCCGAGACACATGCGTGGACGTCCGGTCACCGTGCGAGGTTGGCAGAGCTCACAGCCCTCACGTGACAGGTGCCAAAGATGACGGCCCCCTGCTTCCTGCCCTGGCTCCGCACCTTCTCGCTGGGGACCCAGGGCTTGGCACCCTCGGAGGAGGAACAAGGGGACGAGTCACCTGCTACGGGTCCGGAGGTCGGGGACGCACCTGGATCCACCTGGAAGGACCAACGTGGTATTCTCAGGCCGTGAAGAGGCTGCAGAAACGTGCCTTCAAGCCAACATAAGCTGTCGGACACCGAAGAGTCACCAACCTGCTTTCCAAGGGTTAATTCTCTACGCGGCTCTGGAGAAAGGCAGTGGGAACACAGTGCTGCCGAGCCCAGCAGAGGGGCAGCTCTGGCCGCTGTCTCGTCTTCTTCCACCCGAACAAACACTGCCCGACGGCCCCCCGCAGGCAGGCGAGCACAGGCAGCACGGAGGGGGGCGTGCAAGCCCCAGAGTGTGCACAGGGCGTGCGTGTGTGTGCACGGGGCTGCTGGGGGGCGTGAAAGCCAGGGGGTCTGCAGAGCAGGAAGTGCTCCGTGCCCTGAATCAGAACCCGCACACGGGGTGTGGAAGGGCAGTTGCCTAGAAACAGCCCAAACACGGGGTCTTTGGCTCGTGTCCTCCGACAGTCAGGCTTCTTCGGCGACAGCGTGCACACCGTCCGCCTCCCTCAGGACACCTGCAGGGTCAAACGTGTAACAGAAGCTTCTACTCAGTGGTGACGTCAGCGACTCCCAAGCCACTTACCCATAGAAAAACCCAGTTTTAGGAAGCGCTTTTGTGCCCGTAAGATCCAAAAGTCGCCAAAAAACTGCAAGTTCTCTAGGGCTTAAATGATGTCCGTTTTACGGGTGAGAAAACTGGCTAGAAGTGATCCCACTTTCCTCTGGATCTGGGACACACTTTCCAAATTGAATGTACAACATACTGATTGACAGAAGATGCTTTAGGACATGATTTGGAAAATCAAACAGGATGACTCCATTTGCAAAAATCCCATTTTCTACAGCTGGTCAGAAATACCCCAGAAAGTGAAGCGAGTCACCCATTCCTGACGAGGGGAGGCCTTCCGTCTTGTTGTGGGCCGCGCTGTGGCAAAGCACCAACCAGCCCCCCGGAAGCAAGCCCCGCAGGCCCGGGGTTCACGGAACCAGGGAGAGGGCCCCTGAGAGGAGGCCTCATCCCGGCTTTGGGGGCAGGCGTGCATCTTCCACTGCGCGGCCGCTGGTTTCATGGCCTGGGGGCTCTCGGGGCAGCAGTGGGC
Source organism: Halichoerus grypus (assembly GCF_964656455.1). NCBI lineage: Eukaryota > Metazoa > Chordata > Mammalia > Carnivora > Phocidae > Halichoerus > Halichoerus grypus. Next base: position 206,864,273 of record NC_135714.1, read on the forward strand.
CCGGCCTGGCCCTTAGGACATTTCGTCTCTCTGCCGGAACAGGGACTTCTTGCAGGGCCCCATCTGAAGCAGGGCTGCAGAGGAAACGGTGACCTCAGAAAAATGCGTCCCCAAAGGCTCAGACTGCAGGAAAGACTGTGCTCTCGGCCAAAGAGGCAGACACAGGAGGCCGTGCGAGAACAGCCCAAGCGGATCAAGTCAAGTCAAAACTGGGTCCCTGCAGGGGCTCTGGAACATCTGCGGGTCAGCGTGGGGCGGGGGGGGTCTGATCCAGCCAACCCCCACCAGCTGCCTTTGACAAGGGGCCAGGGGGCGGAGACAGGAGGAGGTGGGGTGCCCTGAACAGGATGGGGAGATAGGAGGTGGGGCGTCCTGACCAGGATGGGGAGACAGGAGGTGGGGCGCCCTGACCAGGATGGGGAGACAGGAGGTGGGGGTCCCTGACCAGGATGGGGAGACAGGAGGAGGTGGGGGTCCCTGACCAGGATGGGGAGACAGGAGGTGGGGGTCCCTGACCAGGATGGGGAGACAGGAGGTGGGGGTCCCTGACCAGGATGGGGAGACAGGAGGTGGGGGTCCCTGACCAGGTTGGGGAGACAGGAGGTGGGGCGTCCTGACCAGGATGGGGAGACAGGAGGTGGGGCGTCCTGACCAGGATGGGGAGACAGGAGGAGGTGGGGCGCCCTGACCAGGATGGGGAGACAGGAGGTGGGGCGTCCTGACCAGGATGGGGAGGCAGGAGGAGGTGGGGGTCCCTGACCAGGATGGGGAGACAGGAGGTGGGGCGTCCTGAACAGGATGGGGAGACAGGAGGTGGGGCGTCCTGACCAGGATGGGGAGACAGGAGGTGGGGCGTCCTGACCAGGATGGGGAGACAGGAGGTGGGGGTCCCTGACCAGGATGGGGAGACAGGAGGAGGTGGGGGTCCCTGACCAGGATGGGGAGACAGGAGGAGGTGGGGGTCCCTGACCAGGATGGGGAGACAGGAGGTGGGGTGCCCTGACCAGGATGGGGAGACAGGAGGTGGGGCGTCCTGACCAGGATGGGGAGACAGGAGGAGGTGGGGGTCCCTGACCAGGATGGGGAGACAGGAGGAGGTGGGGGTCCCTGACCAGGATGGGGAGGCAGGAGGAGGTGGGGGTCCCTGACCAGGATGGGGAGACAGGAGGTGGGGCGTCCTGACCAGGATGGGGAGACAGGAGGTGGGGGTCCCTGACCAGGATGGGGAGACAGAAGGAGGTGGGGGTCCCTGACCAGGATGGGGAGACAGGAGGTGGGGCGTCCTGACCAGGATGGGGAGACAGGAGGTGGGGCGTCCTGACCAGGATGGGGAGACAGGAGGAGGTGGGGGTCCCTGACCAGGATGGGGAGACAGGAGGTGGGGTGCCCTGACCAGGATGGGGAGACAGGAGGTGGGGCGTCCTGACCAGGATGGGGAGACAGGAGGAGGTGGGGGTCCCTGACCAGGATGGGGAGACAGGAGGAGGTGGGGGTCCCTGACCAGGATGGGGAGGCAGGAGGAGGTGGGGGTCCCTGACCAGGATGGGGAGACAGGAGGTGGGGCGTCCTGACCAGGATGGGGAGACAGGAGGTGGGGGTCCCTGACCAGGATGGGGAGACAGGAGGTGGGGCGTCCTGACCAGGATGGGGAGACAGGAGGAGGTGGGGGTCCCTGACCAGGATGGGGAGACAGGAGGTGGGGCGTCCTGACCAGGATGGGGAGACAGGAGGTGGGGCGCCCTGACCAGGATGGGGAGACAGGAGGAGGTGGGGGTCCCTGACCAGGATGGGGAGACAGGAGGTGGGGCGTCCTGACCAGGATGGGGAGACAGGAGGTGGGGCGCCCTGACCAGGATGGGGAGACAGGAGGTGGGGCGCCCTGACCAGGATGGGGAGACAGGAGGTGGGGCGCCCTGACCAGGATGGGGAGACAGGAGGAGGTGGGGGTCCCTGACCAGGATGGGGAGACAGGAGGTGGGGGTCCCTGACCAGGATGGGGAGACAGGAGGTGGGGGTCCCTGACCAGGTTGGGGAGACAGGAGGTGGGGTGCCCTGACCAGGATGGGGAGACAGGACGTGGGGCGTCCTGACCAGGATGGGGAGACAGGAGGCGGTGGGGGTCCCTGACCAGGATGGGGAGACAGGAGGAGGTGGGGGTCCCTGACCAGGATGGGGAGGCAGGAGGAGGTGGGGGTCCCTGACCAGGATGGGGAGACAGGAGAGGTGGGGGTCCCTGACCAGGATGGGGAGACAGGAGAGGTGGGGGTCCCTGACCAGGATGGGGAGACAGGAGAGGTGGGGGTCCCTGACCAGGATGGGGAGACAGGAGAGGTGGGGGTCCCTGACCAGGATGGGGAGACAGGAGGTGGGGCGTCCTGACCAGGATGGGGAGACAGGAGGTGGGGCGCCCTGACCAGGATGGGGAGACAGGAGGAGGTGGGGGTCCCTGACCAGGATGGGGAGAGAGGAGGTGGGGCATCCTGACCAGGATGGGGAGATGAGGGCACCCCGACCAGGATGGGGAGGCAGGAAGTGAGAGCGCCCAGACCAGGATGGGGGGCAGGAGGAGGTGGGGGCGTCCCCACCCAGGATGGGGAGACAGAAAGTGGGGGTGTGGAGGACATGGAGGGCACAAGCAGAGCACAGCTGTAGGAAGGCCTTCTCACCACCCCCGTGTGGCTCTCATCCTCAAGAGCACCAGGACACCCCCCCATCACAGGAGGCCTGATGTCACCCCCCAGATGAGTCCCGCTACACTGAACAATTCTTTGGCCTCAGGACAAGGTCTGCACATTTCCCATCTCCGAAACCCTCCAGGACATCACAGTTCTCCAGACCTGCTGTCCTGCTGCTTCTGGGGGTGCACCCAGCTGCTCCCTGATTCAGCCGGGCCTCTCCTCATTCTGTCTGGTCACCTCTCTATGTGCCAAGTCAGTCCAGATGGAACCCCACCCCCTGTAGCTAGGTTGGGGACGGCTCCTGTCTGGGCCAAGCTTGCCAATGCTTTATTCACAAGCAGGTGCAATCACAGGGCAGCAAGAAGGCTGGGGCGGGGAGGTGAAGCTGGAGGGTCAGAGAGCTGGGGCAGGAAGGTGGGGCAGGAGGGTCAGAGGGCTGGTCCAGGGAGGGAGGCAGGAGGGTCAGAGGGCTGGGGCAGGGAGGTGAGGGGGGAGGGTCAGAGGGCTGGGGCAGGGGGAAGGCAGTTTGTTTGCCCTCCTCTTTTACCCTAAGTTTTCCCAGCAGCCCATTATCTGCTGAGCTTCGGAACTGGGTTACTCACCCCCTGGTCGGCTGCTGGAGCTGAGTCCCTCCTCAGCTTGGGCCCCGAAGTATGGGGGGGCTGAGACCCCGGGGGCTCCCTGACGAGCAGGTGGCTGAATGCCCCAGGAGTCCGGGGACGGTCCCAGGCCCCCATAGATTTGCAGGTGCGTTTGCGCTCCCCGAGGTACCCAGCTTCCAACCTGCCCATGTTTGTAGGAGCCAGATGCCGCCCCTTCTCCCCTGAAAGGGCCCAGACCCCTCCTGGAGGCTCAGTGTCTCTTGCCTCCCACGGCTTAGTTTACCCCACAGGACGGGTCCCCACTCCTCCGTTCCTTCAGGGGTCATGGCACCCGCCTCCCAACACGTGGAGAAGGTGCGTGGCCGGCCCTGCTCCTGCTGCTCGTGCTGTGACCGGGGGTCTTTGCCTGCACGCTGCACCCCACCCGCTCTAGATGGCCCTGCTCCTCAGGCCGCGCATCGGCTGGCCCGGGGGTGAGCTGCCCGCACCTGTGTGGCCCTGGAGGCCACAGCGGGGTATTTGTCAGGGCCGGGGAGCCGGACGAGCCTCGTCGGGGAGCCCCGCGCTCCTGGTGCGGTGGGACCCTGGCTCCTCGCGGCAGCGGCCACCAGCCCGGCGGGGGCCATCCTCTGCTTGCTGGGTCGCTGCCCACAGGGGCAGCCTGTCCTGACTGCTGGTTTGCCACAAGTTTCGTTTCCCCTTTGGAAACAGGACCTGAACTTCAGCAGCGCTTGAGGCTGCAGAGGTGAGAAGCGCCCTCCAGGGGAGGACAGGGGGCTGCTCTGACGTTTACCCCTTGGGGCTGGACATCCAGGGTCAAGGCCCAGCAGAGCGAGCGTCAGGTGAGGCCTCCCTGGCTCGCAGAGGTCTTACTGTGTCCTCACCGGGGGGAGGGGCTGGGAGCTCCCATCATGGGGCTCCACCCTCACGACCTCACGACCTCCCACCTCCTACCACCACCACCGTGGAGGTTAGGATTTCAACACATGAATTTTGGGGGACGCATCCAGGGCACAGCACTGGCCCAAACTCACCCACACCCGTGGCCAGACACTGTTGGTCCCAGGACGCTGCTGGGCAGCCAAGCCCATGGGGAGGCAGGTGGGCCCACCAGCTGTTGGCCCAGGGCGGGGGGGGGGGGGCGGGGGGCCAAGGGAACCCGGCCTCGCCCCAAGGCAGGGTGGTGAATCCCGGTCTCCTTGCAAACGGGGGGACAGACACACCAGCGTGGCCCTGGGTCCCAGGCAGACTGCTCTGTCTGCGGCCCAGGAGGGGCTCAGCGCTCTGTCGGGAGGTGCGTGACCACAGAGACAGTGACGGCCCCACAGGGAGGCCCTCACTGCCCAGAGCCCAGCACAGAGCCCGGCCAGACTTCTGACCCGTGAGTACGACAGCCGGCGTCACGCGAGGTTTGCCTAAATGTGTCGGAATTCTAACGTAAATGTAAACCTCAACGGGTGCCATGTTTTGTTTTTGTTTTTTTTTTTACTTACTTATGCCGTAAGAAAACTTGGTGGTTTTGAGTTTTTTGAGATATTGATGAAGACCAAATGCCTTTGAGTACCAAGGTTTCAATAAAATGCACATCAGAGTAGTTCTGTTTTATTTAGCCCGTAAAAAGACCGAGACGCTCCACGGTTTCACTCGGCGCAAATATCATGGAGCCTGGTCCACAACAGGTATTTCTGTATTTTACACGAAATTCATTCAACTCATGATGTCACTCAAAATACAAACTGGCAAGTACGTGAGTCCTTGAACATTTCTCGGCACCTGCCTTGAATCACAGCATACTTTCCTACACAGGTTGTGACAGTCTCTGGAGTTTGCACCGAACCCCCAAACAGGTGGGTGGAGGCCTGAATCCCAAAGGGCCCACCGGGCCGCCCCTCGCCTTGCCAGAACAGAACGTAAGTGCCCCTCCGCGGTTCATGGGGGAAAAAAGGCAACTCGAATACGGTATTTTTAAATAAAGACTTTATTGATGATTGAAGATAGCAGCTAACAATTTAAGGAAGCTTGGGAAGATATTACTTTCACGGTGGGGGTATATATGCACCTTGGAAAATATTTGGCTGGGTCATAAAATTAGCATTTTTAGTCATCTGTAAAGTGCTGAGAAATTTACCTCCGGTGCACCCGCAGTAATGGTTTTAAAGCCCTCAGTAAGTACGACACGGATGCACGAATCCACGCGGAGTGCCACGGACTCGCTGCTCAGCCGCACACCCGGACGCGCGCCCCGGCTTCGTGAGCGCAGAGCAGAGCCTGTGCGCCCGTGGGAGACGCGGCCAAGTGACAGGGCGTGTGAGGGCAGGGCTGCCCGCCTCGGCCCGCGTCTCACGGCCACACCGACTAGCACCGTGAAAGAGCCGGCCGGCGCCCTCTCTGCGCATTTCCTACAAGGAAACACACACTTTTCGGACATGGGCATCAATACTCTTGGACGCGAGGAGGGAGGAAGAGTTTGGCGTTGGTGCTCAAGTCCAAATGTTGATGAGGTTTTGAGCATTTTGGTTCAAAGCAAACATTATTTGTGAAATGTTACAGATCATGTATTGACTGAAACGTTAACTGTTAATTTTTAACAGACAAAAAAGCAATATAAAAATACCACTTTGTTAAAATATACAATACACACAGGGCACCACTTTGGAAAACCCAGTTCGCTTCAGAAAGCAAACCAGTCCAGCAGCGCCGCTGGACTGGTGTGTGTTCACTGGCTTTCTTCATTGTTACAAACTCTACTCCAGAATTTAGAGATAGACAATATAAATAAAAGCAGTGACTCCGAATCAAGTAAAGTTATTATTCTAAGAATTGTTAGTAAGTGTCCATACTACTGAACAGGCTATAACTTCCCAGACGTTCTTAGTCTGCAAATTCTCGGGGTAGCAGGGCCCGGGAGTCGGTCTGGGGCACCCCGGCGTGTGCGTGGGCCGCGGCGGTCAGGAGCGGGGTGCCCTCCCGCAGCTCCCGACAGCCCCCGCGTGCTGCCTCCTCACGGCAGCTGCACCTGCCTCTGCGTGGACAGAGGGGACCGGCCGGCAGGAACCCACCACCACGACATCACGACGATATTGCACGTGCCTTCCCCAAAGACCTCATTCATCCTCAACCAGTGTAGACAGTCTACAGCCCGCCAGGTCACCCGACGCGGCTGAGAGCCGTCCTTGGCCGCCACCGCCCCGGCTCACGCGTTCAGCAGGGGGATCTGCCAGACCATGACGGAGGAGGCCAGCTCCTCTGGGCGCTGCTGCCGGGCCTTCCTGCTCACCCGCCGGTGGCCCTGGCCCCCACACGCCACCAGCACCGAGCTGGCTTTCGCCCTCCTGGCCCGCCGCCCTCTGCTCGGCAGGACGCTGGGGAGCCGCAGAAGGTCGTAGACCATACTCTCCTCCGATCTGGGCTCCAGGGAGCCCGAGCCCTGCGAGGGGGTCAGGGACCCAGAGGACGAGGAGAAATCGCTTCGGTGAGTCACGGAGCCCAGAGAGCCCCCCAGCCAGACGGCGTCTGCGCCACTTGGGCTCAGGCCGGGCCCCTCGCCAGGCAGCGCCTCCTTCTGTTCTTCGTCCTGGGGCTCCGCGCCGGGGGGCGGGCTGTCCGCGGGCTTGTCCTTGTCCGTCCTGACGGCGGTGGTGGCCATGACCAGGAACTTGACGGGCCCGTTGTGCGCGTGGTAGGAGACCATGCCTCTTCCTGCGTGGGGGTCATTCCGCGAGCACCGCATGCAACAGACAGGATCACAGAGGAATCAGCAAGCATCTCCCCCTCGTCCAAACCACAGGAACCCACGCAGAACTCGGATACCAAGGGACAGCTTAAAGCCAGAATGGCGCCCGGTCGCGTTCTCGCGGACTCCCACGTAATTCCCAGAAAGCTTTCAGAGTGATGGTCTAAAGCCCTGACAGCCGCCTGGGACTCTTAGCAGTGAAAGAGCGGTCCTCCTGTTCCCCGCGCTCCAGAGAGAGATGTGATTTTCCTAAGTCTTGATTGAAAAATTAAGTGCCAGACGTGTGTCTGTTTTAGGCACAAGATGCTTAAAATACCAGCAGCTTCCTGCCATCTCTCATTATAAGAAGGTCCTAGGGTTTGGAATGAGTTCCTTCCATTGTTTTAATTAAATTGGGCACTTTTCTATCCATCTATCTAATTAATTTATTTAGGGGGGACTTTTCAACTTAGGAGTGATGTGAATTTAACTTTAAAATTCTCACCCCACCCAAGAGCACATGTCAGAAACTACCCAGAGGTCGGTTCTGAAACAAGGATTATTCCCCGTCCCCGAACACCCTGCCCGTGTTGTCAGGTGGGAACAGGGGGTCCACACTTGGCAAGCGCTTCACGGGGGAGGTGACAGGGACATGGCGAGCGTGTGCCCTTTCCCACCAAGTGCTCTAAGGCTGACACAAGCCTTCATCCCACCTCGGCCAAAGCAGATAAAATTACAGGGTTCTTTAGCCAGGCTGAGCTGCCGTTCCTCCATGAACAGAGCGGACACCCCACAGGTACGGGGGGCGGAGGGGCAGGAGGCTCAGACACCACTGAGGGAGGCGTCCCCCGACGTGACAACCGGGGGGAAACATCTCCGGGTCACCTAGGGCAGGTGAGCACAGGCGTTTCGTACGCGCAGTGATCCCGCGCCCGGCGTGCACCCCAGAAGGACGCGGGCCGGAATCAGCGGAGGCGGCCGGACGAACACGCACAGAGGCATCACAAGCAACACAGGACACTGGACACTGGACGCTGGACGCTGGACACTGGACAACCGCCGTGGGGCCCGCGGACGCCGAAGGCTACCCTACAGCAGCGAGCACGAGCGAGCCGCACTCTCTCGCGCCAGCAAGGACGCCTCTCGGCAGTAACGTTGAAACAAAAAGAGTTACGGAGAAATACCTACGTTAGGAGGCAAATCTAGGAAATGGGAAAAACAGCGAAATTACAAATTTGGTTTTTTGAGGTACAAACTGGCAAGATTATATGGAAAAATCAATGGAATGAGGATATGCAACTCAGGAGAACGGTTCTGTATGGTTGGGGGGGCACCGAAGGTAGGAGGGGCGCGGTCCGCCCGGGCCGGTGGCAGCTGGAGGGTGAGCCCTGCACTGGCACCATGGAAACCGGACGTGCTCGTCACACGCGATGCCGTGTGCGCCGTATATGGGTCATAATAAAACAGAAACAGAGACGTGAACAAAACTGGAATCCTTAACCTTAACAGGTGGCTCTCGAACTTATGTAAACCACAGACCTATTTACCATAGTCTGTCACAGCTCGCTGAGGAAGGAAGGGCGTCTGAAGTCACATGAAATATTCTCGTGTTGTCATTAGGAAGAGGATGTAGGAACAGAATCTTTATTAACATTCTGGTGAATTTCCTACAAATCTTTTTCTCTGAGATTTTTTTCCCACATGGCTGATATTATGTAATCAATATAAAATTTAACACACATCACATGCTGGTTTTACTTATAGAATTAACGTTTTCCAGTATCATTCAAAGCTCTCCACAAACACTGTTTTTACCAGCTTCACTATATTCTAAAACGGCAGTACGACCATTTTCTTAAATCTCTCTTCACCCCTAATTTTTAAGTTGTGTCCTACTTTGTGCTATGAAAAACTGAATGCTGTATCAAGTATCTTTTTTGCATCTTGCTTTTGTTCATAGACTCGGCTGCTTCCCAAGGCAGATTTCAGAACTGAAAAATCCTGACTCCAGACACACGAGCATTTTCAGGCTCGTGATCCAAAATGCCAAATCGCTTCCTGAAAAGACTCTACCCATGTGAACCCTACCAACACTGCAAAAATCCTGTTCAGATGCTGAGCTTCCTTCTTTGTAATACAAAATGTAAAAAGCATCCACTGCCATTGAGCAAAATCATGTATCTAAGTGACAGAGTATTAAGTGGCAACAAAGGGAACATGAAAACATGTTTTTGGGGTAAGATTCTCCCTGGGCCACTAACATAAGCAGCAGAAAAACAGAAGTAGGAACTGATGATTCACATTAACAGTCTATAAAGTACGCTAAAAGAAGAAAGAGTGATAACGCACAGCGTGTAAGCAGCCCCCGGGATGCAAGAGCATGACAGAGATGGAGGGCTTGGTGAGAGCACAGGGCGGGACAGGGGCCCGGGAGGCGCAGGCCTGCAGGGGGGTCTACTCACCAGTCACCTTGGGGATGCCCTGCAGACGCGGGACGGGCAAGGCCACCACGATGCCCAGGCTGGTGCCGACCATCAGCAAGCCGTGGCAGACGAGCAGGCTGGTCACGGACAGGCGCTGGTGCCCTGGACGGAGAGAGGGAAGTGGAGTGGTCTCGGCAGCCGCGCAGCGCTGGGGACAGGCGGTCGGGGCCCCGCCTGGAAACGCCACCGGCCTCCAGCCAGAGCGCTTGCTGTGCCGAGCACGCCCTCCCGGGCTCTCTAACCACACGCTGTGCTCACTTCCACTGCAGGGAAGAGAGACACCAGGGGCCGGGCTTCTGTCCTGGGCACCCCAGCAGGAGGAGCCCCCATGCCTGCCAGGAGAGAGGGGCTCTAGCACGCCCAGGACAGACGTCCGCACGCGCCCCACAGCACAGCTCGGGCACAGGTCACCTCCCGCACCTGCTGCTGGAAACGGCATGGGAAAGGGCGCGGGAAAGGTTCACAGGGAACAGCGGGGTCAGACGGGCCTTCATGGCTTTGGCTGTTTGTCTGGTTTGGTTTTACAGCCATGGCCCCAAGACCCAGAGGCATCATCGGGCCGGGAGGGTGCTTCTGGGCGCCGCGGGACTCGCCGCTGCCACGCTACGGCCACGCGTCCGAGGAGAGTCCTGGGGACTCCGGGCGTCCCTCTGCTGGCTCCAGTGCGGACAGGCAGACTGCCCGTGAGAGGCGAAGGTGGCATTTAAAACAACGCGCTGCTTCCCCTGTAGAAATGAAGGTCACCTCCAATATGCCTGAATTCCACCTGAAGTCCATCTTGCAGAAAAAACACGGACACAAATGGTCTAATACCAGGCCAAAGGTAGATTAACGTGACCGTTTTTATGAATTTTCTTGCAACGACAAACACACACACACAACACACAAAACCCAAGACCCCCTCCCCAAAAAAACCCCAAAACAAAACCAAAACAAAATTTACAAAAAAATTAAAAGATTTGGTTTTATTTCTCAATATAGACTTATATGTTCTTTTAAAAGCTAATAGTGTTTTTGTCCCCAGGAATTCTGGACATCTGCCTGTTTGAATGACTTGGTTTTGGAGATGGGTGGGCACTCTGTTAATTCTGAGTACAGGTATAAAATACCTATGAAACATATGGCACTTTCAGAAGCAAATGAGACCAACCCACAGCCGTTATTACTGAGTGACACGTCACATGCTGGAAGGCTTACCCGCGTGCTCGTAATAAACACACCCACAGAAGGAACAGAAGGAGCAACGGGCCTCAGTGTGGGAGGACAGGCACCAGCTGGGACTCTCTCTGCACCTCAGCCCTGAACATAACCACAGCACCTAGGCAGGGCCCAGCTGCTGGTCGCCCGGGCTCGGCCGCCGACCGGCTCGCTGCTCGGATGTCACCAGGATGCAGGAAGACACCAAACCCCAATCCTCAGTTTTGCTTCCTAATTCACAAATAATCTTGAGTCTGGTTTAATTTGCTGAAGCTTTTGATGTGGTCAATGTGTATTTTTTTTTTTTAAAGTTACACTGATTTTTTTTTTTTTTTTTTTTTTAAAGATTTTATTTATTTATTTGACAGAGAGAGAGATAGCTAGAGCAGGAACACAAGCAGGGGGAGTGGGAGAGGGAGAGGCAGGCTTCCCGCAGAGCAGGGAGCCTGATGCGGGACTCGATCCCAGGACCCCGGGATCATGACCTGAGCCGAAGGCAGACGCTTAACGACTGAGCCACCCAGGCGCCCAAAGTTACACTGATTTTTAAAAAATCCTAATTCGGCCATTTTATGTGGCTAGGTCCCTCCTGGCAGGCAATGTGCTCACTCAGTGGGGACACAGAAAGGCTGATTTAACAGGACCTCTCAGAACTTTTCCATCAAAATATTTTCCCTTGAATATTCCGGACAGCGCAGCAAAACCTCCATCACGGGGCAATGTGACTGCTTGCGACCGACCTACAATTCACAAAGCTCCTTCCAATGCGCTTGCTGTAAATTCTACGCCTTCATAACCCAGAGGTTTGCTCTACAAAACATGCGTGCTCGTCACGGACAAGTTCACTGTCACCTGTTAGACGATGTGACGTGGGATGTGGTTAGTGCCAAACAGCGTGAGTGTGACGGTTTTCAGAACTGAATTCTGAACGGAAGACAGCGACCCTGCCCCGTCTGCACAATCCTAGAGTCCACAGGTGGGAGCGTGCTCGGACCCCCAAGGATGACCCAGATTCCGTGAAGCTTTGGTCACTTCCAACAAAGGGCCTGAGTTATAGAATATCAATTTTATTTTCGAATTTTGTTCTTTCTAGCGTGGGAAGTCTTCATGTTTAGAACCTACTGGAATTTGATAGTCCAGTAAGAGCACAAAAGGATAATTTTATGTATATATGTACACGACACAACCCACCTGAGCCGCGTCAAGGACGCAAGTCTAGACCGGAGGTTTGATGTTCGTGCACGCCGCGTCAAGGACACAAGTCTAGACCGGAGGTTTGATGTTCGTGCACGCACAGAACGCGCAGGTGTACAGGCGCCACTGGGCGGTCACGGACAGGAGTGTCCCGGGGGTGACACAGCCCAGTGGACTCCAATGCGCCTACGTCCGCACAGCATAAACACGCGTGGAGTCATCTGAGGGTAAAGCTGAGTGCACCAACGCTCGTCACTAGGAAACACTGGCCTGAGGATGGGACGGCTGGTAGAAAAGGAGGACATGGCTCTTTGGGCGTCTTGTCCTCTAACTCACAAAATGCAATGAAAATCAGACCAATTTTGGGTCACGGCTTTCCGAGCGCTGTACTCAACAGCCATGGTGGGAAGCATAACCAGTGCAAGAGCATTCTAGTGGGACTGGAACTGCTCTCCACACCCTCCTCCTCCTTCCAGGGCGATGGGCCACAGTGGCAAGACAACCTCCAGGGGGAACACGGTGTGCAGGGAGGGCGTCAGGTGCCCCCACACACTGGGGTAAGCGACTTCGGGAAACCATACGCCCCAGTCTGGACTGGACGCTCACTTTGTGCTTTTGCAGTGGCAGACGGACACCGGGATGAAGACCCACGACAGAGGGACCCGGCAGACAGCGTCAGAGAGACACCAGGATGAAGCCCCACGACAGACGGACCCGGCAGACAGCGTCGGAGAGAGACCGGGATGAAGACCCATGACAGACGGACCCGGCAGACGGCGTCGGAGAGAGACCAGATTGAAGACCCACGACAGAGGGACCCGGCAGACAGCGTCGGAGAGAGACCGGGATGAAGACCCACGACAGACGGACCCGGCAGACGGCGTCGGAGAGAGACCGGATTGAAGACCCACGACAGAGGGACCCGGCAGACGGCGTCGGAGAGAGACCGGGATGAAGACCCACGACAGACGGACCCGGCAGACAGCATCGGAGAGAGACCGGGAGGAAGACCCATGACAGAGGGACCCAGCAGATAGCGTCGGAGAGACACTGGGAGGAAGACCCACGACAGACGGACCCGGCAGACAGCGTCGGAGAGAGACCGGGAGGAAGACCCACGACAGAGGGACCCAGCAGACAGCGTCGGAGAGAGACCGGGAGGAAGACCCACGACAGAGGGACCCGGCAGACAGCGTCGGAGGGAGCGTGTGTTGGGACCGCAGGGGCAGAGCCGAGCCCGGGGTGGACGCCAGCACCTGGCCCACGGAGGGTGCGCTCGGGAAATGGTGTTGCCAGATGCCCGAGGATCTCGCTGCACACGCTCTTGGTGCTTTCAGGGCCCATGTGGGTCCATGATCAGCACACGCAGCACCACGCAGGTGGTAAAACAAGGGAGTCGTTAATGGAGGGTAAAACCAGCCATGAACACGGTCACGAGGAACGGAGGAAACAGCACCCATGCGTGGGTCTGTAAACGCAGTGTGGACTTGAGGTCAGCAGGGGTGGGCGGACCACAGTCCTGGGAGACGGGTGCTGGCCTGGGGCACGTCTCGGCTAGTCTGTGGGGGGCCTGGACCCGCCGTGACCTTGGGGAGCAAGGGCACGATGACAGCGGGTCCGGCTCCCACCACCGGGGCTGCTTATCCGGTGAGGCCGGGGGGACGGCGGGGCAGGACTCGAGGGCTCAGAAGGCAGCCCCTCGGCAGCAGCCACCCACCATCCCCCTGGACGGACCCAGCCGCTCACGGACAAGACGACTGCCTGTTCTGGTTAGAGGTGAATCTGACTTTGTTTCCTGCCACCCATGACCACAGACCCTCACCGCAAACATCTGTTCCACCAGCGTGTGTGTAAGAGAAAACCCATCGGCCCCGGAGAAGCACCCGTGCGCTCAGAGCCAGGAGGCCGTCCTCTGTTTCCGTCAATGTCAACTTGTCTATTCTGTAAATCTGGTGTCCTCACGACACAAAATCTCCCTACATTCTCTAGGAAGTGATTTGTACAGAGTTGCCCCCTGCACTAGATCTCCTCGCCACATGCACACGCGTGCACACATGGCAATGACGAAGTGGAGAATGTGCTCGTTAGCCCGGCTGCACCGAGCCCTTCACAATGTACACAGACGTCAGAACGAGGAGCCGCATGCCGGAAACAGCTGTGTGTGTCAGACATCCCAGTAAAGACATAAAACCAGCAGAGGAACCGCTCTCCCACTCAGCAAGCCCCAACGTGTCACCCACCCTATTTCCTGCTCTCCTCCACCCTCAACTCCTCCCTCCCCTCCATGTCCAACACCAATGTTCCACTTGTCAGAGGCAGTCTTTCTAGAACTTGACCCCTTATCCTGTTTTTCATGTATCAACGGCAACTATTGCTCTCACACCTTCTCCTGAAGCTACACACGTCTTCAACATTGTTACCAACCACCACCCACCACCAATCAGCCAACAACCACCAACCAGCCAACAACCAACCACCAACTACCAACTACCAACCAACCACCAACAACCACCAACAGTTACCAACCAGGCAGCCACCAACCAGCCATTCAACAAGCACCAACTACCAACCAACCACCAACGACCACCAATTACCAACCAGGCAACCACCAACCAGCCAACCAACAAGCACCAACCACCACCAACCGGCCACCAACCAACCACCAACCAAATACCAACTAGCCAACAACCAACTGACCAACAAGCACCAACCGGCCAACCACCAACCACCAACCAGCCAACCACCAACCACCTACCAACCAACCAACAACCACCTATCAACCAACTGATCAACAACCACCAACCGACCAATCACTAATGGACAATCAACCAACAATCAACCACCAAACAAAAACAAAACCTCCCGGTGGTACCACCACAGTCTTACTTCCTTTAAACGATGGCTAAAAAATAAATATGTATGCACAGGGTACCCGGCCAGAACACGATTTGCACTGAATTTGTGAGATTTTGATAACTTGGTTTACTGCCTACATGGGCAGGGGACCCAGACAACTTCTAAGAGGTTTTCTTCACACTTACGGGCTTGCAAAATTTAAAATCCTATCAAACGTGTAAAGTCAACTAATTGCCAACTTGACTGGGATCCTCCGATCTGGCTTATTAGCCTTTTGCTATTAGCTTTTCCAAACTGAAATCTAAATTCAATCTCTTTACCTCCCTGGTCCCCACTGCTCTTAAAACACTTGCAGCAAAGCTCCTCCCGCACACATAGGCACACACACATGTAACCCACACTCATCTGCACACAGTCCCCACATGCACACACACGTGCACATATGTGCACACGCACCCACCCACACTCATGGACACACAACTGCACCCCCACGTGCACACCCACATGTGCACGCACACACACACCAGCACTCAGGCCACATGCTCGGCCGTCCCCCGCCTGGGGCTCCCCTCCTGGCCCCTTGGGTGCACTGAGGGCTCTCCTGGCTCCTGACACCCCTTCTCTTGACTCTGCACACTCCTCTCACCTCCTGAGGGTGGGATGTGATGCTCTGACCTGACACTTCCTGCCCTGTCCCCCGTCCCTCATCGCTCATCGCCCGTCGAACTCCCCGACTGTGGCCCCTTTCCTGACTCCCTGTCCACGCGCCGGACCCCCTTCCAATCTCCTACGAGGCTGCTCTGCTCAGCAGCACCAAATGCAACAGATACTTTTCCCCAAACTGGCTCTCTGTGACCCCATGTCTGCTGATGATTTTACGTTCTTCCCAAAAACCCAGGCCCCAAATCTCAGACTTTCTGGCCCTTCCTCTCCCTCGTCAGTCTTGCCCCAGGGGACTCTGCTTCTCCCTGGGTTCTCGCGGCTGCTCGCGAGGTGGGCCCCTCCGGACCACGGGCGGGTCGCCACTGCCCCCTCCCGCCCTTGCAAACTCGCGGCCACACAACCTCTCCGGCCTCTTCCTTCCCTCTGCCCGTCAGCTCCTACACAACGGCCGCCTGCTTCTACCCACACTTGCCACGTGCCTGCAGGTCCCAGCCACGCGCCTACATACGCTAGCCGTGTGCCTGCACGTAGCAGTGACGTGCCTACGCGTACCACCTACACGCATATGCATAGCAGCCGCGTGGCTCCACACACCAGCGACATGTCTGCACACACACACCAGCCACGTGTCTGCACACACACCAGCCACGTGGCTCCACACACCAGCCACATGCTCATATTCAGCAGTTACACACGCGTACCATCTACATGTTTACACATAACATACACATGTGAACTACATGCTTATACAAACCAGGTACATGACTATATTCTAGCTATGTGCTTCTGTGTACCAGCTACGTGAAATACAAATGTATACGTATTTCCTGGAAGCTTACAGACTGCCCACATGACTATACCTACACGTGTACGTACGCAACAACACGCTCATACATACTAGGTGCCTGCTTGTACTTACCGGCTACGTGCTCGTATATACGCTACTCACAGGTTTCTGTGTGTGTAGCACACACACTACACACATGCACATGCACACACGAGCTACATGTTCACACATGCCAGCCACATGCACACACACACTAGCTCCGTGCATAGACCCACATCAGCTCCACGCATATGCACACACTAGCCACGTGCACACACACACGAGCTCCACGCATAAACCCACATCAGCTCCACGCATATGCACACAGTAGCCACGTACACACACACACTAGCTCCATGCATAGACCCACATCAGCTCCACGCATATGCACACACTGGCCACATGCACACACACACTAGCTCCATGCATAGACCCACATCAGCTCCACACGTATGCACACACTAGCCACGTGCACACACACTAGCTACCTGCTGTCCCCACAGTCCCATTTCTGCACCTTTTCCTGTCTTATCCCCTCTGCTGGGGGCACCCTTCCCACTCTGTGCCTGGTGGGCTCCCAGCTCAGATGCTGCGTCTCTGGCTTCCCCCGAGAGCCCTCTCTACTAAAAAGTTACTCTTTTCCTCCTCTCTGTTCTTCAAGTTCAGGTCCTTGCTCCCACGGTCTGGTCTTATGAGGCTCAACTACAAGCAACGTCTACGGTCACGGGTTTCTGAGCTATAAAAACCGTGCTCTCATTTGGCTCTATGCTAACGCACAGACTCGCTCCTGTGTCCTTGCCTGGAAGGGGCCGCGCCTGCACTCCACACCCCCCACCTTCTCCCTCAGGACCTTCCCCGTCCAGATCCAATTACCTGGCAGCATATGGTGAACGGGGGTGGCTATGTTGATGTCCTGCAGATGCTTGAGTGTCTCCGTGTGAAAGAGGCGAAGCGTGGACCCGGAGGTGAAGGCGATCCAGATCCCCACACCGGCAATGACCATGTGGGAGACCACCATGCCTTCTTCCTGGTGGGCCTCGAGCTGGTTCTGGGGAAATAAAGGAGAAGCGATGCACGGGGCTCTGGCTGCAGCTGGGGCCTTGCTGCCAGGTCACTGGCCGCTGCTGCTGGCCCCCTGCACCACATCTTAGCCCCCAGGTCGTACGGCTGTCCTGGCCGCGAGTGGCCAGCCGGCACTCCAGAGGGCCTCAGCGTGACCCCCAAGGACCTACAGCAAGGGGGCCACTACTCCAAAACCACAGGGACCTCCGTGTCGGCAAGACACACAGTAGCAATCAAACTGCCCTTGTTCCCACTCCCAAGCAGTATTCACAGTACTTCCCAGTGACCGTGAACCCCAAGAGCCTGCTGGAAGGCCTACCCACCGCCGAGGTGGGTCCCAACGGTCACTGGCAGGTTGGTGAGCGCGGGAAAGCGAGAGCGACACAGGAGCGGGGAGCGGGAAGGTCTGGGAACGTGAAGGCCAGCCAGCTCCCTGGGACACCAGTGTGGAGCCGGCAGCCCCTTCCCCAAACCCTGAGCAGGGAATGCAGGCCCACACCCCGGCCTCGGGCGAGCCCTGTGAAGGCCTGCCGGACCCCACTGCTCCGAGCCCTCGGGGGCTGCCCGCGGGGCTCTGGGTCTGCACCCACGCCTGGCCTGGTCCCCGAAGGCCACCTGCTACTTCTCTGCGGGACCAGGTCCTTCCTTCCCGAGCATCTGGCCGAGCTCTGCCCCTTGGCCCGGTCCCGCCGACCCTGCTCCATGCGGACCCGTGACAGGGGAATTTTCTAACTTGGCTGCAGTCCAGACGGGGAGCCCCGGGCGGGCAGCGGGCAGCACCCCTGACAGGTCTGGAGAAGGGGCGTGCAGGGGTGAAGCCTGCAGAGTCGGTGTGAAGACACAGCATCTTCAAGCAGCCCCTGAGCTCTGCGGCAGATTAAATCCTGCACGATCCTCCAACCGGCAGGAAGCGAGATGGGCTTGCCTCTCTGATCTCAGGGCTGTTCCCCAACATCATGGAACAGGGGGGAGGTTTCAGAGCCCATCACCCACCGAGGAGGCCGTGTTCACACGTCTTGTGTGCCCACCCCACACAGAAAGGGGTCGCCGGGCTTCACCCCTCACCCGCCCCGCACCCTGCATGGCACTCCGTGAGCCGAGCGGAGAGTGAACACGGGCATTTCCACCAGTTGGCGGCAGAGCCCTTGTCCACCTGCGCCCCGAGGAGCCCAGACAGGGCGCGGGGCCCCCACGTTCCGAGCTGGCCTGGACACCCCACTCCACGGCCATCACGGGGACAGATGAGGCTTCACCCTTCTGCGGGCTTCTCGGGGAAGGAAGTTCCGTTTTGTCTCTCGGGAACCAGTACAGAATTCCCGACGCGAGGGCTGCAGGAAGCGGAGGGTTAACTACACCCCACGGCCGCGGGGCGGCAGAGGACAGGCCGCGGGAGACGGGCATGCACCCCTGCATGCTCCCCCCCCCCCCTGCGAGGACAGGCCGGCACTGCCCACGGTCACCGCCACACGTCACCACAGCACAGGTTGCTGGCCCTCGATCGAATCCAGCAGGCCCGGGCCCAGAACTATTTCTAGAATGTTCCCAGCAGTGCTCCTGGGCCACGTCCACCTTTCACTGCTTTCCGGCAAGTGATTCATTCCCTGCTGTTCGTCGTCCATCCCCTGTCTTATCGGTCACGTCACGGCCTCCGTGCTCTCTAAGCGCCACGGGAGCGTGGGGTGCTGGGGTCGCGCACTGACCATGACCACTGCCGTGCACTTCTTCCCAGAGCCGCACCCTCCGCAGGCCCGCGGGTCCCGTGGGGTCCGCCCGACTCGCTCCTCCATGTGGGTGGTCTCCGGCAGCACCCCCCTCAACTGCCGGCAAACCGACCTTCAGGGACCAGGAAGGTCAGACCATCTGCACATTAAATCCCTCAGCGGCTCACCATCGCCCGCGGCGGGGCGCGTCCCGGCAGGAAGGACACACGCGCCCCAAGGAGGCCAGCCAGACGCTCTGCCTTCCGTGGGACGCCTCCAGCACGGTGACGCCGACGGGCCCCCTGCGAGGACTCACAGGCCCGGGGAGAGAAGCCCCGGCTGCCCGGGGTCCTGCCCGCACCTGTGCCCACCGCACCTCCCACCACGCCGCCGGGCTCGCCCACGCCGTTCTCCCGCCTGAGGCGCTCCGCTCCCTCCCTTCCAGGGATCCCTGCTCCGCCCGGACAGCCCGGCCCCGTGCGGGCTCTCAGGCGGGAGTAACTTAGACTGCTCTGTCGGCGCTGTGTTCTTGGCATCACAGCCACGATTCCGGTCTTCCCGCCCACAGTCTGCGTGGCCAGAGCCACGACCGGCTGCCTTTCCGTCTTGCAGGATGCCGGTGAAGCACATCCAGGACAAAACCCAGAAGAGCCGTCTGTGGTCCAACGGGAGGTGCTGCGCCCCGCGGGTCTGGCTGCCGCACGGTGACCTGCCCAGGGCGCACCCCCCACCGCCCCCGCAGCCGGCTCGCGCAGTCTGAGGCCATCTGCCCACGTCCGCACGGACTGCCCGCTCCCCTGACCGCGGTCCGCCCGCGCTCTGGCACGTGGAGGAGCCCCGGGCCGGAGGCTGACACCCCACCTTCTAAGATCACAGAACCTGCCACCAAGCCCCCGAGCAGGCTTCACGCAGGTCTTAAAACGCGTCTCGGTGAGCACTGGCAGCGTGGCTGAAGGTCCCTACCCTGCTGAACGGATCATCCTTCCTAAGGACGGTCTGGACAAACATTTTCAGGAGTCCATAATGACTAGAGCTTCTCACAAGCCTGCGGAGGTTCATACCAGTCACGGCAACGTGCCCACAGCGCGCTCACGGAGATCAAGGTGATCCCTCCCCGAACGGGTTCCTTTCTCTACTACCTTTCGTGTGATGGTCGGAGGAATTTTTAGTCGTGACGTGATTCATTCCATTGGCTGAAAACAGTACCGTTAGTATCTGAGTTTACTTAGAGGGGAGGTAAGGAATGGTCACGGACAGCTTGGCTTCTTTTTCCTCAAGTTTCGTAAGAACTCTTTTTCTTTTTTTTTTTTTTTTTTTTTAAAGATTTTATTTATTTATTTGAGAGAGAGAGAATGAGAGACAGAGAGCATGAGAGGGAGGAGGGTCAGAGGGAGAAGCAGACTCCCCGCCGAGCAGGGAGCCCGATGCGGGACTCGATCCCGGGACTCCAGGATCATGACCTGAGCCGAAGGCAGTCGCTTAACCAACTGAGCCACCCAGGCGCCCAAGAACTCTTTTTCTATTAAGGACATTAACTCTTGGTCACAGAGATGGACAGTATTTTCTCCATTTGTCATTTACAAAACTTTCTTTCTGTACAAACACTCACACTTATTAAACGTGAACAAAAAAGGTTCTAAAACTTGACCACGTTCATTGTTTTCTTTATTATGGCAACCTCAGAGCATGTGTCATGCTTAGGAAATCTCCCCCACTGCAGAGTAATGCGAACATTCTACTGCTTTCTATCTAAGTTTGTGATTTTGTTTATGTTTTAAAATTACCTCCATCTGGAACGTTTAGGAGGGAAAAGACCCAGGGCCTGGGGCACGGCTCCACATTTCCACATGGCGGGCTGTCTCCTGATCCTTCACTGAATAATCCAAGTGTTGCACTGACTGGAAGGGCCACCTGACTTGGGGCCAATTTTCCCCATGTCCTCGAAGACTCTCTATTATGTTCATACTAAATACATTTTTTAAAGTAGTGTGTTTGTGTTAATTAGCAGGTAAACGATGAATAATTCTTCCACAGACACATGGCTACACGACGGTCAGCTGAATTATCCAGTTAATCTTGCCTTTCACAGACAGATCTGGGAGGGCCATGGGTGAGAGGCTGCCTGCCCCACCACAGGCCAGGGCTCCCTGACCGCCAGCACTGGAGCTTAAGTGGGGCGGGTTCTAGAAACGCATCTCTTCATGCCAGGACTCACTTAGAACGACTTACCTCTGTCGTGTGGGTCTCGGTGCTGATTGTGAACACCTGGCCTCCAGAAGCTGCCCACAGCGTGTCCTCCGTCATGACGAGACTTCTAACTGGCAGGACGCCTAATTTTATCACTTTCTGAGGTTCAGAATTCCAGGATCCATCTTAAAAAAAAATTTTACTTTCATTCAGATTCAGTTATCCGTGCACAGGGCCTGGGGAAAGGATCACAGATCATTTTATGCTTGTCTTTTTTTTTAAGTAAGGTCTACACCCATCGTGGGGCTGGAACTCACGACCCCGGGATCAAGAGTCACAGGCTCTACCAACCAAACCAGACAGGCACCCCACAGACCTGTCTGTTATAAATAACAAGCAAAATACCATTGGTAATTGTGAGGCTGACACCTGGGTCTGGGTGTCCAGAGCTCGAGGAGTTGGCACCATGTCCATGAGGCAACCTAACTCAGTAACGGAGCAACGTTCTGAGCCCAGTCCGGCCACCTGGTATGAATCATTCACCCTGCGTCTCGGCTTTCTTCCCTGTAACGTGGGGACAATACCACCACGCGCCCCCGGGGCTGCGTGAGAGCATGAGGCGCGACCAAGCGATCAAAGAGCTCAGCGCCGTGCCCGGCACGCAGGTGCGCGGTGAGTCCTCTCATCTACAACGACAACGCACGGAACGGCTCGGTCGTCAGGACAAGGTTCTATATCCGCATCAGCGTGCGACGAGGCTTACATTTCCCCGCGACCGGCTCTTCCCTTTGAGACACCCCTGGCCACAGACTGTGTTGTCAGGACCCACCACGTCTTTAGTGCATTAAAAAAAAAAAGTCAGAACCGGGGGAAGGGGCTTCCCTCACTTCTCACGAACTCGCTCCATTCCTCGGCACAGGCAGGGATGAAATATTTTGCTTTGAAAATATTTCCAAAGACCTACTGATGAGGTTTGTCACACTTTATATGAAGTGTGAGTCAACAGGCAACCGGGATGGCAATAAAAAATATTTAAAGCAAGACTTCACATACGTTTTCAAAGTGACTGTGTAATTACCCTGTGAAACATTAAAATACACTCTTAGATTTTCAAAGTAACCATTAATTAAGCCACGCTGCCTAAGAACACAACTATAACTGTTAGTCCGCCAACGCCTCTGATCCTAACCAAATAAAGCGCTCTGCTCAAGGAAGGGGGCGAGGTCTTGGCTCCAAACCGAGTGCTTGCTGCTGGGTTTATACTTGAACCACTGAACCTTTTCATCCAAACCCTGTTTATGAGGACCTGTCTTAGCCGAGGTGTGCAGACACCAAGAGGCGCCTAGCCGAGTTTTGAACTTTGTAGCTTACTTTCAAGTTACGATTCAACTGTAGTGGAAGTGCTTTTATGCTGCAATTAGGCCAAAAGATGCTGCCGGACAATGATCGGTTCCAGTGGATACTGACCTGCCGTTCACATGTAAGATCTGCACCGAAACCGGGGTATCATTGTGCGGTTAAGCACACGCACACACAGTCATGCGTGCACACAGCCACACATGCACACGCATGCAGGCACACGTGCACGTGTACATGTAAGCAGACCCACGTGCACACACACATATGCACACACACGCAGTCCCACGTGCACACACACGTATGCACACACGCAGTCCCACGTGCACACACATGCACGCGCACAGTCCTACATGCACCCACACGTGGTCACATGTGCACACACACAAGCACACAGGCTTTTTCATCCAGGACTCACAACCCTACGAAGCCCTGCAGTCTTCACTTCTGATGGGATGACAGCAGTTCAGGGTGGAGATACAATTCTCCCCAACACACACAAGGGCCTGAGAGTGCAGGGCCGAGGATGCGCGCTCCACCTGACTGCCCCATGGTGTCTGCGTCCTCGGATGGCCGTCACATGGCCACTGCCGAGTCCTCTGAAGCAAGAAATCTGCTGCAGACATGTTATTTTGCTTAAGGATTAACTTCTAACAATTGAACTTTGTTCTCTGAGCACCTAAGTTACTCTTTCTGCAGATCCCGGGCTCTGGGCCCTTGCACAAAATCCCCTGGGGGTGGCAGGGAGGGCACACCACTGGGCACTGGGCTGTGGGCGTCAGCTCCAGCTGACAGTCCACCTGCCTAGGGACAGCCCCTCTCTGGAGTTTGCACTCTAGACCTGAGTACTCAACCAGGCTGCCCAACCACAGTGGGGCCCCACTACATAAGGATTACATTTTGAGCTGACACTAATTTCCTACAGAATTCCAGATTTCAAGCTCCCTAAAAAGCCAAAGACTTGCAACAGTGCTTGGCTGAGAAGTGGTGCAAGGGTGGTGGCCTCCAGCCAGGCAAGTCTCCCACCTCGGAGAACACAACTGCGGGAAGAGACCTGTCTCCAAAGACGACATTCAGACGGCCCACGGGTGCATATGTGACGGCCCCCGGGTGGACACGACGGCCCACGGGTGCACACATGAACGCGTGCTCAACAGTGCTCAGCAGCAGAGAAACGGCACACTTGTGGGAATGGCCGTCCTCAAAAAGACAAGAGGTAACAAGGGTTGGTGAGAACATGGAGGAAAGGGAGCCCGTGGGCACCGTCAGTGGGAACGTAAACTGAGCAGCCACTCTGGAGAACAGCGTGAGGTTCCTCAAGAGATTAAAAATAGAGCCACCCTCCGACCCAGCAATCCCACTCCTGGGGACTGATCCGAAGGAAATGAAAACACCAGTTAGAAAAGGTAGATGCACCCCCATGTTTGCCGCAGCATTATTCACAATCCGCAGCACAGGGAGAAGCTCTCAGTGTCCATCGATGGTTGACTGGGTAGAGATGTGCTGTGGAATATTATTCACCATGAAAAACAAGGAAACCCTACCGCTTGTAAGGACATGGATGAACCTTGAGGGCATTATGCTACGTGAGGTAAGTGAGACAGAGAAAGACGAATACCACATGATCTCACTCACATATGGGAGCTAAAAACCTCCAGCTCGCAGAAATACAGAGGGGAGGCCATAGAGGATGGGGCGCGGGTGGGGGAGATGGTGCTTAAAGGTACACACTGGCAGCCAGAGGGTGAGTCCTGGGGACCGAACGCACCGCACAGACCCGAGATCCACAACACTGCGTCATGAGCATCCCAGGTGTAAGAGAGAGGATCCGAAGTGCTCTTACCACGGAAGAGAAACGGTACGTACGTGACGGGAGGCGGGGGTTAGCTAACGCAGCGGCGATGGTTCTGCAGCGCATACGCGGGTCCAAACCTTAAACGTGCGCCGTGTTATATGTGAATTATGTCTCAGTAAAGCTGGGGGAAAGAGAGAAGGTTTCACCAGCCCCAAATTAAATAAATATAAACCCTGAATAAATTCATTGCACTGGGAGAAATAGACATCAATATCCCAAATCAATTTAGGAAGCTCAGGAGACGGACCTGAAATCATGGTACTTTCAGACTTCCAGATGTTAGCAATTCCCACGGAAGTCCATCTCCGCCAGAGCAGCAGAACGCACACCGTGAGTGCACCACCCAAGCCAGAGACAGTGGGGAAAGAAACGCAGAGCGATGCCACGATAAATATCCACCTGCACCTAAAGCAACGCCTACTTCATTCTAAATACAGCTGAGCCCACACAGAACCACGCGTCTGAGCCACAGTGCTCCCTCCACGGGGCACACCTGCTGGCCGGGCCCTAAACCCGGGTGCTCCCGGGTCTCGGCGGCATTCAGGCTTCCCGCCCTTCCCAGCTCTCTATCCCTGGGTGTGCAGGCAGGGCTCCCTTGCCCCTGGACAGTGACGGGCGCCCCTCAGGCTCAGCTCCACCTCCTCCCTGCGGAAGGCTCAGACCCAGCACCTCGCAGTGCCCCCCGGGCACCCTGAGCGCTGTGGACCCTCGGTGAACTGTTCGTCCCCGGGTGGGAGAAGTGGGACTTGCTCCCATCTGCAGCCGCGGGTGAGGCAGGAGGCAGAGTGGCTGGATGGCTCCCCGCCTCCACCGCCAGGGTCCGCGGCCCAGTGCTCGCGCCGGAGACACCCATGTGCCCCAGGAGGCTGCAGACCCGCACTGTGACCCTCTGGTGTCCCCGGAACCCACCGGAACCCTGGGCCAAGCCCAAGACAGGAGGAGCCTAAGCAGGAGGGACGACGGCCAGCACATGCATCCAGGTGGTCCTGACCGTTGGGCGCAGACCTGGTCCAGCCACTCACGCGGGCAGCCTGCGGTCCCCTCCACCCAAGAAGACAAAGCCTCGCGGCCCTGAGTGAGGGCAGGGGCAGCGAGGGGGCCGGGGTCTCAGCCGTCGGGAGAAGGACGCACACGGACCTCAGCACTTTGTGGAACGGGGAGGCGTGGGCCGGGAGACCCGTGTCTGAAACCACTTCCCACCCGTGCGGCTGGGGGCGGCTGGAGGTGCTCGTGCTTCGCACTGTCCTCTTGGGGTTGAGCAAGCTGCACGTGCCTTGGGACGCGCGCTGACAGACGCTCGTGGGGACGTGACCCAGGAACATGCAGCTCCGTCCACAGCAAACCCCCAGAAACCGCCACGAGACTGGACGTGTAGACGTGCCGCACACAGTAGACACAATTACCTTCTGCTTTCGCGTAGACGGCCACGGCGCCGTTGACCAGGCCGGCGTATAGGCTGTGGGGCGTGCAGGCGAGGCTCAGGACCGTGGACCTGTCCGGGGTGAAGAAGTGCTGTAGACGCACCTTCTTGGAGTCTTGGCTGCTCTTATAAACGGAAATGCTTCGAGAGAGACAAGAGCCAGTTAGTGCGCGTGTCGGGCGGGCGTGCGCTCGGGCGGCAGGGCCCACACGAGCGTGCCCAGCAACTCCAGCCCCGCCCCGCACGCGCACTCTGCTGCCGCCCGATCTCGTCCCGTATTGTGAAGGAGAAACTGTGGAAGAGATTACTTCTTCCTAGTGAGTTCACATCAGGAAAACCACCGTAAAGCGCCTCTGAACGGCGGCGGGGTTGAGTACCCGTGCGGCACGGACCAGGCCCCCTTACACTCCAGACGTGAGCGGTCAGCTGCTTGTAAAAGCAGGACCAAGAAGAGACAGGTCAGGGGAAGCCGCCAGGCAGAACTGGGACGTTCCCTGCAGTCGCCATTCCTCCTTGGGGGCTTCCCGCGGTCATTCCCACGGGCGGGCGGTGACCGAGCCGATCCCGCCACGTGGCGTAACCCCTAACAGACGGGGGGTGACTGACCGACCCAGCTCGTCGAGCTCCTCCTCGTGGAGCAGCGCGGGGCTCACCTCCCCTCCTCGGTCCCCAGGCAGATGGTGGGCACGCCCGGCGCCCTCCCGGCCGCGGTCTCGGGCTCCGCGGGCCGCTCCTCCGCGGGGATGAACACCATGCACAGGATTCGAGACTCCACGTTGAAGCACTCAATGACTTTGGGGTTGGAGTTTTGAAACGAGACGATGGCAATCTGGCCCATCTGGCTGGTGCAGCTTCCGATCTGGCGGGGGGAGAGGAGTGCCTGGAGCTTCCACAGCACACCGACCCGACCTCCGTGGCCACCGGGAGAATGCGTGTCACCCGGGAACCAACACACTTCACAGAATCGAGAGCTGTTCACACCAGCTGCTGGCAGAGCCCGCCTTTCCTTTCCAACGTATGGGGTTACTTTCCCTTTTAATTTTCGGAACGAGAGCCCAGTTTTGGTTTTGGTTTTGTTTTCAGTTCCTATTTCTATCCCTGAGAAACCGCAGTGTGGCGGCCGGCTCGGGCACCGCGCGAAGGCTTAGAGCAGGTGAGAACCGGGCAAACTAACCCCCGCGTCACACACGCTCACCCGGGGAAACAAGGCCTTAAAAAGAGGGCGCGTCAGAGCGCCTCCCAGCGTGGTCACCAGCGTGAGCCCGAGGCGCTGTGCCGTGGCCCTGGGACGCTGGCGGGCTGCGGGCACCCCCGCGCACCTACCTGCCGGGTCACTGGACACCCCACAAGCTTCGTTCCCGACTTGAAGTCCAATTGTTTTTTCAATGGGAAAGAGTCACATCTTGTTAACGGAAGAATCAACAGGACAGAGCTCTCAGGGTCCTGGAGGGAAAGCCGGCCCGGGGGGTGGGGCGGGCACTGAGGCTCCCAGCTCCCATTTCCTCTGGGCCAGCTTTGGCAACATCGTCCACCCCCCACACTCGTACCAAAGCGTTTCCATGCCACAAAGAAGCATCCTGCTTTGACAGCCTTCCAGGGGAAGGGTGCAAACCTCCCAGCCCTGCTCGGGCTGGCAGGGCGAGCAGGGGTGGGGATGCGAGCAGGAGAGGGAATGAGGCACCAACTACGGTCCAAGTGATGGGAAAACTTCTCTGCTAAAATTCGAAAACCTTAGGGAAATAAGCCCATCCAATCCTTCACAGCTGGGTGCACAGGACGGCCCAGTTACTTGGCCTGCTCCTTCTCGACGCTCAGGGAGGAGCACCGACCACCCAGAGGCTGGGGCTGTGGGAAGGTAGAGAGGTCACCTGAGGGCAGGGCGCCTGGAGGAGGTGGTCAGGGTGCGGTGCCGGAGGACAGCAGGGCACCCATCAGGGAGCAGGTCTGGGGGGCACCCCAGGAGACCTCAAAACACAGTGCACAAGGATTGTCTCCCGTTTGCAAGAACTGGAAAGGCCCATTGCGATGGCAGCGTAATTCAAATGCAGTATTTCATTTGGAACAAATTAATTTTAATTGCAAAGTTTCCAGTGTAAAAAGCCAGCAATGTCTTGGAAGGGGGTAAAAAACCCCATGCAATTTAACCACCCAAATTGAAGAAATATTTAAATTACTTTCACATTAGCTAAATTGGTTGTCTCTAGGCTGAATCTAAGCTGGTAAAACTTTAGATGAAAAAAAAAAAAGACAGAAACATTTTAATTCCTGAGACTTGGGACACCTTTTCCGAAAGCGTTCAGTCCTCTCTTGTGGTTTGTGACTTCCATGTGTATAAACACAGCCCGGGACATGCAGCGACCAACGGCAAGTTCTGCGTTTGAACCTCTCAAACCCACACTAACCACGGACCCCTCAGGAACCCACATTATAGACACACAGCGCGTCTTACCCACAGGAAGCCATGCGCCGTGGACAGCGAATCCGGCTGAGCCTCATTATTCAAGCAAGGTTCAGGATTGTAAGCAGCACATTCGATCTAATGGGGAATAAAATCAAATACCCACATTTAAAACGGGACCGGGAGGCATCCTGGCGACACAGTATCTTGAGTGGGTAACAGACTACTGACATTTAGTCACAAAAACTGCAGCTTATTACTGGTTAAAGATTAAGACGGGGAAAAGAACAGATGAAGGTGCAAGTCTCAGAAACCAGCTTTTTAGAGACAAACGTTAGTGTTCACTCTTGCATCTTCAGACCCCGGCACGCGCCGCCAACGTCCCTCATGGGGCACAGCGCTGAGGTGGCTGCCACTCCCTGGGTGCGGCGGGAAGGCGCACACACCGCACCTCCTCCCCCTGCCCACCCGCCTGCCCTCCCAGGAGCTCCAGGGCTGAGTGTCGGCCAGAGCCCAGGAAGGAAAAGTAGGAGCATCTGTCTCAAACAGAATGGGAACGCTGATAAATCGCCACATGGCAGGGGCCTGCTTTAGCAAAGACAGGGCACAGTACTCCAGGCAAACACGAGGCCTCTGTGACCCACTGTGGACACTGAATACGGCCAGGCAAAGGGCAGGAGAGCGGGCAGACCTGAGGCGGGTGCCCTCATGTAAACTAACAATGCCTGGAACGCACCAGGTGCAGCAGGGACCCCCAGCACGCAGACAGCCGCTGGGCAGGCACGGTGAGGACCCCCAGCACCAGGATGGCCACTGGGCAGAATGCACCAGGTGCAGCGGGGACCGCCCAGCACCTGGACGGCCACCGGACAGAATGCACCAGAAGCAGCGGGGACCCCCAGTACGCAGACAGCCACTGGGCAGAATGCACCAGGTGCAGCGGGGACCCCCCAGCACCTGGATGGCCACTGGGCAGAATGCACCAGGTACAGCGGGGACCCCCCAGCACCGGGATGGCCACTGGGCAGAATGCACCAGGCGCAGCGGGGACCCCCCAGCACCTGGATGGCCACTGGGCAGAATGCACCAGGTACAGCGGGGACCCCCCAGCACCGGGATGGCCGCCGGGCAGAATGCACCAGGTGCAGCCGGGACCCCCCAGCACCTGGACGGCCGCCGGGCAGAATGCACCAGGTGCAGCGGGGACCCCCCAGCACGCAGACAGCCGCTGGGCAGAATGCACCAGGTGCAGCGGGGAACCCCCAGCACCGGGATGGCCACTGGGCAGAATGCACCAGGTACAGCGGGGACCCCCCAGCACCAGGATGGCCACTGGGCAGAATGCACCAGGTACAGCGGGGACCCCCCAGCACCGGGATGGCCGCCGGGCAGAATGCACCAGGTGCAGCGGGGAACCCCCAGCACCGGGATGGCCACTGGGCAGAATGCACCAGGTACAGCGGGGACCCCCCAGCACCGGGATGGCCGCCGGGCAGAATGCACCAGGTACAGCGGGGACCCCCCAGCACCGGGATGGCCGCCGGGCAGAATGCACCAGGTGCAGCGGGGAACCCCCAGCACCTGGACGGCCGCCGGGCAGAATGCACCAGGCACAGTGAGGACCCCCAGCACCTGGACGGCTGCCAGGCAGAATGCATCAGGTGCAGCGGGGACCCCTCAGCACCTGGACGGCCGCCAGGCAGAATGCACCAGGTGCAGCGGGGACCCCCCAGCACCGGGACGGCCACCGGGCAGAAAAGCAGGCTTTCAGCTTCATAGTCTAGCAATCTTAATTCCTAAATAAATACCTGCAGAGAAATGGTAACTGGTTGACCTGGGGAAACAACATGGGACTTTGCCCCCAACTGGACAAGCAGGGACTGTCTCCATGAACAGTGGACCCCATCTCCAGGTCCCCCCCATCACCTTGAACTCCTGCTGCTTGGCCACCGTCACTGGCATGTGTCCCACGAGGAGAGGGTGTCTTTCCTTCTTGATCTGATTCCCATCATCTTCCACGCAGAACCAGCCCATGTGGTTCTCCTCCTCTGCGGGCATGTGAACGAGAAACGGGGAAGGGCAGCGCTGAGCCGCCAGCAGCCTCCACACGGCCCTGCGGGCCCCAGACTCAGACGTGATATTCTACACCGGCCTGCAGGCTAAATACTGCTTCTGGAACACAGCACCGTCTTTTCTTAAAGGAAGGCCTGTATGTTCACTGCTTTATTCTGAAAAGCGTGTCGTTTTCCTGTTTGCTCCCCGCGACTGCACGAATGTGAAGGGCTGAGAAAGTCCTCCTAAAGCACCTAGCACTATTTTTCTTTTTTTTCAAAGCAGCTGAGATGTTTTAACATGGTAGAATACTACGGGGTAAAAAAGCATGAGGTAGGGGCGCCTGGGGGGCTCAGTCAGTGGAGCGTCTGCCTTCGGCTCAGGTCGTGATCCCGGGGTCCTGGATCGAGTCCCGCATTGGGCTCCCTGCTCTGCAGAGGGTCTGCTTCTCTCTCTGCTCCTCCCCCCTGCTTATGCTCCCATTCCCGCATGTGTGCGCTCTCTCTAATTAATTAACTTTTTAAAAAGCGCGAGGAAGTGAAGAGACATTTTGCTATAGAGCAAGTTGTCAATCTCGGCTGTGAACGGATGAAAGGAAGCTTATTTTCAGGTTCAGGCTCTCTCGTCAGAGAGGGGCCGTTTCTGGCTTGCCGATGCAGGTAAGAGTCTGCCCTGACAAACCAGGGAATCGTTGGGGGGGAGAGGAGAGCCCGCGGAAGCCCGGGCGGCGGCGGGAAGGCTCTCCGTCCCCACTAACCGCGGCTCCCTGCGGGCTGAGCAGCAGCTCGGCCTGCTTCTCTGTATTTCGTTTTCACTTAGCAGACTGCCCGCGTCTCAGAACAGCACACGTGCACACGGTATCACAGTGTGTTCTGAGTAACACCTGTGTGTAAACGACGTACGTGCACACATATCGGTCTGATTCTCGGCTCAACAGACCGCAAGGCTGCAAGCAGAGGAGCAAGAAAATAATCAAGTCCCCTCGTCTCTGACCGAAGCACACGACTCCCTTCCCACGCAGGCAGGATCTCCGGTGACACCTCAGGGCCACCTATACGTTTCCCCAGGTGAGGGAGGGAAGCAGGACGTCCCCTCTGCGGGGCGGGGCCTCCTGGCGCACGGGCCACACACCCAGCCACAGACCCACAGGGCTGTTCTGCTCGTGTGCAGTCTCAGCCGATGTCAACGTGTGCGTATAATAAAAGTGAGGGCTTATTTTTCCTACAATCTCTGAATTATAATATAGGTATCTTCAAAATCATTCCTGCTGGGGGGTGGGGGCACCCAGTTGGCTCAGTGGGTTAAGCGTCCCACTCAATTTCGGCTGAGGTTGTGAGATGGAGCCCCGCGTCGGGCTCCCTGCTCAGCGTGGAGTCTGCGTCTCCCTCCCTCTCTCCCAGCTCTCTAAATAAATAAATAAAATCTTAAAAAAAAAATCACTCGTGCTGGCATTCATTTTTCCTGTTTAAAAAACATTCTTTCAGGGCACCTGGGTGGCTCAGTCGGTTGAGCACCTGACTCTTGATTTCGGCTCAAGTCATAATCTAGAGGTCCTGGGATCGAGCCCCACATCGGGCTCCCCACTCAGCGGGAGTCTGTCTGTCTCCCTCTCCCTCTGCTCACTCACTCTGTCTCTCTCTCAAATAAATAAATCTTTAAAAAAACAAAACTAGAAACATCCTTTCAGGCGAACGAAATCTACTGTCAAGGTCTTTCTTGTGATGCCCTCTCCCAGGCACGGACTTCACCGTCACGGAGAAAAGCAGAGGACGAGGACACGCGCTCATCTGCACAGACCTCACGGAGCTGAGGTCACGCTGCTCTTACCCAGGGCGAGCTTGGCCATCTGCAGGTTGTTGATCCAAGACTCTTTGATGGCAGGGGTGAAGGTATTGAACACAGCAGTGAAGAACGTGGGCCGCCCCGACCTGCCAGGAGGAACGAGAGGCGTCCGGTTTACACACCGTGGGATCACAGGGCGAACTCTGCCCATCCCGCCCGGTGGCCACGACTGCTCCGCGACAGCCGTCCTCAGCCCTGCCCAGGAAGGCTGCCTTGCAAAGTCACCACTGACTTGTCCTGCTTCCCCGGGAGCTGCAGCTGGATTCGGCAGCAATCTGCCGCGCGGATGTCCTCTTCCTTCTTCAAAATGAGCCTCTGTAAACCCGACGTCCAATCGTGGGCCACGGACTGGTTTAAGTTCTGCGAAGGGAACACGCACGTGCGGTGAAGGCACTGATAAGGCAGGGCCACCCCCAGGGAGGAGGACAGCGAGGCTGGCGCACAAACCCTCGAGGAGACTGTAGCTCTCACAGTGCGTCCCAAACAGACACCCCTGGGGCTCGGGCCGCACGCAAATGAAGTGACCCCAGAACAGCTTCACTCCCAACCCCCTGCCCGAAACGGGAGAAAACACACCATCAGACTGGTTCTCAAAATCACCTGATTCTCACTTCTGGTAGAACCCGGAGGCATGGCCACACACTGACGGCGGTCTAGGACGTGGAAACAGAATTCTACGTCCTGGGGCCCCGCCGGTTACCTGGTAGTTTCCTCTAAGGTTCCCGATGAGCTGGGAGATCTGACCGACGATGTTCAGGTCATGCAGCAGGTTCTGTAAGTCTTGGTACAGCTGCCCGGGCCCCACGTAGACCTGGTCTGCAGGAGAAGCAGCAAACAGCACCAACTGAAAGCCACGTTTGTGCCGACCCAAGAGGGGCCACAGCACCAGCGTTAAAATGCCAGGCGACTGAGAATTTCTAAAAAGTGGATCTCTTCAAGCATTTAGTGGTTCTTCCTTTTCTAACTTCTCATTTTGGAATGACTTCAGACTTACAGAAAAGATTCAGAGCTCCCCCCGTGTGTGCCCTTCACACCACGTCCCGTGACGTTAAAATCTCAGAGAACCACAGCACCGTCGTCAAACCCACGAAGTCACGTGGACACGACACTGTTCACTGACCTGCAAGCCCTATTCGAGTGTCCCAGCTTCCCTCCCAAGCTCATCCTCTGCTCCCAGACCCAACCCACGGCCCCGCACACGCTTGGCTGCTGGTCTCCTTGACTCCATGAGCGCCTGTCTTCCAGGACCTGAACTCCTGGACCACGGCTGGTGCATTAGGTCACAGAACCTCTCACACTTTGGGTTTGACTGACATTTTGTCGCTTGTGTTTTTAATGCATTGTTGATGTCATTGCGGTTAGTAAGAGCTGTCTAGGAATGGCATTTAACCTAAACCAGATTTCCAATGGCCAGGGTCATCCAACAACAAAATGAGCTCCCCAGTGCCCTTTCTCTAAAGGACAAGAGAACACAGAGGAGGACAGTGATGGGCCAGGGAAGAGCCCCATCCCCGACTCGGGGCCACCTCTCTGTGTGGGGGGGAATAGTTCCTCATTCCCCTCCCCCCCCACAGGACTATGCCCCATCCCCCATTCTCCCGGTGAGGACGCTGAGGCCCCACGCTGACACGCAGGCAGGATCCCAATGCAGAATCCATCTCAGAGCCCCCCCCTTTAAAGGACATGCGGTCACAGCCCCCTCTTCCTCTGTGTCCATGGCAACAGACGGCCTCAGCCGCACCCCACGTCCCCACCAGCGCCCAGCAAACCCAGGGAGCAGAGCAGATTCATCCACGTCGAACAAGGTGAGCCTCCTGGAGTCTGTTTCCACAAGGCAGCTTCTCGGGCCTCAACCCGGGTGTGAGTAAAGTAGACGTCGCCCTTAGAACTCAGCACTAGGCCGTGCTGGGTCCGTCATCGGCAGTTGGCAAGTGAAAAGCAAATATGCGTGTTATTAGCTAAAACTATTTTAAGGGACAAACATACTGTTAAGATAAAAAGTCAGTACATGTGACCGCTGGGACGGTTTTCAGGGCTGGCCAAGGAGAAACCAAGCCTCCTGGCTCCTGTCAGTCTCTGCGGTTGCGGTCTCAGAATTCTTAACAGTGGTGAGCAAGGCGCCCTGCGTTTTCATCGTGCATGGGGCCCAGCCAAGTATGCGGCTTATTCCATCCTCCCCTGGTATGTCTGTGTTAAAAACGAAGTTATATTTCCAACACAAATACTTCAGATGGGTATCCATCTAACCACACTCACTGCTTCACCACAGAGTAGGATAACAATGAGTAATTTTGCAGAAACGCCATTAAAGACATTTTTACTTGGATCTTTATGCATCCACCAGGCCCGATTTTTAGGACTCATCTAGACAAATTGTATGATTAACTGCGTATCAAGTATTTTCATGAAGTTCCATTAAAAAAAAGGGAGCAAGCTGTTCAATGATTATCCATTTATCAAATTTGTTTTTCCTTAACAGTATGTGCACATAATCTAAAACATCTGTAGTGAACACCACACACATTTGCTTTCATTTATAAACTTCTGATGACAGACTCCATGAGCTCACCCTTGTGATAAAATTACTCCTGCTACATGAACTCCATCAATTTGCTCACATCTAGGTTTTAGTTATTTTTTTAAATTGTCATACAGTAAAACCGACCCTTTTACCTTGGGTACATGGACTTTGAATTTTAACAGGGGCAGGTATGGGCCACAGAACAGCACCTTCACCCCCAAAGACCCGACCTGTCCACCCTGCCACCCCCAGTCCCATGCAGCAACCACTGGTCTCTTCTCCAACCTTTCTGTTTTGTCTTCTCAAGAATGTCACATAAGGGGGCGCCTGGGTGGCTCAGTCGTTGAGCATCTGCCTTCGGCTCAGGTCATGATCCCAGGGTCCTGGGATCGAGCCCCGCATCGGGCTCCCTGCTCAGCGGGAAGCCTGCTTCTCCCTCTCCCACTCCCCCTGCTTGTGTTCCCTCTCTCGCTGTGTCTCTGTCAAATAAATAAATAAAATCTTAAAAAAAAATAAAAGAACGTCGCGTAAGAGTGCACACGATATCCCACTTCTGTTTTTTAAACACACATACAGGATACTTCTGTGCGCACAGAGGTCTGAGCTGTCTTGAGCTGGGGAGGGCAGCGTCTACTGACTCAGCCCCTCACACGTGCAGTCCTGAGCCCAGTAAGCCGAGCACGGCACCAGCGCGTGAGCACGAGGACAGCAGGGCCGTCCCCTGCGTAGGGACGCTGCTCTAAGTGTTCACGACGTGAGCAGGGAGGTGGGCTCCAGCCTGAGCATGCTGGGATTCTGACATTGGTGCCTGCCCTGCAAACGTGTTCCTGCCACGGAGCTCCCGCGTGCCACGTAATAAAGCACGTGTCTCAGGAGGCAGAGACCACTAAACGCCAGGGGCCAGGCTGTATCTTCCTCATCGAATCTCGCCACCGGGGACTCAGGAGTCCCTCTGGGAGAACGCAGAAGCCTCTCCCATCTTGCGTTCCTCGTGTGCACCCAGGGACAGTGTGCCTTCCCACCCACCTCGGTACCACCCTGAAGCTGGAGGGGGATGGTGTGCCCGGCATCTGCAGTATTTAAACCAGGACAGCTTCGGGAGCTCCCCAAGTCTCCCCACACGAGCAACTACCCTGCAGGTGGCCACCGCCTTGGAGCCTCCGGGAAGCAGCCCCGCGGGAGGAGCCCCACGCACCCCAGAAGCCAGCCGGCCGCGGCAGGCGGGCAGCCTTCACCCACAGAGGCTCCCTGCTAAGGGCGTGAGCCGTGTTAGTCATCAAGTGATCTCAGCTTTGGGGACAAGCGGGCAAAGGGTTAGCACGCGGACAAGCTGAAGCTGGTGGAGCGTTTCCGTGAACCGTGTGCACACACTGGTGGTACCGCGTGTGAGATGGACACGCTGGACCAGAGGTCCTCTGTGGCCGTCGTGGACGTGCCGCCCAGACGCCAAGAACTCACAGGTCATCTCTCGCCGGGGCCTCCCCACCCCACGCCTCCCAGAGACGGGCCGTCCTGCCTGGGCGCTCAGGACCGCAGGGCCTCACGGTCACCCCGCGGTCAGCGCTGCCGGGTCACCCAGGCCAGAGTGTCCCAGCAGGCGCAGCGAGGCGGGACAGGGGAGGAAGGGGAGCAGGGCTCGGGCGGACGGAGGGCCACCACGGTCCTCGTCCTCAACTGTTAGGGCTGACTCTGATTTCAAAACCAAACCTAAGCATACACGCGCGTTTCTGGCCGGGTCACTAAATACTCGTACGTGCTAAATGTTTCGGCTGTCTGCACCAGTGGAAGGAAGGCAGGGCTGACTCTCAGCGCTCCTGGCGCACAGACCGCAGTCTCGTGAACGCATCTTCACCGCCCTCCAGCGCGGCTTCAGGAGCCTCGCTGCCCCGAGAAGCCATCTGGGTCTCATCACAGGGACAACCAAATCTCCTTGACTGAAAACCTGTACGGGGCTCAACACTCAGTGCACCATGACAGGGAACAGGACAAACCCCACGCGGGGCTCCCAGGCCCTGCGGCCACACGGCCGGCCTTGCTCCGTTGCAGGGGGCTGGCCTGGACGCCCTCGGTCCCGGTCACCGTCTGCGGGCGCTGCGGACCACCTGTTACCAGCCCAGCACCCGGATGCAGACCATGGACGCAGACCGTGGGGGTCTAGCTGACGGTCTCCAGCTGCTGTCCAGGAGCAGAGCGGATGTGGGTGGGCAGCCGGCCGGTCTCTGCGACGGGGGGCGGGGGGCCTCCCCTCCATCGGCGCACAGGGAGCTGAGGGTCACGCACGGCAGGGGAGCGAGCTCTGCGGCACGGCTTCGGACGCATGCCACGTGGCCGGTGTCACCAAGGCAACCGGGCAACACGCCTTCCTCCTCTCCGGTCCCTCCCAGGGCAGCCCTGGCCCTAAAACGTGCTGTGCCTTTCCAATCACTAGGGTCTCCCTGGAGGCGGCTGCACCCTCCTGTCTCTGACCGTGCAGACACCCCGGCTCGCTGGCTCAGAAGGGAGGGCAGGCCGCGGGTGTGTCCCCGCCCACAGGCCACGGCAAGCTCGGGGACGCTGGGGGGGGGCACGTGGATCAAGCCCTCAGCCCTCGAGACGCCACACCGGGACTGAACAAACCCCACGTGCTGGCCCTCTGCTTCGCAGAGTGAGAACCCGGCCCCACAGCCCAGACCGAGGGCTCTTGGTGACAGAAGTCGAGGCCCGGCTTCGTATTTTTAAAGTGCAGGCACCACGTGGGCCTCTGCCTTCGGAGGTAGAGGGGTCAGAGTGTGGTTTCCACTCCACTGCTGACGTGCACCCCTGCACACCCACCTCTGGCCACAAAACCATAAACCACACCCACATCCCCCCAGCGTGGCATCTGTGGTTTCTTTTTTTTTTTTTAAGATTTTTATTTATTTATTTGACAGAGAGAGAGACAGCGAGAGAGTGAACAGAAGCAGGGGGAGTGGGAGAGGGAGAAGCAGGCTTCCCGCCGAGCAGGGAGCCCGATGTGGGGCTCGATCCCAGGACCCTGGGATCATGACCTGAGCCGAAGGCAGACGGTTAACGTCTGAGCCACCCAGGCGCCCCGCATCTGTGGTTTCCTTACAGTTCACTTTCTGCCCAGGACCCACCCCACCCCTGCCCCAGCCTCTCCCTCCGGGACCCTCCTCCTCCCCCTGCCCTCCCCCTGCCCCAGCCTCTCCCTCCTGGACCCTCCTCCTCCACCAGCCCTTCCCCTGCCCCAGCCTCTCCCTCCGGGACCCTCCTC